>NW_012117376.1:390166-391339 GCF_000951035.1 Colobus angolensis palliatus
TATATATATACACATATGCATAAGAAAAAGATACATCAAATATTACCAGTGGTTATCTCTGGAAACAGGGATTTGGGTGGTTTTAAAATTTGTTGGGGGTAATATTTTTACTTTTCTATATTTTCAAAAGTTTCTACAATAAGCAAGTTATCATTGTAATCAGGAAAAAGCAGTTCTTTTAGTGCTCTGAATAATGTAATAATAATTTTTATTTTATTTCATTTTATTATTTACCTGGCCTTGCAGAAATTCACTTCTTTGGTAAAAGACAGGCTAAGCATGTGCTTAAGGCGCCAGCAAATGACTATTTACATTAATAGTTTATTTAACATAGAAATTTTTATTGAAGTGATGACTTCAAAATGTGATTTTTGGGGGCATTATACACTTGCTTGGAGGTTTAATCCTCAATCCACATGGGGGGGCACCATAATCACTGGTGCCCAGGGTCCTCAAATAGCCCCTGTGAGGACCTTTGCTGTCCCTCCTTTGCCAGCTCCTCCAGCCTCGGCCATTTGTCCCCTGGCTCTCCAGGTTCCACTGAGCAGCAGCACCCCTGCCCAAGCCCAGCTCCACTGCTGTGTGACCTTAATTCCCTTAACCACTCTGTGCCTCAGTTTCCTCATTTGTTAAAAGAGGAGGTTCCAATGGTATGTACCCCCTGACCATGTGCGAGCATCACAGAAATGACACGGAACACGCACTCAGAACATGCCTCGCGCGTGGCAAGTGCTAACTGTTACCTGCCATTATTAGGCTCCCCGGCCGGGGTCTCAGGGCCTTGGCACAAGCTCTTCCCTCTGCTTGGAGCACTTTCCTCCACTGACCTTTCCTGGCGCTCCAAGTCAACTCCAGGGGCCTTCCCAGTGCAGTCTAGGTGCCTTCCCCTTCCGCAACGCCTGAACCACACAGGAATAAGTAAGGCGAGAGCACGCCCAGGGAAGAGCGGGGTGTGCAGAAAGGGTCTGAGTTAGTCGAGGCATTTCCACGGGGATCCTTCTCCTACCAGGCCTGCACCGGGGCCGTGGCGACTTAGAAGACGTGCACAGGTGGCTCCCGAGTGCTCGGGAAGGGCCCCAGAGCTCCTGGCCCGGTTAAGGCAGGATGCGGGTGGGCGTCTCCCCTGCGAAGCTGGATCAGTACTGCGGGCGCAGGGGGCGCAGGGGGCGCAGG
>NW_012117376.1:392524-398664 GCF_000951035.1 Colobus angolensis palliatus
CCCCCCGGCTGCCCGCGTCCGCGCCGCTCTTCATGCTGGACCTGTACCACGCCATGGCCGGCGACGACGACAAGGACGACGCGCCCGCGGAGCGGCGTCTGGGCCGCGCCGACCTGGTCATGAGCTTCGTCAACATGGGTGAGTGCGGCCGCCCGCGCGGGGACCCTCGGAGTAAACTGGCTTCAGGGGAGAGTGCGCGCATCCGCCGGGCCCTGGCCGAACGGGGTGTCACAGACGGTGGACGCGAACCACAGGGGAGTGGGACCGCCGTGGATAGGGAAGGTCTAAGGGTCATGGGGCCCCCTGGGCTGCGGGGTGGTCAGGAGCAGGGTGGGGGGAACTCCCAGGCGCTGCCTTCACCCTGCCCCAAACACACCCAGCAGTAAGAATCAGGTGATGTCTTTGCCCACCTGGGCTGCCCCAGGAAGACAGCCTGGTCCTGGGGAGACAGGTGAGTAAACGGAGGCCGGGATGCTGTCATTGTGATAAGGGCAGTACTGAGGAGAGGGCAAGGTTCAGCGTGGAAACCTGTGGTCACATCACCAGAGTGACCAGAGCTGACTCGCGTGCCCTGAGTCCACAGCAGGCTCTTCCCTGTGCAGAACCTGGGTGGGGTGCGGCTGTCAGGGGAGCGGCTGGGGAAGGAGCAGACTCAGTTCAGTGGGGCAGGGACTGTGGGCTTGTCACCCTGCGCCCAACACCTCGGATGTGATCTGGTATAGGGTGAGTGTCTGGGCCTGTGGAATGGCCCAGTGGGCAGCTGGACCCACTTTGTTTTCCCAGGTAAAGCCTGGCTTTTCCTGTCTGCAAATATCTTGTTATTAAACCCTGGAGCAATTTATTTCTTAAGATCTCAGAGATTTTTTTTCCAGTACTAAACTCTTTGGTCTATGGTCGTGTAGTTACTGTTGGTCAGGTCCCCCCATATGCTTTGCCTCCTGTCTGTGGCTAGTGGCAGGCCAGGGTCTGGGGGCCAAGGACCACAGCTCAGCCCAAAGTAGGGGAGCTGTGGGGCTGAGAGGAGGGAGAGGGTACCTGCCCCGGCCACCAGCCTCCCTCCACAGACAGCATCATTAATTTTTCATCCTCATGACAACCCTGATAACAGCCACGGTCTTCACCCCCATCTCCCAGATGAGGACAGTGAGGCTCAGAGAGGCAGCACCATGCCTAGGACAGTGCAGCCTCTAAGCCGCTGAGCCAGGACAGCCAGGAAGCCTAACTGTCCATCCGGTGCTCAATGAGATGACCTTTCTGTTGTCAGGTCAGGCTTTCAGGGTGCAGAGAGCTTTCTGAGGAGTCTGGGCTGAAGAACACGGGGGACTGAGCCGCAGCAGGTTTTGTGGGGCCATCAGCCATTTGCTTCCTACACTAGGGCAGAAGAGGGCATGGCCAAGCCTCTGCTCCCCACAGCCCAAGAGCTGTAGTTAGAGGACAGGGTGGGGATGTGGGACAGAGGAGACCATCTGTGAAGCTGGGACTGGGCCTCTGTCATCAGGACAGGCTGACACTGGGCTCAGGACCAAGAAGAGTTGTGGATGGAGTCATCCAAGAATGTCCCCGGGGGAGCCGCCCATCAGAATGAGTCACTACCCAGCCCACATCCTACCTCCCCTGGCATCCCCTGGGTCAAGACATGCACAGCCTGGTGGGGCTGTTGCTGGGAATTGGGCAGGGCCTACCCCTCTGTGTGACCTTAGGGAAGTTCCTCACCTTCTCAGCCTTGGTTGCTCCTTGTAAAATGAGGTGCCTGGTGATCTGTCCTCAGGGTTGTTGTGTGATTGGTAGAGGGGCAGGAATAGAAAGCCTGTGCCATTCCCCCTCAGAGGGCGAACCTGGGCCTGGGCAGTGTTGGCCCCAGGCCCTCCCAGCTGTGGCCTAGTTTGGAGGTGACAGGAACATCTCCACATGTCTTGTACACATGTAAAACCTAGAAATGGATTCTAAAAGCCAACCAAAAAATGTTTGTGCCTGTTTTTAGAATGAAAAGTAGCATGTGAACTTTCACAGCCTTACCATTCCTCCTTTAATTCATGTGAGACTCTTTTGCCAGCCCTGTTTCATGGGCTCAGAAAGGTTAAATGGCCAGCCCAGGGCCACACAGCACATCCAGGGTGACATCCATGGCTGTGAATTCCAAATCCCAGCTTCTTCCCACCCAAGCTCTGGGCATTTCGTGCAGACCCGGGGCTTCCAGCGCTGCGGGATTAACAAGCAGATCGTTGTTAGTGGAAGCCCAGGCTGCGGGTGGGCGTGGCCAGCTGTCAGAAGGGCTTCTTTATTCTGCTCTGCTAATTGCACTAGTAGAACTCTCTCAGTTAGAGTAGCTTTAACTGGTAATTACTGAGGCCGTGGGGTGGGGTGGGGGTGGGGCGCAAATTAAACACATACCAGGATGCTCTCTCCATGTTTGGAGGCCCCTGGAGGTCGGTGGCCCTTCTCCTGCCTCAGCCTCCCGAGTAGCTGAGATTACAGGCATGCGGGCAGAGGCACAGGCCACCACGGGATCTAATAGCAGGGTCGCAGTGGTGTCACCGCCCACACCCAGGCTCCCACACCTGCTCCCGCCAGCTCCACCTCTTCTATCAGCCTCATCTGGCTCCTGAATAGCCAGGCCTGGTGCCCCTAGGGCCCAGCTGTGATGACAGCCTGTAGGACCCAGGGGGCGGGACTCTCACAGGCCTCCCGCCATGGCTCAGGTCTCTGTGCAGAGCAGGTGCTTTAGGAAGGCAAGCCTGCATCCTGATGTTCAGAGCCTGCACTAGGAGGCCAGGGCTGGGGTCAGAGCTGGGGCCCCGCCTGGCCTGTCATCCATATCAGCCTGTAGACCTGGGCTCTCTTGCGCAGGACAGTGATGGAGCAATTGGATTCTGTCCCTGGTCTCTCTGCTCAGGGAGGGGAGAGTCCTGAACTGGGAGGCAGGACCCAGGTTCTTGTGCTGCCTGGGACCGCCATTAACTCCTGCATATCCTGAGCCACGGCCCTTCCCTTCCCTGAGCCTCTGCTTTCTCGTCCATTCTACGGTGATGGCATCAGAAAGCAAGGTGCCTCCCATCCCTGACCCTGTGGCTCTGTGGCAGAGGCGCCTTCTCACAACACCGCCGTGCCTTGGCCCCAGTGCCTCAAGCCGGCCCAGCCCCTCCTGAAGGAGGAAGGATGGCAGGAAGGACCACCTCTGCACACTCCTTCTGAATCCTTCTCCACCCATGTCAGCAGAGAGGCAGGTGCCCATGTTCCAGATTGAGAAACTGAGTCATACGCAGGACTAGCAGGCAGAAGTCCAGCCAGGATCAGAATGCAGGCAGCTTCACTTTCGTCCTGACCCCTTCCTGAACCAGACGGATGTGCTCCTGTGGTCTCCAGTGGCCATGGACCGGGGTGTTGATGAACAGAGCCGTCTGGATTTGGGAGAAGCAGGACTGAGTGGGAATTCAGGACCTGGCCCGGTCCTGCTCTGCCCTTGCCAGCCATGTGACCTGGAAGGGTGGCACCATCTCCGTGGGCCCCAGGGCCACTTCCTTTTGTTCTTTCCTAGGGACCTCTTTCATTTTCCCATTCATTAATTCAGCAAATAGTTCTGTAGCACCTACCACGGACCAGGCACAGTTCTCGTTGCTGGAGATACAACAATGAAAAAAGTGAAGTCCCGGCTGGGCGTAGTGGCTCTCGCCTGTAATCCCAGCACTTTGGGAGGCCGAGGCGGGCAGATCATGAGGTCAGGTGATCGAGACCATCCTGGCTAACACGGTGAAACCCCGTCTCTACTAAAAATACAAAAAATTAGCCGGGTGTGGTGGCGGGCGCCTGTAGTCCCAGCTACTTGGGAGGCTGAGGCAGGAGAATGGCGTGAACCCGCGAGGCGGAGCTTGCAGTGAGCCGAGATCATGCCACTGCACTCCAGCCTGGGTGAGAGCGAGACTCCGTCTCAAAAAAAAAAAAAAAGAAAAAGAATAAAGTAAAGTCCCTGCCCTCAGGGAGATGACTCTCTAGTGCAAGAGACACATAATGCATATATGAGCCCTAAAGGTAATTGTCGGGTGACACACACGCCCTATCTGGAAACAAGAGGGGCTGAACAATGGCGAGACAGACAGGGCTAGATTGGGGGTTTCTGACCTGAGACCCACACACACGGAATTTGCATCCTGACACCGACACCTGATCTCAGTGTGATCTGGGCTTTCCAGTCAACCTCCCCAAGCCTCAGTTTCCTCCTCTGTAAAATGGCGATACTCATCTTATGGGGCTGTTCTGGGTTGGTGTGAGATGATACCCAGCGATGCCCATGTGCCCAGAGCCTCCACGTCTATTCCTTCATTGGTATCTCACGATTGCCGTCACATCTGTGTTTGAAAGAGAAGAGAGAGAGGCTCAGAGCAGGTTCGTGGTTTTCCCAAGGCCACACAGCGGGCTGTCTCCCTGCCTCCTCATCCTCTGCTCTTCTCCACAATAGCAGCTGCCTTTCCACACAGCCCAGGGCCTGGCCCACCATTAAATGCAGTGTATGCTGCTGAAATGGACTGTGTTGAATGGGAACTTGTGATGTAAACTGAGACTACTGCTTTAAAAATATGTTTGTTTTGGGATTTATAGAACTACTGCATGTTCCTTTTAGAACACTCAAATCATATAAATTAATTATAGAATTTCCTTATAGAAAGCTCAGACCATATATTCAGAAACATATGATATGAAAGTCCCAAGTAATCCTCCCTATACCTCAGAGAATATCAGTGTTTTAATCCTTTAATGCAGCACTCCCTACCCCCAACCAGCCCTGATATTTTATCAATACAAATATTAACATTTATATATTATTATTATTTTCAGAGACAGGGTCTCTGTCACCCAGGCTGGAATGCAGTGGCATGATCATAGCTCACTGCAACTGCGAACTCCTGGGCTCAAGCAATGTTCTCACCTCAGCCTCCTGAATGGCTAGAACTACAGGTCTGCACCACTATGTCCAACTAATTGCTTTAAATCTTTTATAGAGATGGGATCTCACTGTATTGCCCAGGCTTGTCTCAAACAACTGATCCTCCTGCCTCTGCCTCCCAAAGTGCTGGGATTATAGGCGTGAACCACCATGCCCAGCGTTTTCTTTTCTTTCTTTTTTTAACTGCATGGGACATTAATGCTCACTGTTTTGCAACTTTGTTGTTTTTCAATTTAACAATAAATCTTTTATCCATCTTAAAAGTCAAATATTAGGATGACTGTATGTCCAAAGGTATTTGCCGTCCAAGAGTTTAAGGTGGGTCCCTCTTCCCCAAAGTTCTGTCTGGCCACCAGAACGGTGCATGCTTTGGATCCCTAGTGACTAGTCCTACCCATTTCTGCAGTGTTTTCTCACCCCTGGAGTAAATGATTACGACTGCCTTCATTCACAGAGGAGGAAGCTGAATCTCAAAGAGCATAAGTGACTGGCCCCGGGTCCTGGATGCACAGACCCACAGGAGCAGATATGAAAGGAAGATCACAGCTGTAGGAGGGTAGGCCCTGGAGGTGGGGCAGCAGAGTGGTGGTTAGTGACCGTGGAGTGGGGCTCACTGGCTTTCAATTCTGAGTCTACTGCTTGAGAGCTATGACCTGTTGAACAGGTCATTTAAAGTCTCAGCATCTCAGTTTCCTCATCTTTAAAACTGGGATAATAGTGCCTGTATCTGGCCAGGTGTGGTGGCGTGCACCTGTAATCCCACCACTTTGGGAGGCCTTGGCGGGTGGATCACTTGGGGTCAGGAGTTTGAGACCAGCCTGGCCAACATGGTGAAACCTTGTCTCTACTAAAAATACAAAAAAAATTAGCCGGGCATGGTAGCACGGACCTGTAGTCCCAGCTATTCGGGTGGCTGAGGGGAGAGAATTGCTGGAACCCGGGAGATGGAGGTTGCCTGGGAGAGCAAGACTCTGTCTAAATAATAATAATAATGCCTATATCATAATACAATGATTAAATAGGTTATAGCACATAAAAACTTAGCAAGTGTCCGGCCAGGCACGGTGGCTCACACCTGTAATCCCAGCACTTTGGGAGGCCGAGGAGGGGCAGATAACCTGAAGTCAGGAGTTCAAGACCAGCCTGGCCAACACGGTGAAACCCCGTCTCTACTAAAAATACAAAAATTAGCCAGGTGTGG
>NW_012117376.1:402424-415690 GCF_000951035.1 Colobus angolensis palliatus
TTTTTGTATTTTTAGTAGAGATGGGGTTTCACTATGTTTATCCATGTTGGCTAAGCTGGTCTCTAACTCCTGACCTTGGGATCTGACCACCTTGGCCTCCCAAAATGCTGGGATTACAGGTGTCAGCCACCGTTCCCGGCCTAATTTTTGTATTTTTAGTAGAGATGGGGTTTCACTATGTTGGTAAGGCTGGTCTCAAACTCCTATCTTCAAGTGATCCTCCCGCCTCAGCCTCCCAAAGTGCTGGGATTACAGGCATGAGCTACCATGCCGGGCCCAAAGTGGCATTTTGGACAGGCAACTGGGCTGTAGAAGAGCCCAGGTTCTTGTTTTCTTTTTTTAAAAAAATTTATTTTTATTTTTTTGAGATGGAGTTTTGCTCTTGTCGCCCAGGCGGGAGTACAATGGCGTGATCTCAGCTTACTGCAACCTCCGCCTCCCGGGTTCAAGCAATTCTCCTGCCTCAGCCTCTCGTGTAGCTGGGACTACAGGCGAGCGCCACCATGTTTGACTGATTTTTGTATTTTTAGTAGAGACAAGGGTTTCAGTATGTTATCCAGGCTGGTCTTGAACTCCTGACCTCAGGTGATCCTCCTGCCTTGGCCTCTCAAAGTGCTGGGATTAACAGGTGTGAGCCACCGCGCCTGACCTGGAGCCCAGGTTCTTGACTACCAGTTTAGGTTGTCACAAATCTGCTCAAGAGGCCCCATCTCTACCCTGTGGCCCCTCAATATGAGGAGCTAAGGAGTCAGGGTGGCCGCTTGTGGGAAAAGTACAGAAGGCTGTGGGACTCACGCAGTGCCTGACAGCCTGAAGGAGTCACGTGGGCTCCTTGAGGGAGAGGACATGGGAACCAGCGGCTGCTGGCCGGTAGGAAGAGTAGTCAGGGGGACCACCATGTCTGTGGTGAGTTATTTTCGGGTGCCTATGGCCTCAACTTGTTCATTCGCTTCCCTTGAACACCTGTGGCGGGCCATGTGCTCATCGTGGGCCACTGAAGGACCACAGCCCTCTTTCCCCTCCCAAGGAGTCACAGATGACGCAAGGGTTGCTGCCGGTGCTGGAAGAGGAGTTGGGCTTCAAAGCACAGTGCATTCTCAGCGTCTTGGATAGGTGCTCGGAAATGGACTTAAGCAAAACAAAGCAGATCCTGTAATAACAGTCTTTTAAACAAATTGGTTTCCTTATACGTCCTTTCGCTTAAGGTCACAGTTTCCAAGAACCTATTGATGACGTTAAGTGAGAGCTTAGTTGAGTGGCTAATGACTCATAGGAAGCTAGTGAACTTCATTGTTTGGGGAACGCAGTGATCTCTACTTCCTAGTTCCAGCCTCTGCAGGCAATAGGGAGGTCCGGCACTTAAATGCTCAGGGGAAACGTTTAACCACTCAAGATGTTTTGTCCTCTTGCTCATTTTCTATGTATCTGCCCTAGTCAATACAGTAGCCAGTGTTCAGAAGCTATGTATGGCTACTAAGCGGGGCTGCACAAATTAGAACATTTCCATCATCGAGGAAGGTTGTATGGGACAGCACTGACACAGGATACGTAAAAGGAGTGGGGGGCCGGGCCCAGTCGCTCACGTCTGTCATTCCAGCACTTTGGGAGGCCAAGGCAGGTGGATTACCTGAGATCAGGAGTTCGAGATCAGCCTTGCCAACATGGTGAAACCTGGTCTCTACTAAAAATACAAAAAAAAAAAAAAGAAAAAAGCTGGGCGTTGTGGTGGGTGCCTGTAGTCCCAGCTACTCCGGAGGTTGAGGCAGGAGAATCGCTTGAACCACAGAAGCAGAGGTTGCAGTAAGCCAAGATCGTGCCACTGCACTCCAGCCTGAGCAACAGAGAGAGACTTTGTCTCAAATTAATTAATTAATTAATTTAATTTAATAAAAAGTAAAGGAGTGGGGGGCCACGCGCAACGACTCATTCTTGTAATCCCAGCACTTTGGGAGGCAGAGGCAGGCGATCACTTGAGGTCAGGAGTTGGACACCAGCCTGGCCAACATGGTGAAACCCCATCTGTACTAAAAGTACAAAATTAGCTGAGCATGGTGGCACGCGCCTGTAGTCCCAGCTACTCTGGAGGCTGAGGCAGGAGAATCACTTGAATCCAGGAGGTAGATGTTGCAGTGAGCAGAGATTGCGCCACTGCACTTCAGCCTCGGCAACAGAGCAGGACTCAAAAAAAAAAAAAGATTCCTCCTTCTCTACTAAAAATACAAAAATTAGCCAGGTGTGGTGGTGGGCGCCTGTAATCCCAGCTACTTGGGAGGCTGAGGCAGGAGAATCACTTGAATCCAGGAGGTAGATGTTGCAGTGAGCCGAGATCGCACCATTACACTCTAGCCTCAGCAACAGGAGTGAAACTCCATCTCAAAAGATAAATAAATATATACATAAAATAAAATAAAACCAAAAACAAAACTTAGCAAGTGTCTGGCACTGCTCAATAAGTGGCTGTGGGTATTATGACGGAAGGGCCTGTGGGATTATGCCCCAACCCCCAGTCATTTACTTAGGGACCTAGAGCAGAGTAGTAAAAAGCATAGCTCCATGATCTGACCCAGGCTGCCTGGGTGAAATCCCCATTCCACCTAGGCCTCCTTGTAGTGGATGCTGTGGGGGTCTTCCCAGAGCTTCTCTTCAGCATTGAGTCGCTCATGACCCAGCTGCCTGGAGTGCTGGCTGCTGACAGCTCACAGGTTAGTCCTTCTCTAGGTTTTGTTTGTTTGTTTGTTTTTTGAGATGGAATTTCACCTGTCACCACACCCGGCTAATTTTGTATTTTTAGTAGGTTTCACCATGTTGGTCAGGCTGGTCTCAAACTCCTGACCTCAGGTGATCCACCAGCCTCGACCTCCCAAAGTGCTGGGATTACAGGTGTGAGCCACCGTGCCTGGCCCTTCTCTAGGTATTGACTGACTGGGCCCTAAGAAGCTGCCCGAGGTTAGACATCATCCCTGGGGACACCCCACATCCAACAGCTGGTCTATGGCAGTATCGGTGCCCAGCCCCCTTGCCTTAAGGAGAGACAGCTCTGAAGGGCCACCAGCCCCAGAGCTCCCCGTGCGGTCGCAGTTGTCTGAGGCCTTTGTTTTGGTTGTTTCCAAAACTTGCTGCCTTTATTCACTACAAAAAGCAGTAAACTTTCCAGTTTTCCCAGTAAATTTTCTGACTCTGTTGCCCAGGGAGCTTAACCTAAGATACAGTTTATACGATTATAGTCTAATTTATTTAATGTTCTGAGCCTCAGTTTCCTCATCTGTAAAATGGGAGAGCTACCTCATTGGATGATTAGGAGTATGAAATGAGTTAATCTGTGTAAAATTATGAAAAGAGTGGCTGGTCAGTGCTCAATAAATATCAGCTTTATTTGTTTTTAGCCCAAGGCCAGCTGGTTAGTGGCAAGACCAGAAGCAAAAGTTGGTAATTTCCTTTAACTGCTGGCTCTATCTTCAGCAGCAGCCGTTCCTTCTGAACAGTCCTGGACCCTGCACACATCAGGGTTCTGGGGAAGTTGACGGCGGCAAGACCCGGGTATGGAGAAAGTTGACTCGTTCAGGGCTTTAAGAGCAGTCTATGAACACTCCTTAGCAAGCACTGCTGCAAACCTGCTGTGTGCTGTTCCCCTTCCTGTTTATCTTGGGGGCTAATAAAAGCACAGCCCCAGCCCAACCCAAAGTCTGCTCATTTACTGAGAAAGAGAGGCCCAAAGACTACTCAATATAAATGATCCCCAAATGGGAGAAATGTCCATTCACCCACTTGGCAAACATGGGTGTGAGGGTTCAACAGCGCAGAAGACCGACAAGATCCTTCTCTCATTTTCTGGGAGACAGACAAGGCCAAAGGAGAGGAGGCATGGCTCCTGGCTGGAGATGGGGCCTCGCTGTGTCACCCAGGCTGGAGTGCAGTGGCACGATCACAGCTTGCTGCAGCCTCAACCTCTCAGGCTCAAATGATCCTCCCACCTCAGCCTCCCAAGTAGCTGGGGAGTACAGGTGCCCACCACCGTGCCCAGCTAATTTTTAAGCATTTTTTTTATAGAGACGAGGTCTTATGATATTGCCCAGGCTGGTCTTCAGCTCCTGGGTTCAAGTCATCCACCCACCCTGGCCTCCTAAAGTGCTGAGATGACAGGTATGAGCCACTGCGCCTGGCCTCTTGCATGTTCTTGAAATGCCAATTCCTGAAGTGAAAATCCCATCACGGCTTTTCCTGCTCAGGAGCTTCTGTGTGTCCCTTCAAGCCAGAATGGAATTCAGGTTTCCCCAGCCTGGCATTCCGAGTTCAGCGTTCTAGTCAACTGCACCGCTTGGTGTTCCCTTGACATAGCTGCAGCTTGGAGAGGCTGTGGATGAGGAGAAACGAATGTAGACTTTGGAGTCCAGACAGACTTAGACCCAAATCCCACCTTGGATGCCTCCGGTTGCGGCCTTGTGCAAATCAGTTAACTTCCGGGATCTTTAGTGCTCTCATCTATAACCTGGGATGAGTAATGTCCCCTACAGGGTTGTCATGGTGCCGCCTTCACCATGGCCCTCAATGGTCCCGCCTCCTGGCATGCGCAGAGTTCTGTGTCCCCTCCGACGTGTGCCAGTGCTGGTCTGTGTGACCAATAGAATATGACCCTAGTGATAGGTCCCTGCCAGGATTAGTCTATAAAAGACTGTGGCTTCCATCTTTCAGATGCCTCATTCTGGGGGAGGTCATGAGGTGAGCAGCCCTATGGAGAGGGCCACATGGTGAGCAGCTAAAGACAGAGCTTAGAAGTGCATCGGTCAGCCCCAGCTAAGTCTTCAGAGACTGCAGCCCTAGCTGACAGCTTGACTGTGACCTCATGAGAGACCCTGATCCAGTCCTACCCAGCTAAGTTCCTGGATTATTGGCCCTGAGAACAATGTGCAACAATACGTGTTTGTTGTTTTAAACTGCTACATTTGCATAATGAGTTACCTAGCAACAGATAGCTAACACAGTCAGGTTAGCATGAACAGAAAGGAGGTACCACATGTGCCCAGCATGGTGCCTGACACAGGTCAGTGCTTAAAAAGTGCGACCTGGAACAGCATCTCCTGCCTGTCAGCCTTTCCCTAGGTGACTCTTCAGTTCTCTTCCTCAGAGTTCTTCCACCCCTCTTGAACATGTTTTCAAGGAAAGTTTTCTCTGCCTCCTTCTTCCAAAGCCCTGTACGTGACTACGACCGTCACCAGAGCACTTGTCCTGCATTGAGTGCACTTCTCTTAGGATTCCAGTTGCTTTCTGTCTGTGTGATGCAGGGGCACACCTAGCCCCCTTTCTCCTACTTCCCAGCATCCCCTGAACAACCTGAGGATAGGGACCAAGTCTGACTCTTCCCGACACCCCCCCATGGTGCACCCAGCCCTTGAGTGGCAGGAAATTGAGGGAAAGAGGAACTCAGCAAGAGGCAGGGTGTGTTAAGAGCAGGGAGAAGCCTGGGCCTGGTCAGGTGGGACAGAGTGGGGCCGGCCCTCCCTGTCTGTGTGGGGGCTGACAATGGGTGCCACAGCTCCCTGGGCCCCCCCCGGGACCCCAAGTCCCCACAGGGCCCCGCCTGGAGGAAGGTGGCTTCACGGGCATTCTCAGGTGTCTGTTGACAGGAGGGCCTTGTTGACGGGTGACCCCCATCCCAATATGTCCCATTGAACTCCAGGGCCACTCATTTCACACTGGCCCCAAGTGTGAACATCCAATCACGGGCCTTTAATCTGACACGGGCCTCTAATCTAACCCTGGAAACCCTCTGCCTCTTCTTGGCCTCAGTTTCCCCATCTCTGCAGGGTTGCCTGAAGGCCTTTCCAGCTCTGACCAAAGAATGTGCCCACCCCCTGCCTGCTGATGGGGGCTCCTCCGGGGTGAGGCACAGGGTGGGGAGGTGCACCCAGCCCCCCTCCTCCCGGAACCTCTTTCCCACAGGCAAGAGAGGATGTGTCACTGTGACCACTTCTTTCTGGAAAATTCCCACAGTTCAGTTCTTTCCTGGGATTTCGCTGGAGGAATTGCATCTTTCTTGCTTACATCTCCTGGGATCTATTTTTGGCCTTGGCGGGCTTGATGTGGTGGTTTGTGTGGGTGTTCCCTTTTAATTTGGGGTCCAGAGCTGTCTGAGGCCTGGACTGGTAATTATGAGAGCAGCACCATTTATGGAAACAGCCCTTGAAGCAAGCCAGTGATGAGACCCGGCTGGAATACCTCAGCATGGAGGCCTGGGCCTGCCTGGAGGTGGTACTGAGATTTCTGGGTGGGAGAAGCCCCTTTAGGACGCAGAACCAACAGGTCATGGGTCCCGCCCTCCTTTGGCCTGCAGAGGCTGTGGGGCCCAAGCCTTGTTTTGGGTCTGAAGTGGCCCCTCCCAACCCCCGCCTTTGCTGCCTGTGGGACCAGCCAGGCAGGTCCATCCCATGTGCCCTGGGCTCTGGGGGAGCCGCTGTCCACCCTTAGGGGCCAGGCCGGGAGAGGAGACAGGTCCACAGCAATGAGAATGTCAGTGGCTTCTGATGGAGTCACACGGGGACATGGTAGCCACACCCAGACTGGCAGTGAGACCCAGCCCAAGGGGCTCTGAGTGCCGGACACTGAGCCGCTGTCGTGGGGACAAGAGGCCCTTGGGAAGAAGGGGCCGGGGCACCCCCACTCCGGGGCCCTGGAACACAGCGGCCGATGAGCCGACATGCGAGCCTCCCAAGTCCACCCACGTGACTCCATCCCAGCCCTCCAAGGGCTCGCTGTCCAGGGGAACAGCTGAACCAGAGACAGCAAGCCCTGGCATGGGGGCCGGGAGAGGCTGAAAGCCTGACCTGCCTGGGGTCTGAGGACTGGGAGGCTTCTCAGCCGGACTGAGAAGGACGGGGCCGCCTGGGGAGAGCAGCTTCCAAGAGGGACTCTGCAGGAGGCGTCTGCAGGAAGAAGGCACAAGAGGCCCAAGGGACAGAGGGCAGGGCCAGCGCAAGGAGGGCCCTGGGACACTCTTCCTGTGGGCCCTTCGGGGCTGGGGAGGGTCTGAGGGAAGATGTGACCGGTCACAGGCCCCAAGATTCTGTTCTTAGCTGGAGGATGAGGGTGTCTTTTGAAGTCCCATTTTTTTGGTCAGAAATAAGACAGATTTAGGTTGTCTGGGTGAGACTAAATTGCCCAGAGCACAAAAATAGCCAGAGTTATTGTTGATGTTGGGCTGAGGGTCGCAGAGTTTGGCGTCTGGAGGCCTAGCCTGGACTGGCAAGCACAGGGCCCCAGATGTCGCCAGTGGAAGCCACCTGCTGCCCACACGGACCTTTCCTGGAAGCGTGGGGTTGCTTCTGAAGTTTGCTTTATCTGAGGCTGGAGGAGGAAGCTGAGGGTTCCATCAGCACAGGTTGGCGATTCATGATTGTTTATTTTCCCGGGAGTCACATTAAGGTGGTTTAGGTGGTTTAGAAAGCAGATTTATTTGCTGCTTCCCCAGACAGAAGCCGGTTCAGCGTTAGACCATTTGGGGCAGCTTTTATGATTTTGTAGGAAATAAACATTTAAAGGTGCCTGTGGAACCTGTGACCAACGAATTGCTCTCTGCAAATGTCTTTTCGTATTTTTGCCAATATGTCTTTGGAATTCTTGTGTCAAAGGGTAAATTCATATGTAATTTGGCTAGGTGTTGCGAAATTCCTCCTCTATACGGCATTCCTATCAGCATCGCCTGAGAGAATGCTTGTGTGTGATCTTAATCTTTTTCCTTCTCCAAGGCCATACGGAGCCCTGTGAAAAGCACCCATTACTCGTGAGCCCATAACCTTTTCTGTTTCCTTCACAGCATTTACAGTAGAACCAAGAAACGACATCCCATATTTTACTTGCTTTTTGTTTCTATTTCATGTCTTCCATTAGGCCATAAGCTCCATGTGTGTGTCCATGGACACACTGTGTGACAGTGTCCATCTTGTTCGTTGTTGTATTTTCAGTGCCCAGGACAGTGTTGTACACACAGTAAGAACTGGATAAATTTATTTCTAAATTAAACATGATGAACTTATTAGATGAGTGAAAGAATACATTTATTTAGAAAAACATAATTCAAAGTCTTATTTCTGACCAAAAAGTTAAGACTTCAAAAGACACCCTTGGGTGCTGTGGAACAAGGCACGTTCATTCCTTCTCTGCCCTGGGCTGGGATGAGCGGCCACCTCCTCCTGCCCACACACGTCTGGCCCCGTCCCCTGCCCTGCACAGCTGTTTGCCTGCCCATGGCTGGACCAGGTCTCCACTGTGAGGACAGGAAGTGCTCCCCACATCCGCCTTGGCTCGCACAGCCTGGTGCTTTTACAAACCTGACTGTGGTCACTGAGCCCAGTAACCAGAGAACATTTTTTAAAAGACTAACATATCTTTGAAATCTCAGTGTTGGGTTTTGGGGAAGGCACTGGGCGGCTCCCACCCCTGCTTTCCGGAAACACAGATTTCTAGAGTTTGAAAGGGACAGGAGGCTAAAGTGAGACTTCCCTAAATATAGCGTCCTGGGTATTTCCAGACACCTGGGGAAATGTGGGCTTTATTCCGCAACTGTGGCATTTGTTTGACTGTCAGGCCAGCCCCCGCCACAGGGCCCTGCTGCCCATCTCACCTCCAGCCTGGCCTCTACCCTCGCCTCCACCGTGTCTTCTAATTCCCCTCCCCTCCCGCCGCCCCCCTGCTGCCCCTGTCACCTGTGCTCCCCACTGGCCAGAAGCACAGCCCAGTCTCCTGGCCCAGGATTGGCACCCCCAGCAGGCAGGCCGCAGCAGAGCTCATGTGCTGTCCCCAACATTGCCGACCTGTGGGCGCCTCCACCCCTGCACATGTGAGGTCCCCTCTCCCTAGAGCACCCTCCCCACCACCTTCTCCACCTACCAAGACCCATCCCACCCTTCAAAGCCAGTTCAGATGCCACCTGCTCAGATCCCACCGCCCAGTGAGACCCTCCGACTTCCCCAGCACCTGACTGGCCTCTCCGGGAGTTGTCACTCCTGCCCTGGTTTTTCTTGTTCCTTTCCACGTTTCCCTCCTTCCTCCTCCACCTTGTTCCAGAAAGGAAACGTCGGTCTCCTGCCCTCTGCTGTTTCCTGGTGCTTGCTTTCCCTGCCCTGCCCTCAGGCCCCTCTGCTCTGGCCCTCTGTCCTGGCTGGCCTGCCCCTGCAGGGCCCGTCTCCCTGACCCATGGCAGATTTGCACTCATGCCTCAGCCCAGCTCAGCTGTCAGCCCTGAGCCCTGCCCTGCCACACCTCCCATCCAGGCAGTGGGCAGGCTCTGGATGGCTTGTGTCCCCTGAGATGCTGTCGGTGATGTCGGTTATGTCCCTCTCTACCAGGTTTCCCTGCAGGGCCAGGGCCCTTTTCTGCCTTGGGTCCAATGTCCATCTTCCCTTTAGCCTGGAAACTCCCAGAGGAGGCTCCCTCCTCTGCTCATCTCCGGGTCCCAGGACCAGCCAGACCGAGAAGGGGCGCAATGGGAATTTGGGGTTTGGAGCCTGGGGTCTGTTGAGCACCAGCCAGGTGCAGGGCTCAGGCTGAGCCTGGCTGCAGGGCCTCTCAGCCCTGTCTGCTCCCTGGAACCAAGCCTGGAACAAACATTTGCACAAAAGGAAACTGGCCCCACCAGGCCTCCCTGGGTCCCCTCCACCTTGAATGGTGGGTGGCTGGGGGCGGTGGCTCACACCAGCTCTGCCCACTCCAAAGTCCGAGCCATTCCGAGTTGCCAGCCCAGCTCTGCTTTGTCTTCTAGTGGAGCGAGATCATGCCCTGGGCCAGCAGGAGCCCCACTGGAAGGAGTTTCGTTTTGACCTGACCCAGATCCCGGATGGGGAGGCGGTCACAGCTGCGGAGTTCCGGATTTACAAGGTGCCCAGCATCCACCTGCTCAACAGGACCCTCCACGTCAGCATGTTCCAGGTGGTCCAGGAGCAGTCCAACAGGTGCCTTCCCCTTGGCCCAGGTGCCCCCTGCCCCTGCCCGCCTCACAGTCTCATGGTCAAGGCAGCCCAGCAGGGAGTGGGGTTGGGGGAACACTTCCCAGAGGATCCGAAAGAGACCCTCAAAGACGGGAAAGATGCTTGGTCCGAGCCCCCTGCACTGCGGGAAGAGCCCCAGTGACAGTCCTGCCTTCAAGTCCCTGCCCTGCCATCCTGGCTATGGGGACTTGAACAGGTCATTGAACCACTGAGCCTCAGTTTCCTCATGTGTACACCTCTGTGGGCTGAGGCGGTGAGATGAGGCTCAGAAGGGGCACAGGTAGAGTCAGGTAGGAGATGCCCCGGTGACGGCCCCCAGCGGGTCCTGGAGACACAGAGGCAGCTGTGCCGGCCGCCGGTTAATTGTTCTTTCGTGTCCACAGGGAGTCTGACTTGTTGTTTTTGGATCTTCAGACGCTCCGAGCTGGGGACGAGGGCTGGCTGGTGCTGGACGTCACAGCAGCCAGTGACCGCTGGTTGCTGAAGCGTCACAAGGACCTGGGACTCCGCCTCTATGTGGAGACTGAGGACGGTGAGGCTGGGAGCTCTGTGGGAGCAGCCCCTGGGGCTTCTCTGTGCCAGCACAGGCAGCAGTAGCAGCTTCCTGTGGCCCTGGGTTCCCGGCCTCACCAGCTGTGCCCGCTGCGAGGGTCACTGAGGTCCAAGGCACAAGGTCTGGCCCAGTGGGGGTGCTTTCTCCTCTCCCTCTGCTTCCCAGGAAGCAGGCGGTTCTTCCCACGGAGCAGCCTCCACCTTGGGAGTTTCTGTCCTGGGAAGGGAAGGAGGGGAAGTGGTTGTACCCTCAGACACTGAGGCCAGGAGGCTGAGTTTGAAGCCCAGCTCGGCAGTGCCCTGCCTCAGTGACCTTGGCTGGGACTTACCTTTCCAGACCCTGTCTTCTCTTCTACAAGACAGGGATTCATGCCCTTGTTCATTCCACAGGTGAAACTGGGGAGACCCTCTTTTATGCCAGGCAGTAGGAATACAAAGGCCAAAGTGGGCATGAGATGGGCATGTTTGAGGCCCGGCAAGGGGGCGCCATGGAGCAGCGGTGAGGGTGGGGGTCCCAGGGGCCATTCTGAGTCAGGGTAAACCAGGGCCAGGTGGTGGGGTTCTTAGCATCGTTTATTTTATTTAATAGCAGTGGTGGACGACAGGATCTGATTCAGGTTTTAAAAGAGAGCCCTCTGAGATGCCCCCCTCTCAGGGTGCAGCAGAGCTCCCCACCCCTTGCGTGGGCCGCACAATGACTTGCTTCCCGAAAGTGCAGTGTGGGCAGGGTGTGGGGACCTGACGCGCAGCGCCTCAGCCAGGTGAGGAAGGCCCACTGCAGCGACCCGCACGGGGCTAGCATGTGCACTGGGTGTAAGGGAAGGAGCAGACCACTGAGCTTCAGAGGCCCCCCGGCTGTGAACCCGAAACCCCAGTCCAACCACAAGAAGACCATCAAACCCAAAGAGAAAGGCTTTCCGCAGAATACCTGGCAAACACTTCTCAAAACCGCCAAGCTCATCAAAAAAAAAGGGAAGGTTGGGAAACTGGAGGAGCCCAGAGGCACCTAAGATGACCAGCTCGGTGCATGTGGGGTCCTGGGTGGAATCCTGGACCAGCAAAAGGGCATTAGGGGAAAGTTAGGAAATCCAGATCAATCATGGTGTTTACTTAATAATAAGATATCAGTACTGGTCCATTAGTTATGAGAAAGGTACCCTACTAGCGTAAAATGCTAACATTTCCCAGGGGAAACTGGGTCCAGGGATATGGGAACTCCTTGTGTGGTTTTTTTTTTCTTTGAGACAGGGTTTGGCTCTGCTGCTCAGGGTGGAGTGCAGTGGCACAATCGCAGCTCACGGTAACCTCCAACCCCTGGGCTCCGGCGATCCTCCCACCTCAGCCTCTGTACTATCTTTGCAAATTTTTATGTAACTATCAACTGTTGTAAAATTAAAACTTTACTGAATATATGCATAAAATAAGGAACCCCCTGACTTCAGTGGGGAGAGCAGACTGAGAGGGACAAGAGTGAAGTCACAGAGACTCATGGGGGCCCCACAGTGGTCCAGGTGGGCGCTGTGAGCGGCCTGTTGGCAGCAGTGGAGATGGAGAAAGATGAGTCGATTTCAGTGTCAGGACATGCTTATAGCTGGTGAGGAGGTGAGGGAACGGGAGAAAGTCTGAATGATGTGTGGATGGAACCAGTGGATTTTTTTCAATAGATTTTTCTTTTTGGGGAAAGATAGATGAAGGGCACATTTGAGGTGTGTGGCCAAGGGTTCTTTTTTGGCTGGAATATTACTGAGCCCCCTGGGATGTTACTGAGATCACTGGTCCTCATGGAAATGCCATTTCAGGGACAGGTGAGCGTGAAGACCCAGGCGAGGGAAGTGCTGGCATGTAAGTGGATTTAAAGCGTGGGGTGGGACCAGATCGTCTAGGGAAGGAGGTAGTGATGGAGAAGAAAGAGGGCCTGGCCCAGAGCGCTGGGACCTCCAACATCCAGAGACCTCACAAGGAGGGGCCACAGCGAGCCCACAGAGACCAGCCAGGGAGGGAGCAGGACACCTGGAGGATGAGGTGACCAAGACGCCAGAGTCAAGTGTTTCCAGAAGCAAGGGTTTGTCACTTGTGTCCAGCTGTGGGCACTGAAGGCAAGAACAGAGAAGTGACCGAGGGTTTTGCCATCACAGAGGTTGTTGATGGCCCAAATCTCCGTGGGTTGATGGCCCAAATCTCCGTGGAGTGTGGGTCTGACTGGGGAGGTGGAGGGAGACAGGCAGTGGAGGCAGGAGACAGCTCTTTCCAGAACCCTTGCTGGGGAAGGGGAGCAGAGACATGGGCTGGGGCTGGAGAGAACCCGGGACAAGGCAGGTCCGTTACAGGTGAGGAGAGGCCTGCACACTGCTGTGGTGATGGAGTGATTCTGTGCAGAGGGGAGAAAACTGCAAAATTCTGCACAAGTTGGAGCAGGGAGCTGGAGTGGGGGAGGTGGAGAGGGCAGGGGGGTGCAGAGGACAAGGCTGGAGCCTCTTCAGAGCGGCGACCCTTCCTGATGAAGGTGAGGGATAGCGTCCCCACTGTCACAGTGAGGGGTGAACCTGAGCTCTGGGGGGCTGTACTGGGGGGACACTCACTCTCCGTGTTGTCACAGGATTAAAGGAGGGTGCTTGGCACAGAGTGATGCCCAGTGAGGTTGTCATGACCGACGGTCTCACCCAGCAGCGCCTGCTCATTAGATATTTGGTGTCTCTAATGAGCTGGGGAAGCTTGGGCGGGGCGGTTGGAGTTTGTG
>NW_012117376.1:416205-448977 GCF_000951035.1 Colobus angolensis palliatus
CATCTCTGACGGGGCGACCATCATGGTCGGGGGCTTCGGGCTCTGCGGGATCCCCGAGAACCTGATCGCCGCGCTGCTCAGGACCGGAGTGAAGGACTTGCAGGTGGTCAGCAGCAACGTGGGCGTGGAGGACTTCGGCCTGGGCCTCCTGCTGGCCTCCAGGCAGGTCCGCCGCATCGTCTGTTCCTACGTGGGCGAGAACACGCTGTGCGAGAGCCAGTACCTGGCAGGAGAGCTGGAGCTGGAGCTCACGCCCCAGGGCACCCTGGCCGAGCGCATCCGCGCGGGGGGCGCCGGGGTGGCCTTCTGAACCCCTACGTGCTACGGGACCTTGGTCCAGGAAGGGGGCGCCCCCATCCGCTACACCCGGGACGGCCACCTGGCGATCATGAGCCACCCCCGAGAGGTGAGGGAGTTCCAAGGCGACCACTTCCTTTTGGAGCGCGCCATCCGGGCGGACTTCGCCCTGGTGAAAGGGTGGAAGGCCGACCGGGCAGGAAACGTGGTCTTCAGGGGGAGCGCCCGCAATTTCAACGTGCCCATGTGCAAAGCTGCTGACGTAACGGCGGTGGAGGTGGAAGAGATCGTGGACGTGGGGACTTTCCCCCCAGAAGACATCCACGTTCCAAACATTTATGTAGCTCTCGTAACAAAGAGGCAGAAATACGAGAAACTAATCCAGCGCTTAACGATCAGGAAAGAGGAAGATGGAGACGCCGAAAACAAAGAGGACGCCAGGACGCGCATCATCAGACGCGCAGCTCTGGAATTTGAGGACGGCATGTACGCCAATCTGGGCATAGGCATCCCCCTGCTGGCCAGCAACTTCATCAGCCCCAGCATGACCGTGCATCTTCACAGTGAGAACGGGATCCTGGGCCTGGGCCCGTTTCCCACGGAACATGAGGTGGATGCCGACCTCATCAATGCAGGCAAACAGACGGTCACGGTACCTCCCGGGGGCTGCTGCTTCGCCAGCGACGACTCCTTCGCCATGATCCGAGGGGGACACCTCCACCTAACCATGCTCGGAGCCATGCAGGTTTCCAGATACGGCGACCTGGCGAACTCGATGATCCCTGGCAAGAAGGTGAAAGGCATGGGCGGTGCCATGGACTTGGTGTCCAGTCCGAAGACCAGAGTGGTGGTCACCATGGAGCACTGCACAAAGGACAACACCCCTAAGATCATGGAGAAATGCACCATGCCACTGACCGGGAAGCAGTGCGTGGACCGCATCATCACCGAGAAGGCCGTGTTTGGCGTGCACAGGAAGAGAGGGTTGACGCTGACGGAGCTCTGGGAGGGCCTGACCGTGGACGACGTCAGAAAGAGCACGGGGTGTGCCTTTGCTGTGTGCCCGAACCTAAGGCCCATGCAGCAGGTGGCACTCTGATGGGACCCGGATCTGGCGGGGGGGGGGTGCGCTCCTCAGGGGATCCCACTAGGTTCCTCAGGGAATGTCGGTTACCGCAGGAATGCATTTCTCCAGCGCTTGGAGGCGTTTGCTGCTGGCCTCCGACTTTCCTCCCTAGGTGGACTGTGCTCCCCTAGAAAGCTGCGACTTTAATTAAAAACAACAGGAAAACAGATCACATCCTCACTGTGTTCCTCGAGCACTGCAAGGCGCAGGTCTGCAGTGGTGAGGAACGGGTGTCCGCTTTGCTCTGTGATGTTTACACAGAGCGTGCACAGCGCCAGCGCATTCACAGCAGGATTTCATTCAAGCGCCTCCCTCCTACTAGAACCATGAAATGGAGATGAAAACTGACTAGGGAGAAAATCACTCCACCCAGAGTACACCTAAAGAGCCATTTTACTACTGCAATGAGAAATAGGCGAGCAAAGATGTGAGTTTGTGATCGGAAGACATGCTGTCTTCACAAGCTTGTTTTTTTTTCTTTTTCTTTATTCTTTTTTTTTTTTCTTTTCTTTTTGAAACGGGATCCGGCTCTCAGGCTGGAGTGCAGTGGTGTGATCTCACTGCAATGTCTGCCTCCTGGGCTCAAGCAATCCTCCCAACTCAGCCTCCTGAGTAACTGGGACTACAGGCACACATCACAATGCCTGATTATTTTGTTTGTTTGTTTATTTATTTAATTTATTTTGTAGAAATGGAGTTTCACCATGTTGCCCAGGCTGGTCTTGAACTCCTGAGCTCAAGCGATCCACCTGCCTCAGCCTCCCAAAGTGCTGGGATTACAGACATGAGCCACTGAGTTGGATCAATTAAGCTTAGCTTACTGTATTTTTTTTTTTTCTTTTTTAGACAGAATTTCACTGATATTTCTTCTGGGGCCTTTGTTGTTAAAATTTGTTTCCATGAAGCCTCCCCTCCTCCTCCCACATCTCTCCTCCTGGGACCTATCAGATGTCAAGCTTCTAGATGTCCCTAGAAGGAAAGCAGGACCATCTCCAAGGGAAGGGACTGGGTGATGGGCGAGACTCAGAGGGGAGGGAGAGGCTGTGGGTGCTGAAATCCACCAGGAAGCTTCCTCTATCTGTGTGTGGCCAAAGGCTACAGCCTAGGACAGGAGGAGTTCTAGAACCCTAACCAAGGGACTAGATGAGTTTTCTCAACTTCATTTGAATTGTTCCTGCATCATCCAGACCAGACATTTAGGCCTTCCTCTCTGGGATGGAGGCCCAAACTGGCCACTTATGTGATGAACCGTTGTAACCCAAGAGGCTGTGAGGCATTTCCTCCTGAATCTATAGTCTCAAAAACTAAAATTAAGAAAAGATTGTGTGTGTGTGTGTGTGTGTGTGCACGCGTGGGTGCTTGCTGTTGACAACCAAGCCTGGCATGGTGCATGCACGGCGTAAGTGTAGCTCTGGGGGTTCCCAGGCCAATGGGGGCATGTGGTCAGAGCAGTAAGTTCTCGCTGGTCAAGGACAGACTTTCCAAGGCGCCCATTGGAGCCCCGCCCTGCAGGAAAGGCCAGATCCTGGGAGGGAGAGTGGGGCAGGGAGAGTTGGCACTCATGGCGGGAACAGCCTGGGGGCGTGGGAAAGGGGCCAGGGACTACGGCCAGGGTGGGGGCTTGAAATGAAATGTCATCTAGTGGGCAGTGGGGTGCCTTTTGGGGCTCTTGGCGAGGGGCGCCTGATCTGCCCTGGGTGTCAGGAGTTTCCCAGAAGCAATGTGGAAAAGGCCGAGGTATCTAGAAGCAGACAAGTGACCCTCTGGGCCTCCACCTCTGCCTTTCTACAAGGGCTCTGCCCACAGCTGGGCAGCCTGAGAGCCCCCACCTGGACTGCCTGGCCTTCCCTGCAGCCAGCTGGAGCCAGGGAGTCCTGCCCAAGAATGGGTGGGAAAGAAGCAGAGCTGATGGAGAAGGGAGGCTCTGAGCTCTGGAAGGAGAGGGCTGGGCGTGGGGGAGCTTCTCCAGGCCTGCCAGATGCAGGGCTCTGAACTGAGACCAGCTGTTAGTCCCCTTTGCCACCCCCATCTTGCCCAGCCATATCCAGCTGTGCCCTGCGGTTTGCTGGAAAATTATATGACAATCCTGGCTCTGACCCACCTTGGTCTGGGACCTTGGACATACAGTTGCTACTCTCTCTGGGCCTTAGTTTCTGCTTCTATAAAATGGGAACTGAAATTATCTGCTTCCAAGGGTCCCCAGTCAGGCTCGCCTGGTCTGTGAGGCCTACAGCGGGGTTCCCAGCACCCAAGCCAGGCCTGGCTCAGAGAGGCTCTGTGACGGTCTGTGGTGTGACTGATCTAATGCGACATTCTATCCTGTGTCTGGGAGACCCCGTAAGACCCTTGAACACAGCTGCACAGAAGCAAATAGCGAGTAAAGCATGCAGGACTGATGGCCCCTCTGGCCCCAGCGCTGCCAGGGCTCCCCAGGGAATCACAGGACAGAGCTGCACATGCAGCCTGGAGGGCTGCCCTGGGCCCCAGGTCATCCTCGTGTGTCAGCCGGTCCGCAGAGTGACACTCCAGTGCCCGGGCTGGTGACCGTCACCACCCCACTCAGGCTACCGTGTTCTCTCCCCATTGTGACCTCACTTACCTTTTCCTCTGTGCCCTGGCTCTGTTCCTTGTATTTCTGCTGCTTCCCCATAACCTTGACTCACCGTGACTCAAGCCCTGCCCAGTGGATTCTCTCTGGGCCTCCTCCCCATGTTAGCATCTGCAGCTCACAGCCTCCCTGTCTCAGCAGCTCTTGTCCATGCTCCTGAGAAGGAGGGAGGCTCTCCTGCCAGCGCATTTGTTTGTGGCAGATGATGTCACATGTCAAAGGTTAGTCTCTGGATTCACTGGTTGTTCAATCAAGTGGCCAAGGGACACCAGGGCTGAGGCACAGCTGCTTAAGGGCTGACCTTTGAGTGGGACTGAGGGTGGGGCAGGGCAGTGTCCCTGACCTGTAGGGTGTACTGGAGAACTATGTAGGAATAAATACATCTGTATGTATAATTTCTAAGAGTATGTGCATCTGTGTGTTTATACAAATATATGTATGTGTATACATACGTGTGTACATCTATGCTTATAACGTGGAGGTGAAATGTGCTCTCATGTAAACTGAACAACTGGCACTGTTTGGAGAGACATGAAAGTGAGCTGGTAATCATGCTTCTGCAATTCAGTATCAGGAAATTTCACCCATGCAAGGAGTGAGGAAGCTCCATTGCACTCCATCTTTATCGTGAAAGCCAGGAAATAACCTACATGTCTAATGATGAGCCAATATCAAGTAAATTACAGTGTACTGCTCCAAGGGATTTTATACATTTGAAACGTTTATTGTGGAGACTTCTTTAAACAACCAGAAAAAAGGTTTGTGTTTTTTTTTTTCTTGAAACAGACGCTCACTCTGTCACCCAGCTGGAGTGTGGTGACACAATCACACCTCACTGCAGCCTCAACCTCCCAGGCTCAAGCAGTCCTCCCACCTCAGCCTCGCGGGTAGTTCACCACCATGCCCAGCTAATTTTTGTTTTTATTTTTTTGTTGAGCCAGGGTCTCACTATGTTGCCCAGGCTGATCTCAAATGCTTAGGTTCAAGCAATCCTCCCACCTCGGCCTCCCAAAGTGCTGGGAGTACAAGCGTGAGCCACTTTGCCTGGCCTCAAAAGTTTCTTTACTTAATTGCTTTTACAATAGAAAGGTTATTGAAATCCAAACAAGTATAGGAGGATGCACAGTTTTATTGGTGAGGCTTGGTGTCTCCAGGGTTAGTTAGCATGTTTTTAGTGGCATCCTCAGTCTGGAAGCGGCTGTGGAGGACAATCCCCTGTTTACAGGCTTCACTCCTCCTGGGGCTGAGGCCCAAGTCAGATCTCTGCTTCAGCCTTTTCTTTCTTTCTTTTCTGTCCATAAACCCAGCTCGTGCATAAGAACTTGGGCTCTGGAATGGGACTGCCGCAGGCTGAAACTTGGGCTCTGGGACTTGATTCCAATGTCTCTGCTCTGCCTGGCGTCTCCCTTATGGACATCAGGGAGACAGTTAATGCCCTGCTTTTGGGCTGTGCCCAGCAGAACAAGCACTCACTAAACCTGGCAGATGCTACCACGAGCTGTCTCGGTGATAAATTTGACATTCACATCCCAGAAAGTGCGGGATGGAAGACAGAACACAGGCCTCGGGGTCCTTGGACCGAGGTGGGAGCGCTGGTTCTCGAAGTCACTGGCAGTAGGACTCTGGGTCTCCTATGAAGAAGGAGCTGCAGGATTACTGTAAGGACCCAATGAGGTGATCCATGGGAAAAATCTTCAAACTTGTAAAACGCTTCACAAGTGTCTGTGTCACAGCTGTCACTAATAACACCACCCGCACGCAGCTCACCAAGGCCCCCCTCCCACCTCCTCCAGATCTGCCCCCAGGAGATGTGGACTGGCTGGGGCTGGACCAAGGACTCCAGGCTTCAGATGTGGAAACTGAGGCTCAGCAGGGACCCTCGGGTCCTCAGCCTTCACGCTCCTGGACCTGCCCAGGCCCCGGCAGAGAGATCCCTGCTGTGTCTGCTGCAGGGCCACTGCCCGCGAGTGACCCCTCTCTCCTTTCTGTCACAGGGCACAGCGTGGATCCTGGCCTGGCTGGCCTGCTGGGTCAACGGGCCCCGCGCTCCCAACAGCCTTTCGTGGTTACTTTCTTCAGGGCCAGTCCGAGTCCCATCCGCACCCCTCGGGCAGTGAGGCCACTGAGGAGGAGGCAGCCGAAGAAAACCAACGAGCTGCCGCAGGCCAACCGACTCCCAGGGATCTTTGGTGAGGGCTGGGCGGGGTGGGGCCGAGGCCCTGCGGGCTTCCAGTTGAGAGAGGCAGGGTGAGAACCAAGTGGTGGCCCAGAGCCCTCAGGCTCAGGTCGGTTCAAGCTGACGGCCACTCTCCAGCCACCTTTCCTGACCCCATCTTTTGCCCTGATGCACCCTGGCGACCGGCACTCCAGAGGCCTGTCCTGCCTGTCCCTGCCACCCAGAAGGCCCCTTCTCTCTCCCTGGCTCCTCCAGGTCTTTCCCAGGAGCCTCCATCGGAATCAGCTGCCCCTTCCCTGGGAGCCGCAGCCCCTCATGACCCGCGGTTGTGCCTGGGCACCCCGCACCATCCTCGGCTGCTTATGTGAAGTTTTCTCCCCAACTGGGCCAAGCCCTTCAGGATCAGGGACAGGCCTGACCCGACCCTGTGGCCTCCTTCCCAGGGAGTCGGCCCTTGACTGGCCTCGTCATGAGGCACCTGAACCTGAGGAACGGGTGTGGCAGGAGAGGGTGGGCCGGAGTCACAGGGATCTCTAGAGAGGAGGCGGCACAGGATGGCCGAGGGTCCTGCTGGGCTGTTTACTGGCGCGTCAAGACACTCCCAGGCTGGAGGACAGGGGAGTGCTGAGCACAGTGTCACTCCGGCCGTCGGGAGCCATGGCAGGCTCTTCAGCTGGGTCACGGTACAAGCAGAGTTCCAGGGATGGGCTTTATGAGACCAAATGGTTTCCTGTCATTCGTTTATTTGACAAATGACAAATCAGGGCATCCCCCACCCTGGTACCCCGTAGTAGCTGCACAGAGCAGGAACCCCAGAAAAGACCTTGCCCTTCTGTCCCTGCAGATGACATCCACGGCTCCCACGGGCGGCAGGTCTGCCGTCGGCACGAGCTCTACGTCAGCTTCCAGGACCTTGGCTGGCTGGTAATTGCTGACTCTCCTTGTTTCTGAAATGACAATCACCACCTGTAGATCAGAAGTGAATCTGCAGGGAGGACATAGAATCATGAGTGACTTCAGTTTTTCTTCTTTATTTTTTTTCTGTGTTTTCCAAGTTTTCTAAAGAGGGAATACGGTGAGAAAGGGCATTTTATTTTTTAACCATGAAAATGAAGACTGCAACTAAGCTGTCAGCTTTGCAGCAGGGAAACTGAGGCCAGGCTGGCAGTGGCTCCCTGCATCGGCTGCAACTGCAGCTCTGGGAGGTGCAGGCAGGAGAGGGCTGGCTGGGAAGGGGGATGCAGAGCGAGGATGGGGGATGTCGGGCCTGAGCTCCCACCCAGCCCTGTCTGCTGGGGTTCCTAGGTGGATTCAGACCTCCTGGGGGAGACTGCCTTGCAGGGACCGAGGGTGGGTTTGGGCCCTGACGCTCAGGGAGGTTCAGGGGCAGCCCTGGGCTGTCCTGTGACAAGTCCAGTGACAGGATGGGGGGCTCGGACAGGCACATGGATGGGACTCACCTTCTCCCATGTCCCCTAGGACTGGGTCATCGCCCCCCAAGGCTACTCGGCCTATTACTGTGAGGGGGAGTGCTCCTTCCCGCTGGGCTCCTGCATGAACGCCACCAACCACGCCATCCTGCAGTCCCTGGTCAGTACCATGTCCATCCTGCCCAGCCACCTGGGGTGAGGGTCTCTGTGGAGAGCGGTCTGATCCAGCCGGCTGGGAGGGCAGTGAGGCCACCTGCTCCACATCTCAAGGGGCTTTCTCTGCACGGAGTCAGTAACATGGGTAAATTCCCACAGCTCTGCAGGAACTTGTCCTCACGCAGCCACACTAATACATGTAGACTCACACCTGAACACAGAAACACCCCACACTGACACTGAACAGTTGTGTACACGTGCCTGTTCTGTGCACCGCACATGCTCCTGTGGGACACTTACGCACCTGCATGTGGTGCCCAGACTGACGGAGGCACAGCTCCTTACGGTCAGAGGCACAGCACACGAAATGGACGTGCATGCCCGTGTGGGGACTGTGTGATCTTAACACACACGGGCCCCCGAGTACGCTGGGAAGTCTGGCCGCCCACAGTATATGCACACAGTGTGCGGGACGTGTGTGTGCACACACCCACCTGTGCCGCACCGCAGGCAGGGAGCATCTGGACGGTTTGGCTCTCAACCTTTTGGCCTTTCCCCCAGTTTCTCTCTTGGCCATTTGTGTTTTCTCTGGATCCCCTGGCTTTTGATGCCTTGTTGTCTGGGGCAACCTTCAATGATGAAAGCAGGCTTCTGACGGGATCACTGGTGCTGCTCACTGCGGAGGGCTCTGTGTGTTTGTGGATTCTGGCACCGAGGCTTCCTTCTAGAACTTTTTACCTAGAACCCCAGTTCCTGGTATTCCACAGCCTTATGTCTTTCTCGTAGGAGGTTGTTCAAAGGCGATGCCTAGATGTGAGAGGAAAGGAATTACTAAAGCAGCCCTAAGCCTATGATAATGATTCCTTTCTGGGTGGTCAAATGGCGTTTGCTGGACACCTGGAGCTGCCTCCTTGGAAAGGCTCAGGGGTGATGAGGACGCATGGGGCGGCCCGGCCTAGCCACCCTCTATGTATGTGTGGGAGGTGCAGGGGAAGGTGACTGCACCTGCAGCTCCCGGACTCCATCCTCTCTGCCCTTGCCCCTGCCCCTCAGGGGCTCAACTAAAGTGAGTGCTCACAACCTGCTGGGCAGCAAACAGGCGCTGAGCTCTAGGGGAGGCTGTCGGTTTGTCGGTTTGTCCAAAGCAGACCAACCGTGGAGCTGACACCTCCTGTGAGAAAGAGCAGAGCGGCTGCCTCATCAGTGGAGAGAGACTGGGCCTGGCCTCTCCACAGAAGGAGGGGGCCGGTCAGCAGCTGGAGGAGGAATGTTCCAGCAGAAGGAGCAATTCCAAGGCCCTAAGACAGGAGTGAGCTTGGCAGGTTCAGGGCCAGCAGCGAGGAGGAGCTGGGTGCAGTGAGTAGGAGGAGGGCAGAGGGAGGTGACACCAGGGTGGGCAGGGCCGGCTCCCCTAGGGCCTGGGGGTCCGAATGAAGGTGGATTTTATTTCCAGTAACCCAATAGGCTGTCAGAGCTCTTTAGCAAAGCAGTGTTCTGGTCCACGTCACCCTTCAGAAGGACCTCTCTCTGGCTGCTGGGGGAGACTGGGATGGGGGATGGGGGCGGCAGTGGAAGGTGGAGGAGTTGGGGATGAGTGAAGGCTGCTGTGGTCACCTGGCAGGTGATGGCAGCTGGATGGGGCAGGTGGTCCGAGGCAGCATGGAGGTGGAGGTTGAGCCAGGGGCTGCTCCCAGGGAAGGCAGAGGGCGAGAGGAGTCATCCAGGAGGCCTCCCAGGCGGGGACTATGACGTCAGGGCAGGAGGAATTCTGTGTTCCGCTGAGGTCCCATTAGACCCCAAGTGCAGAAGTGGGGAGGGGAGCAGGATCCCCCAAGTCTGAAGTTCAGAAGAGAGGTGCGAGTGAGCCCAGGGAGTGGAGAGGCCCGGGCACGTGCAGGGCCTTGAGGTGCTGAGGGTGGATGCAGTCCTCTGGGAGAAGGAGCAGCACAGGAGAGGGGCCGAGGCCTGGCCTCCCAGAGCCTGGGAAGGGAGGCCAGGATGTGGGAGGCAGAACCTCTGGGTGTCCGAAGGACCAAAAGAAGAAAGTGGTCCTTCCAGGCTCCCCTCTGGGACCTCACTAAGGCAAAAACCTGGCCATGCGGTTCTCCTTCCCATTATCCCCAGGAGGAAGTCTGAGTCCTTGGCCTGGAACTCGAGGCCCCTCATTAGTGCCCTGCCCATCTGCCCCACACCCCCTGCCATGTATCCCTCCCTGGGCGCTGCAGGTCACCATGGCTCCCACTCCTGGAGCCCTGAGGGCTGCTCTTATTCCTATTAATAGTTATTATTATTGTGCTGCTCCCATGTGGCTGGCCTGGAGATGGCCAAGGCAGGGTGCAGGTGGAGTTGGGGCAGGGATGGGTGGGTCCTTGGAGGAGGTCACTGGGCTCATGTCCCTGCCTGTGCCCCCTTCCTGGCCAGGTGCACCTGATGACACCAGACGCAGTCCCCAAGGCATGCTGCGCGCCCACCAAGCTCAGCGCCACCTCCGTGCTCTACTATGACAGCAGCAACAACGTCATCCTGCGCAAGCACCGCAACATGGTGGTCAAGGCCTGCGGCTGCCACTGAGCCCACCCGCCTGCCCGGTCCTGCTGCCCGCCCTTCTCATCTGGATCGGGCCCCTCAGAAGCAGGAAACCCTCAAACCCAGCCAGACCCCAGGCCGGGGCATTGCCAGGGAGGACCCTCACAATAATGTCCATGACCCTTTCTCCTTCATGCCAGGCTCCTATGCTCCCCTTGCCCTGCCAGGCGTTTGTGTGACTGTCCTGTCTCCAGCGCAGGTGGTCTCAATCATCAGGCAGTGTTCTACCCAAACCCCTCCCCCGAAGGCATGTCCTGGCCGGTTCTTCAGGGTTGGCACAGAAGTCCTGTCTGAGGTCCTATCCATGCCCCTTACTGGCCCAGGTCGTGAGATGGATGTGGAATGACCTGAGAGGCACCTGGAGCCCACTGTTGGCCACCTTGAGCTCTTCACCATCTATCACAGAGTGTGGTATGTGTAGTCAGGGTCTGGTTGGCTCCCCATTGCCTGCCCCTCCGACGTGCAAGGCTGGGTTTAAAACTGGACATCCCCTAAAGTATTGTATATTCATAGATCTGAAGCACTGATCCACTGGCCACAGGTAGGCATGTGGAGTCAACTCAAGAAAAAGCTGAGTGAACAGCATTATTTACGGCTAAAGCCAATGGCATTTATCTTCCCTTGTCTTCCTGCTTTGCATCTGCCTCTGCCATCTAGGAAAGCCATATAAGTGCATGGACATTTTGTTTCAGAGAAACAGAAAAATCTTGGGGCTTTCAATTGACCCATCTATCTGCCACCATGTTGCCCCATCAGGAGCTCAGCTCTGTGGAGTTTTCCCTTTGCTAAGCAAGCATGAGGTTGCATTGGGTGGCCCAGGATGACAATGCACAGCACAGATGCCATCATTTCCCTTTCCCCTCTGCATGGCAGACATCAATAATCAATCTGGAATGTTTTTCTTCCAAATCTGAATGGAATTTTCAAATGGTCAGCACAGCCACTGCCAACAGATATGATGTAAAGTGAAACCTGGTTGCCATCTTCTGCCATGCTGAGGAGCAGTCCATCCCCGCCCAAGCATGTATCGGCAACATGGGCAGCCTGTGGCCAGGTCTGGGGCAAGGCCAGGGGCCATCAAAAAAAGGGTGGTTACCAAAGTCAGTGTCACCCTGGGTGCCCACCAGCACTGTCCTGTGTCTTGGGCCCGTGAGTCAAAGAAAAGGTCCCTGTCCCAGGGAGTGACAGGCAGTAATTAGGCTGAGTTGGGTGGGGAGGTTTGCTCAGCCTCTGTTGTTCCCGGAAACCGCTGTTCTCCTTGGAGCAGCCACTGGGAGTTGGAGTGTTTATTTGATTTCTGACTTGCTAAGCCTGTAATTTACCTGCTGGAATAGACAGAGTCCAGCTGCCCAAACCGTGTCATTAAAAGCAGATCCTGGGTCTGCCCCATCCACAGGCACAGCCCGGCGGGGTGGCTCCACCTCCCCACGTGCCCAAGGATGCGCCTCTCTGGAGTTCACATGCTGCACCCCCAGAGAGGGGCCTGGGGAGAGCTGATCTGGCAGCAGGGGTGGAGGCTGGGGCCACGCTGCAGGACAGCAGCCCCTCCACCTGGACTAGCGAGGGCCTCTGCGTGCAAGCGCAGAGGAAGAGGCCTTCCCATGTATGCAAAGGGTGGCCCCAGGCTGTCTGGAAGTTGGTGAGTTCCCTATCAGCACAGGGATCTCAGCTCTGGCCTGGATGTGAGGAGACCTGCCTTGTAGGTAGCTTCCTTATCGGGGCCTCCATTTTCTATCTGCACTTTTTGATTCCAAACAACCTTCAGCCAAAGAATCTACCAACTCCTCACAGTGAGCTAGAAGCAGCCTCATAACCCTGAATGTGGGGCACCGGCGGCTGTCACGAAGCAGAGTTGGCACATAACATGGAACCTGGCCAGGCACAGTGGCTCACGCCTCTAATCCCAGCACTTTGGGAGGCCAAGGCGGGCAGATCACCTGAAGTCAGGAGTTCAAGACCATCCTGGCCAACACAGTGAAACCCCGTCTGTACTAAAAATACAAGATTACCTGGGCATGGTGGTGCATGCCTGTAATCCCAGCTACTCAGGAGGCTGAGGCAGAATTGCTTGAATCTGGGAGGTGGAGGTTGCAGTGAGCGGAGATCACACCATTGCATTTCAGCCTGGGCGACAAGAGCAGAACTGTTGTCTCAACAAAATGAAATTATGAAACCTGTTTGCTATCCTAGTATTTACTTAACAGTTCCTTCTTAACATCAAAGATGGTCTTCTAGGCAATTGTAAATTTTAAATTAGCCAGTTATTTTGACAAGTAATTTTTTACTCCACCTGTATCTTTAGTGCCCAGCCAATGATCTGGCATAGTTAGGTGTGCACCAAGAATGTCTGTAAACTACCTGAAGGTTTGTAGATATGGAATACACCTTACCCATTAATCAAGCTGTGCACAGCAGGAACGAACAGGAGCTGTGATCCTCCTGGTTCATACAGAACAATGGAAAAACATAAGGCTTTGTGTACCTAGTTGCCCATCAGACTTTCAACAACTTTTGTCATCCAGATAGTCACCAAATAAAATAGAAAAATCCCTTGAGCAATGAAACGATTGTGAATGAACACAAACCCCATGAGTTTAATCCTTGAGTTATCTGTTTGCTGAGCCAAGCATGTGCATTTGCAGCGGGTGGCCCAAGCCGGCAGCACAGATACCGCCATTTCCCTTTTCTTTGCTTAGGGCATGGCCTGTTGCACCAGATGAGGGTTGGAAGGATGACGGTGGTGGTCATTTCAGATCTACTGACAGCAATGAGAAATCAATGACAGTTGACAGGAAGAGAGGACACACACAACAGGCGAAGGAGGAACGCCCAGCAGTCTTGGTCCTTGCAGTGCAATACTGGCCAAGGCCAAGTCAGCACGGGATTCGTAGTCACTAACTTCTAACTGAGGCAGGGAAGTAACATGTTCTGGAAAAGGTCCAAAGAAATAGGAATAGAGGCAGTGTAGCAAGAGGTAGACTTTTGGTGCCAAATAGATTTGAATCCTGGTTCTGCTTCCACCTTTGTAGAGTATGATATTGGTTCTTCCCTCCCAAAGTTATTATAAAGATTAAATATGTACAAAAATCTTTAGGATGTCTGACATATAAATGCTTAACAATAGGTACCTGCTGGTATTATTACAAATGAATTTGCTTATTTTTGAGCCACTTCTATGTCGTCCATTAAACCAAAATGTGTTCTGCAGGAGATGTATTTATTTCAGAGCTGTGCTTTTTCCTAAACCATCTACACATGGCATCCCTCAGAGGGCAGGACTTGTATTCTTATAGCCTTTAAAGGCCTAGCAAGTGTCACTTGTGGCAGTAGATGTGAAACTCTGCTCTTGTGTTCCCAGACACTGGGATCCCATGTCCTGCTGAGAGAGGTCTGTATCCACCAGGTGTCTTGGGTGGCAATCTGCATGGGGGAACTGCCCATCCAGGTCAAGTGCTTGACCCCCTTTTTGAAAGGAACCCTGGATGGGCACTTGACCCCCTTTTTCAAAAATGTCTTTTGCTTCTCAAAAAAAATAATGCAGTTTTGGAAGAAAGTGGGATATATAAAAAATAAAATACAATTCAAATTACCGTAGTCCCACAAGTCAGATAAACACACTATTAATATTTTGGTAACTTTATTTCTAGGCTTTTTTTCTTAAGATATACAAATACCTATGCTTACATACAACAGATATTTTTACAAAATTGTACTATGTATAAGTTTCTTTGTGATGTGCTTTTTCTACTTTAGTTTCCCATCACTGAACTCTACAAGACTCCATTTTCAACAAAAAGTTGCTTCCATAATTCCTTCTTCAGAGGTTGCTGTGAGGCTGCCATGACTGCAATAGATGCTGGGAGCACCTGGAGGTGGCTGTCACACTGTAAGAGAGGAAACTCCAACAGCCACAGCACTCCTCCTGGGCCTGCCATCCCTGGTTTCGGCTTTTGCAACTGTTTCAGGGCCAGCATGCGGGGACTCAGATGGGGCTCAACTCTGAATGAGTTAGTGGGGAAATGAATCAGCAAAAGGAAGCCCTGTGCCCAGTCCTGGTGCCAGTCCAGCAAAGGGAACGTGGAATGGGGAGGCCAGTTGGGACAGGAGCCACACAGTGCCAGGGAAAGCCGCTTTGCTCTCCAGGCTACAGGAAAGGGCGCCCACAGAGCCACTGGGTCCACTTCCCAGAGAGGTCAGTTTTCTCAAGGCAGCCAGGGGCAGCTGCTGCATGGTGCGTATCCAAAGCAGGTGGCCAGGCTGTGGGGCATTCCACTGCCCAGGTCTGGGGCTCCCCTCCCGGCCTGGAAGAACAGGGTCTTGTCTCCTGTGTCTCTCCACAAAGGTCCTGGCCAATCATGGGAACCTTGACAGTGTCACTCCCCAGGGCTGTGGACTCTGCCTGCCACAGATTGAGGCTAAAGCCTAGTAAGGCACCCAGGACTCCATTACTACTGAAGAGAGGCAGGCTGGGCTTCTAATCCCAGCTCTGCCAAACCATCCTGTGTGACCTTTGGCAGTCATGCCACTAAAGCCTCAGTTTACCTGTGCAGGGTTCCAGTGTGCATTGAATAACATCTGTGGACACCCAGGTGGAGCACTGAGAGAGAAGTTTACACCCAATGGCTCCACACCTGCTGGGCTTTCAGAACTGTCCACTGGCCTCCGCCTCCCCAGAATATCAGGGAGGAACAGAGAGACAAAGTTGTCACAGGAGTCTGTCCTTTTATGGCAGGCTGGCTGTGCTTTTTCTACACACTCTCTCTTGGTTCTCATCCAAGCACTGAAGTCAGTGCTATCATCCCCAGCTTCATAGATGCCTTCCTAACACCTGTGACTGACCTCTGATGGCCATAATTTGCACAGAGAAGGAGCTGTGCTTTGAGGGACGCTCTCTTTTGGAAGCTCCATAGGAGTGAGGGGTAACCATGTGGCACATCCCAGCTACATGGAGCCTGAAACTCAGCCAACTGTAGCAGCTGGAGCTCAGAAAGTCCAGTCGGCACATGGGAGCCAGAGGTAGGGCCAGAATGCCAACATCCCTCAGCAGGAGCCATCCTAGGGTCATGAGGACCATGGGGCCTCTCCTGCCTCCCGGCTCATTCAGATCTCAATCCAAGATGCAAAAGCTCAGCTCAGTGGATTCTGAATGGTCTGAGTGACCCAACCCACAGGAGGTGTCCAGCAGCTACAGGGCTCAGTCCCTGCTAAGAGCCTTCAGCAGATGAGATTCTTTACAAGCGCCTGGCTGACCAGCACCTGGAGGGGGAATGGAGAGAAGCCAGCTCCAAGAAGTGGCTGCACACAGGAGAGCCAGACTGTGAGCTCAGCAGGGGGTGGGACCATTTGTTCTCTTCAGTGGCCAGCAATCCTGTTTTGTAAAGGCTCAGATAGTATTTTAGGCCTTGGGACTGTGATGGCCTATTTTGTGTGTCAATTTGACTAGGCCATGGTATCCAGCTTTTAGTCAAACACTAGTCTAGATGTTGCTGTGATGATGGTTTCTTTTTTTCGAGACAGGGTCTCACTCTGTCACCCAGGCTGGAGTACAGTGGCATGACCATGGCTGACTGCAGCCTCAACCTCCCAGGTTCAAGTGATCCTCCCACCTCAGCCTTCTGAGTAGCTGGGACTATAGGCGTGCACCACCATACCTGGCTTTTTTTTTCCCCCCCTAGAGATGGGGGTCTCACTACATTGCCCAAGCTGGTCTTGAACTCCTGGGCTCAAGTGATCCTCCTGCCTCAGCCTCCCAATAGTTGCCTGGCCTACTTTTTAGATGGATTCATGTTTAAGTCAGTAGAGAGTAAAGCAGATTACCCTCCATAATGTGAGTAGGCCTCATCCAATCAGTTGAAATTCTTAAGAGAAAAAAGACTGAGGTCACTGGAGGAAGAATTCTGCTTCCAAACTGCCTCAGATTTGAACTACAACATCAGTTTTTTTCCTGAGTCTCCAGCTTGCTGGCCTGTTGTGCAGATTCCAGATCTGCCAGCTCCCACAACTGCCTGAGCCAGTTCCTTAAAATAAATCTCTCTCTCTACATATATACACATCCTATTGGTTCTGCTTCTCTAGAAAACCCTAATACAGGGACCATAGCCTGTATTGTGTCTACTACTCAACTTTGACACTGCAGTGAGAAACCACCATGGACAATATGTAAACAAATGGATGTGGCTGTGTTCCAATAAAACCTGATTCATAAAAACAGGCAGTGGGCTGGATGAGGCACATGTAGTTTGTTGGCCTTATGTCTCCTGACAAATACGCATAGTACTTGGCACAGAGAAGGCACTTTGAGTTATAAAAATTTCAATTTTTTAAATCTGTAGGGCGAAAGTGAACAAATAAACAACTGAACCACTGAGAATATACTTGCTGGCTGTAAGACTGGCAGCTGGGTTTAGGAGCAGAGGCAGCAGGAGACCGAACCTTCCACAGTCTTTAATTTCCATTGCCCTGACATGGATGCCTGGTGTGAAGATACATCACCTGACATCTAAGGGGATAAACCCAAGGGAGGAAATGAAAGCTGTGGAAAGATACTCTGCTCTCCCCACTCACCAGCCTGCCTCAGAGGTCCAGCTTAGCCACAGACACTATCTCTGGCAACTCCCAAAAACTAGCAGGAGGCAGCAGCATAAGAACAAGGGTTTATTTTAGCAAAGAAGACACCTAAGAGCCACACTGGTAGTCCCAGGACAGGCCCAACAGCAAATGCTGAGAAAAGCCAGTGGCTTTTTGCACAGCCTGCCCATGGTGGAAGGGAGCACCTGCACTGGCTCCCGGGTCCAGAGCCGCGCTTGGGAATAGTCCAGGCTGTGCCTGCAGAGGAGCTGCTCCAAGCGGACCCTGAGGAAGGGCTCATATACCAAATGCTGCTTGCTTCAAACAGGCACCCTCGGTGCTGCCTCCTCTGAGGCTGGCAGCTCCTTCCTGGATGTGCAGGGGCAAGAGCGGAGGGGGAAGCAGAGAGTGCTGCCTCACACGTACTCCCCACAGTCGGCGATGATCACCTTCTGCTTTGGCTTCCCGTCCTTGCTGCCCTGGGCCTTTGTGGGCAGAAGAGAAGTGAGGGAGTAAGGCCAGAGACTAACAGTGGTTTTGGGATACCAACCCCTGCCTGCCCATTTGCCCACTTCCACCCCAGAACCTGGGCAGCAGCAGCCCCTCCCCCTGGACACAGCCCCTGGCCATCTCTCTGAGGCCACAGAGCCTTTCCAGCCTTCCCACAGGGCTGTGCTCCAAAGGCCTGGGTGAGGAGGAGGGCCATTCCTGGCCACATACCTCAATTTGCCGCAAGACATCTAGGCCTTCGGTGACCTCTCCAAACACCACGTGCTTGCCATCCAGCCAGTCTGTCTTGTCACATGTCAGGAAGAACTGGGAGCCATTGGTGTTTGGGCCAGAGTTGGCCATGGAGAGTAGACCTGGAGGACAGAACAACCATCAGCTCCCCTAACCCTGGCTACCAGCCCTTAATAGACGTCTGTGCAGGCTGTTGACAGCCCTTCAGTCAGGCAGGCTCAGACTCCAGGATGCACAGACCACATGCAAATGTGGCCACCTTATCTTTGATTCAGTTAATAGTCAGTGAAATGGTAAATGAGGTATTTCGATCACTTTACACTGGTCTGTTCGTTCATTAACTCATTTATTTAACAATTAAGTATCTACGTGGCAACTAGGTCCCTGTTAAGCCCTGGGAACACTGACGAGTTGAACATAGTCCAAGCTCTGGTGGAGCTCACAATGAGTGGAAAAGAGCCATTCAAAATGACAGCTATGACACAGTGAGGCCTGGTAACATGGACATTTGTCACATAAGAGAATGTACGTATGTATGTGTGTGTCTGTCTACAGGTATGTATGTGTGGTGTCCACAATGACTCCTAAGTTTCTGATCAAGCGGTTAGGCGGATGGTGGAATCATTTATTGAAACAGAGAAGAGGGGGAAAAGGAGTTTACGGGAGAAGGCCAAGAGCTGTTTTAGACGTGTGAAGTGTGAGATGCTCCCAGATATCCAGTAAAGACAGCTGGACAGGAGTCTGGAGCTCAGGGAGCCATCAGCATACAGACACCAATGTGCACAAGCTTAACTCAGAGATACTGCTGAAAGCTCTGGGACCGGGTGTGACTGCCTAGGGCACTGCTTCTCAGTGGGGTTGGTGTCCTGTCCCTAGGAAACCTTTGGAAATCTGAATTTTTTTTTTTTGAGATGGGGATCACTCTGTCACCCAGGCTGGCGTGCAGTGGTGCAATCACAGCTTACTGCATCCTCAATCTCTGGGGCGCAAGCAATCCTCTCACCTCAGCTCCCAAGCAGCTGAGACTACAGGCGTGCACCACCACACCTGGATAATTTTTTAATTCTTTTTTTGGTAGAGACGGGGGTCTCACTATGTTGCCCAGGCTGGACTCGAACTCCTGAACTCACGTGATCATCTGGCTTTGGGCTGCCACTTCAGACTCCCAAAGTGTTGGGATTACAGACATGAGCCACCATGCCTGGCTTGAAAAGTGTTTTTGACTGTCTGAAATGTTGTGGGGGTGCTACTGGCATTTAGCAGGTGGGGGCCTGGAATGCTAGATGTTCTGCAATGTCTGGCACAATGAATTGTCTCACATCCTCTTGGTCTTTCAAACATCCTGCTAAAGGTTGGGCGCAGTGCTAATGCCTATAATCTCAGCACTTTGGGAGGCTGAAGTGGGAGGATCACTTGAAGCTAAGAGTTCCAGACTAGCCTGAGCAATATAATGAAACACCATCTCTACAAAAAACTTAAAAATTAGCCAGGCATTATGGATGGCGTGCACCTGTAATCCCAGCTGTTTGGGAGGCTTAGGCAGGAGGACTGCTTGAGCTGGAGAGGCTGAGGCTGCAGTGAGCCGTCTTGCACCACTGCACTCCAGCCTGAGCAACAGAGAGAGACCCTGTCTCAAAGAAACAAAAACCAAACAACAACAACAAAACAACGAATATCCCGTCAGATACCGGTATAGGTAAAAAACGTGTTTACAGTTATCTGCACCTCAAACATAATTCCATTATACATATAAGCCCAAAGTTTTGGAGTTCTTTTGGTTTTGCATGGAATCTTCTAGGAATGTAACTACTATGTAAATAAACAGATTATTCTTTACTTTGGAATCTAATCAACTTTATCTACCATTTCACAAAGCTGTATCACCAATAGCATCACTGCTAGTGGTATCCAAGTTGCCAGTTGACACTCCCGTCTGCACTTCTAACTGCTGCATTTGAGTACAGGTGCAGACGCCTGAATAATTCACTTTGTGTTCTGACATAGCTGTGCTTAAGCATGTACATCTGGAAACACATTCGATTATTATGCAAATTCATTTATTTCCTCTGATGTTCTTCCCTATTATAGTTACAGATTAATATTGAGTTTTAAAATAATGATGTGGGTCAGTGGGCTATATCACCTACGCATGTTGGTTCAGTATAGTAAACAGGGGCTCTACAAACCACCAGTTAGAAAAAGGGAACACAGGGTAACAGGCTTCTGGAGAACAAAAGAATGAGCTCTGAGCCACTTCAGTGTTTAGGGGTCAGGAAAAGAAGGAGACAGCAAAGACAGACAAAGCAGCCATCTAGGTAAAAGGAGACAAGAAGAGGCAGGAGTCCTGCCAGCCAAGTGAAAGAGTCAAGGAGCACAGAGTTAGTACAGGCTGAGCATCCCAAATGTGAAAATCCAAAATGCTCCAAAATCTGAAACTTCGTGAGCACTGACATGATGCTCAAAGGGAAATGCTCACTGCAGCATTTCAGATTTGAGATATTCCAATTTGGGATGCTCAACTGGTAAGTATAATGCAAATATTTCAAAATACAAAATACTTCTGGTCCCAAGCATTTCAAGAAAGGGACATTCAACCTGTAATATGAAATGCTCCTGGGAGCTGGCAGGTGGGATAACATCTGGGAGGTGGGATAAGATGATCGCCAAGAACTGGCTACTGGTATCTTTGAAGAGTGGTTTTTTTTTTTTTTTTTTTGAGACGGAGTCTTGCTCTGTCACCCGGGCTGGAGTGCAGTGGCCGGATCTCAGCTCACTGCAAGCTCCGCCTCCCGGGTTTACGCCATTCTCCTGCCTCAGCCTCCCGAGTAGCTGGGACTACAGGCGGCCGCCACCTCGTCCGGCTTGTTTTTTTTGTATTTTTTTAGTAGAGACGGGGTTTCACCGGGTTAGCCAGGATGGTCTCGATCTCCTGACCTCATGATCCGCCCGCCTCGGCCTCCCAAAGTGCTGGGATTACAGGCTTGAGCCACTGTGCCCGGCCTGAAGAGTGGTTTTAATGGCGAGATGGGACTAGAAGTCTGGCTAGAAGGGATTAGAGAAAACGCGAAGGCAGCAAGTCCGTACCATGCTTTCAAGAAGTTGTGCTTTTACTTCTTGAAAAAAGATGGGGGAGCAGAGGCATGGGTGATAGCTGGAGAGGGAACAAGAGTACTAGGATGAAGATTTTTTTTTTTTTTTTTTTGAGATGGAGTTTCGCTCTTGTTGCCTAGGCTGGAGTGCAATGGCGCCATCTTGGCTCATCGCAACCTCCGCCTCCCGGATTCAAGTGATTCTCCTGCCTCAGCCTTCCAAGTAGCTGGGATTACAGGCATGCGCCACCATGCCCAGCTAATTTTGTATTTTTAGTAGAGACGGGGTTTTTCCACGTCAGTCAGGCTCATCTCCAACTCCTGACCTCAGGTGATCTGCCTGCTTCTGCCTCCCAAAACGCTGGGATCACAGGCATGAGCCACCGCACCTGGCAACCGGATGAAGATTTTTTTAAAGGTTGATAACTGCATGCTTTCTTGCTAATGGACTGATCTCGCAGAGCAGGGGAAATGGATTACAAGAAGGGGACAATTTTAGAAGCCATGTTCCTAAGTAGAGGAGAGGGACGGGATCTAGTCCATAGGTGGAAGGGCTGGCCTACGAGAGATAGCTCATCCCCTGTAATTGGAAGAAAGAGCATGCACCAGTGGAGAGATACAGGAGACGAAGCACTACATGAGGCAGGAAGGTGATGATATGAGGGTTTCAGAAGTGAAGACAGGCATGGACACATCATCTCTGGCTGGGACTGAGCATCAAGTAGAGAAATCTGCTCAGGTTGGCAAGGGCCCCCTTAAGAACTATAGTTATAAATTTCAAGTGGGATCGTTCAGTACAATTCTGTGTTTTTTCTCTAGTTGCTGGGGGACTAACCACCGAGCTTTTACTAAGTAAATCTGATGGCAGGGGCAGGGAGAGCAGTGAGGTTGAGGGCATACAGGCTTGCAACGGCAGACCACAGAATCCAAGCTGGGATAATGGGAAGTGTGGACACGGTTGGGGGATGGACAATAGCTGAATATAAGCAAGCCAACTCCACCCTAGCAAGGCTGCATGGTTCTCCTGCGTCTGGTGGCTGGGTCTCCTCCAGACTCTTAGTTCCGTCAGCCAGAACCACAACCTGTCCTTTCATCCTGCCTGGCCATCCCACCCTTGCTAAGCCTCCCTCATCACCACATGCCAGCTGGCTCCCACCTGGTCCCGTGTGCTTGAGGATAAAGTTTTCATCATCGAACTTCTTCCCATAGATGGACTTGCCCCCAGTACCGTTGTGGTTTGTGAAATCACCGCCCTGGCACATGAACTGGGGGATGATGCGGTGGAAGCTGCTTCCCTTAAAGCCAAAGCCCTTTTCATGGGTGCACAGGCAGCGGAAATTCTCTAGAATTGAGAAAGGAAAAAGCGCTGGGGTTAAAAAACAGAACAAAATAAAACAAACAAAACTTTGAAAAAACTTCTGTTTAATGTTCGTATTTTTGTTTTAAAATAAGAGATACTCATTATAAACCTTTGTGATACTAACCTTGTAAGGACTATAAGGGATTCTTTTTCTTTGAGATGGAGTTTCATTCTTATCGCCCAGACTGGAGTGCAATGGCACAATCTCAGTTCACTGCATCCTCTACCTCCTGGGTTCAAGTCATTCCCCTGCCTCAGCCTCTCGAGTAGCTGGGACTACAGGCAGGCGCTATACACCCGGCTAACGTTGTATTTTTAGTAGAGATGGGGTTTCACTATGTTGGCCAAGCTGGTCTGGAACTCCTACCTCAGATGATCCGTCCGCCTTGGCCTCCCAACGTGCTGGGATTACAGGTGTGAGCCACCATACCCAGCCAGGACTATAAGAGATTCTGATGAAAGGGGATTGAATATACATGTTCTAGCTCTCTTCTCTTCCAAAACCACACTAAATTGGTAGGAAACTGATTTTTTAAAAGAAAAACCAAGGATTTTAGAAGAAAACATGGGGCAAATCTTCATGACTCTGGATTTGGCAATGGTTTCTTAAATGTCACACCAAAAGCACAGGTAAAAGAAAAAAATAATTAGATGTGAATTAAAATTTAAGATGTGTATCAAAAAACCGTACCAACAGAGGGCAAAGCAACCTATAGAACAGGAGAATGCTGATTTGCAAATCATATTTAATATGGGTTTGATATCCAGAATATATAATGAACTCCTATAATTCAACAACAAAATGGCCAGGCAAGGTGTAATCCCAGTGCTTTGGGAGGTCAAGGCAGGAGGATCACTGGAGGTCAACAGTTCAAAGCTACAGTAAGCCATGATCTCACCACTGCACTCCAGCCTGGGAGACAGAGCAAGATCCTGTCTCTTAAAAAAACAAAACAAACAATCCAGTTAATATATAAGCCAAAAATGTGAAGAGACATTTCTCCAAAGAACATATATAAATGGCCAACAAGCACATGAAAAGATGTTCAACATCATTAGTCAGTAGGGAATAAAAATAAAAACCACAATGAGATACCATTTCACACCTGTGGAGATGTGGGCCAGGCGTGGTGGCTCACGCCTGTAATCCCAGCACTATGGGAGGCCAAGGCGGGCGAATCACGAGGTCAGAAGTTTGAGACCAGCCTGGCCAACATGGTGAAACCTTGTCTCTACTAAAAATACAAAAAATTGGCTGGGTGTGGTGGCAGATGCCTGTAATCCCAGCTACACGGGAGGCTAAGGCATGAGAATCGCTTGAACCCGGGAGGCAGAGGTTGCAGTGAGCCAATATCGCACCACCGTACTCCAGCCCAGGCAACAGTGTGAGACTGTCTCAAACAAAAAAAAAAAGAGAAGATGTGGAAAAATTGAAACATTCATACATCTCATACATTGCTGGTAGAAACGTAAAATGGTCCAGCCACTATGGAAAATAGTTTGGCATTTCCTCAAAAAGTTAAATATAGAGTTACCATATGACTAAGCATTTCTACTCCTAGGCATATATATCCAAAAGAATTGAAAACAGGGATTTAAACATATACTTATATGTGGATATTCACACAGGCTTTATTTACAATAGTCAAAAGGTGAAAACAATGTGCAAGTGCCCATCAACAAATGAACAAACAAGATATTTATCTAAATACAATGAAATATTATTCAGCCACAAACAGGAATGAGGCACTGATATATGGTACAAGGATGAACCTTGAAACCATTATGCTATGCAAAATAAGCAAGATGCGAAAAAGGACAGCTATTGTACGATTCCACTTACATGAAAAATCTAGGATAGGTCAATTCATAGACAAAGATTAGTGGTTATCAGAAGGTAAGGGGAGGAGAAAATGAGGAGTTATTATTTAATAGGTATCTTTAATAAGTGGTTTTGTTTCGGGTGATTCAAAAATTTTGAACAGAGGAATTACTGCTAACAAACTATACACTTTACAATGGGTAAAACAGCCAAAAAATAAACTTATAAAGTGGGGAAGGAGAGACAACAGCAACAAAATTTCTGAAGTTAGAAAATAAATGAGTCCCAGGCCGGGCGCGGTGGCTCAAGCCTGTAATCCCAGCACTTTGGGAGGCCGAGACGGGCGGATCACGAGGTCAGGAGTTCGAGACCATCCTGGCTAATACAGTGAAACCCCGTCTCTACTAAAAAAAAATACAAAAAGCTAGCCGGGCGAGATGGCTGGCGCCTGTAGTCCCAGCTACTCAGGAGGCTGAGGCAGGAGAATGGCGTAAACCCGGCAGGCGGAGCTTGCAGTGAGCTGAGATCCGGCCACTGCACTCCAGCCCGGGCGACAGAGCGAGACTCCGTCTCAAAAAAAAAAAAAGAAAATAAATGAGTCCCAAATGATATAGCAGACCCAAGAAAGCTGAATCTTAAGCTGGTAAAAGCCAAGAAGCAACTCAATTTGTACTCCAAAAGCTCAGAGGAAAGAGTGCAGGTAATCCTGGAGATAGTAAGTTTGGCTGAAAGCCCGTTTAAGAAAGTGGTTAATCTTTGGGATTCTCTCCTTGACTCTGAAGCTGGGGGCCACCCCTCCCCCACCTGGTAGCCAACTGGGGGTCTAGTCTTTGGTAGGTTAAAGCAGGGGGTCTCTGGACTAGGACATCCTACACATAGTGAAGGCTGAGGTAACATAATGACAAATGGAGACTATGTGAAAGTTTACATACTGAATGTTGATGCATTCAGCCTTGCCCTCATCTCCCCTTAACAAGATGCAGACACCTGGATGCAAAGCCCCCAGGAGGAGAATCTGGGAGAAAATCAGGAATGATTACATAGAAAACTATGCAAAAACAAGGCAACTATCAATTCCAGGCAAAACAAAATGCTGTGCATGACAGTTATCACATGATGCTTACATTGTTAAAATAATTTAGGACCTAACCAAAATTACGGTACCTATACAGGGAAGATGAGGGGGTAGGGGTTTTTAAAAAACTCATTATTTGTCCTCTGAAGCAGAAAATCAGAAGATAATGTTTAAAATGGAAAACAGGAAGTAGAAATATAAACCTGTTATCTATCAACATGGAAATAAAAATCAAGACCTAAGAGTTGAAATCGGCTCCTCTGAGCAGCAGCAAATGGTGTCGGCAGCAGGGCATAGGGGCAGCACTGGGGGATGACTGTTTTTTCAAAACAAGCTTTGTGAAACTGAATTGACTCTTTCTATGTTTAGACAATAAAATTTAGATTAAAAAGAGAATAAACAGAAGTCAATATTTAATAAGTTACAAAGAATACTCAATAAAAGCACTAGTTACTTCTAGAATTCAGGACAACGTAGAGAGGGGAAAACGAATTTTCAATTTATTGTCTTAAATGTTATTGGAACATACATGTATGGTACTCTTTAAAAAAAGAATACATTATTTACTTGTATTTTTAAGAGAAGATTATTAAAAAGTAGTAAGCCAGCACTTACAAAGCTTCAAAAACACCTGCTCTGACCCATCTGTTACTAGATCCCAGGATCTCAGATGCCTCAAATCAACTTAGGTCAGAAGCAGTATCAAGGACACAAGAAGTGAAGCGGCAAGAACCTGGGAAAGGCTCACTGCTCAGCCACGAGCATCTCGCGGTTCTGACCACAGCATCCTGCTCACCTGCTGTCATGGGCACGACGTCGGAACGCAGGAGCATCTGGATGCGGCCGGCCGGCTTGTTCCCAATCTTGATGTCCATGTACACCTGAGGATTTGACCGAGCCTTTTTAGCAGTGGGCTCTCCCTGGGTGCAGAAGAAATTGCTAGTTAGAGAGCTCCTTCACCCCCTAAGTAGGAGTGCGGGTATTCTACACACCCACCCAGAACACAATTCCAGTGAGTAGGCTGGAGCAAGTGCTGACGGGGAAGGCCTTGGTCCCTGACAGGGCTGCAGGAGGCAGGAGCCACAGTCGTAGCACCCAGCTGGATGCCTAGTGACAAGAGGTCTCAGCACTGCCTGAGGCCCATACATGGGCGTGTTATCTCATCATGCTGGCCCTCAGATGGCGTCTGCTTCCTCCTCTTGCTTCACAGTCACAGAACAGCACTTTTCTGGTCCATGATCCACAACTCTCAGTATCTTCAAATGCCAGTTCCAGCCCACCCACTGTCCTCTAGTTAGGCATATCCATCCAAGTACCACCACCTCCTCCCTCTATGCTGGCTGGCTACAGGGAAGCAAGGGCGCAGCCCTCTTGCTCAGGCCTAAGTGCTCAGAAGACAGTGGAGGATGCTCGGCCTTGCTTTGTGCTCCAAGTAGATAAGACTAAGCAGAGGATACAGGATGATCCAGGGGAACTCCACTGATTGTGATGGCCACTTTATGAGTTCTGCTTTGCATCAAAATTTCTGGCGTGGGTCAATGTGTGGATGAATGGTGGCAAATTAGCCAAGATTGAGAACACAGGATGACAGGATTAAAGAACCGGGGGAATCCATTTTAGGCAAACTTAAGCTGCTTGAGACTTACAGGCAGAAATATCTGAAGCTCAAGACTAGAAAGAGACCATGAAGTTCAACAGCATAAGAGAGGCTGCATAAAATTAGAGACTGACTGCTACTGTTTCAACTGAGAGAAGAGAGAGAAACCATGAGCCAAGAAAGAAATACAGAAGAATGACAACATTCACAAGGTATCCAGAGGAGGGGAAGCCCAGAAAGCAACTGTCAGAGACCTAGCTGAGAATCAGGAGGAAGTGCCCTGGCAGGTTTTCTTAGGGCTGGAGAACTCAGAACACATGTATAGGTTGAAGGAAGGTACCACTACCCTATCCTGTCTCCCCTCCATTAGCACAGGAATAGGAAGACCATGAGCCTCGTGGCAAACTCTTCAGTGCAGGAGGGGGGGACTGATCAGGAGGGGTGAAGAGGAGCACCTCAGCTTCCTCCCTGTCAGCTGACAATCACAAATCCACACCTGAGCAGAGCTGAGACGCTCATCACATAGAACACAACATAGACGAGATACCCAAATCTTCGCCCTTGAATTCACTCAATATTGACTTTACCAAAGTACTAAGAATTCATTATTCATTCCCTCTGCTTTGATATATATATATATACACACACACACACACATATATACATATATTTGCAAATTTCCATTAAAACTTAAAAAAATTTTAAGTTTAAGTTCCTCTGGAAGCAGGCGCCTTCATTCTCACCTCCTGGGCCTCTGCTTTGGGAGGCTCTGACCCTTCTTCCTCTTTATTCTCTTCAAGTGTCTTCCCAGAAAACTTCTTCAACCAGTCATCATCTGACCAAACTGAAAGGAAAGAATCAAACAAATGTTCATTCAAGCTGTCAGCTTAAACTGAAAAGTAGCTGCTTTGCTCAGCAAATTGGAAGATGCTATGCGGCCTCTATGCCAGACAGTTCCCCACTGAGAATTCCCAGGGGTAAGGAAAATTCCAATCCAGAATGACAGCCCTGAAGTCCAGCTCTCAGGAGGGCTAAGAAAAATAGCTATGCGGAAAGCAATGGTATAGCCTTTGCTGGTTTCAGCCCTTGATGGAGCATCCCAGGAATGGAATATCAAGAAAACTGGGAAAGATGAGCTCAAGCAGGAATTTCTCTCATAACAGAAACAATTACTCTGGCTTTGCTGAGAAGCTCAAACTCACTTTTTGTTTCTCTATAAAGGTGGTGCGTACCCTTCCCGATGTGAACCATCACCTACTCCTATCTACCAGGAAGCAGCATTGAGCATCTACGTCCAAGTAAACAGAGACAAAAAATGCAACTAAGGCTAAACTGCAGAACATCACAGGGAATCTGGAAGTTGCTCCTACTCACCTGGCCTGGAAGAGCCTTCCTTAATTCTCATTGGTTTGGCCAAATTGACACGAATTGTACGTCCAAAAAGCTCAGACTCATTCTGAAAAGATTGAAAATCCAGCTGCTTAAACTCTCTTAGATTAAAAGAGGGCCAGCCAGCTTGCCATTTTTCTGAGACACACTCATGATTTGTCCTCCCTTAATCCTTGGGCCCCTACCAGTAAGCTATGCACCCACCCCAAAGCCACCTGTGGGTTGCAGGGAATTCTAGAACCATCACACACACCCCTTTCTTTCATAGCAGCACACAAAGACCTGTATTACCAAAAGTAACTCTGGGTTCAGAACACTCCAAAATTACAAGAATAAATGCAGTTTCCCAGCATCTGAGGTCACCTTCAAAAGTCAAGATAAGCTTTGAAATGAAAGAAAAATGATCTCTGACAGTTGAGGAATATGTTTGGTGAATGGATAACAGAACAAGGAATAAAAGAACATTTCATTATCCATAGATAATCGGTACCAGGAAAGTTCACTTAAGGTGAATCCACTTGAAGTGGTGATGAAGATTTCATGGTAAAAGTGAAAAATTTAAAAAGGTTTGACAGGGAAATGACTGTGATGAAACGAAAAATAATAAAAATAAGTTTCTTACAACTAATATTCAGGATTAACTCTGCACTAATCGGTAGAAAGAAAAGTAACTTGGTAGAAAGAAATGTAACAGGTAGCCCTGTTGGCTTGAACCTGTAATTCCAGCTAATTGGGAAGCTGAGAAGGGAGGGCTGCTAGAACTCAGGAGTTCAGGACGGACGGACAGACGGAAGGAAGGAAGGAAACAGACATTGAAGTATTATTTTTCCAACAAAATTCTATCAACAGTATATCTTTGCACTTCATATCAGACATGAAAACTAAAAGGATCTCAAGGAGGGCACAAATACTAAAGAGCATCATCATTTTTCCCAAGGACCTTTCCAGAATGTCCAAATCATTTGTATCAGTGATTTGCACCTGCCATAATTAAATTTCTCTTCTCAATTGTAAATTGGTCATGAAATCCTATTTTGCAAAATATGCAGTTAACTGTGCAATCAATTTGCACTGTGTTTTCAAATTATCCTAGACATGGGACAGCCAGTGAGAGATTGGTCAACAAGGATGATGAGGACTTACATTATTATTAAATGGGGAAGGAGTCTGAGTAAGAACTAATTTTATAAGTGATCAATTCACAGTGAATATTTTCACGTGAGAATTTTTACCTCCCCATGCAACCTTGTAACTTTGGAAGTCCAGAACACTGATATATGAATAAGGACCCTCTGTACCACCAAAAAGCAACTTTGGTTAGAATGAAGATTCCCAGTCATACCATGTTGTCGATAGCTGCTGCAGCATCCTGCCAAGGAAAGACAACGGTATAAGTTTAGGCTTGCAGCCAAATGCTTATGGTGTCTAAACACATGTTCAGTAGCAAAAATCCAGAAAAATGCCACCTCTACATTTCTTGCCTAGGTTGTGTGTGTTTCTAACAAAGAGCACTTCCTGGCTGATTTTAGAGCTGGAGGTGCAACAATTTGCCACCTGGTTGAAGGCACAAGAAATAATCACTACTGCTAGGCAAGAATGCTCAATGAACAGGGGTATAGGAGCTAGCTCCTCTGCAGGGCAAGAATGGCAGGGCCTAGCAGAAGGTCTGACATGTTATTTACAGTCCAGTCTGATTATGTGAGAGAAGCTTTCCTTAGAATGGTACTTACTTCTGATCTCTCTGGCAGCATCAGCCTAAGGCCCAACAACCTAACCAAATGGTGAAAAGCTTCCTTTTTAATCCGTAACATCACAAACCAAGGACTAAACACCAGTAACACAGACTCTCACCTCTGCCAACTCAAATTCAACAAAAGCAAATCCTCGGTGCTTTTCTACAAAATGGAAAAACAAAAACAAGTAATTACTATGTGGGGCGGTGGGAGGAAACAGGATCGTCACAAAGTAAAGTCAGTTACATGCCGTACCCAAACACCAGAAGTTCTACCCAATCACTATTTAGGAAGAAGGAATCTCATTCTTTGATTCTTCTTATACAATATTTTAAGCAATAATAAACTTTGTTTTTTTTAATGGACATAGCTGAATAATAAACTGTATTGTTAATTAATAAGTATTCAACTAATCTATCAAAGCCAAACTCAAAACCTTTTGCATGCAATGCAATTAGAAAAATAAGGTCATTTGACCTATCAATTACCTATCCAATATACATTTTGTGCATCAACTGTGCATGAATACTAAAACCTGATAAAGATGCTCAGTCTTTATCCTCAGGAAAATGCTGAACTAACTAGAAAGACCAAGCACAATAATGTTAATCATAGAACTCAGAGACTAGAAGGGCCCTCAGAAAGCCAATAAAGGCCAGGCTCAGTGGCTCATGCCTGTAATCCCAGCACTTTGGGAGGCCGAGGCGGGCGGATCACAGGAGATTGAGACCATCCTGGCTAACATGGTGAAATCCCATCTCTACTAAAAAAATACAAAAAATTAGCCGGGTGTAGTGGCAGGCGCCTGTAGTCCCAGCTACTCAGGAGGCTGAGGCAGGAGAATGGCGTGAACCCGGGAGGCGGAGCTTGCAGTGAGCCGAGATCACGCCGCAGCACTCTAGCCTGGGTGACAGAGCGAGACTCCGTCTCCAACCAAACAAACAAAAAAAAAAGCCAATATAACCTTATCATTTTGCAAATAAAGATTCCCCAGGCCTTTAAACTCTCTGGAGAGTTTAAAGACCTTGCTAACAATCATATGCAAGGTTGATGATAAAACAAGACCTAAAACTATAATCTTAAAAATGACAACAAAGGTAAAACAGAAAACTGAACTGTGATTGTGATACCAGTCAAAGGGAAACCCACCTAGGTGTGCAGAGGCCAAGAATCCCCACCCCTGTCCCCCACTCCCCACTCCAATTATGGGGCTAGGCTTTCCTGCTGCCTCATTTAACAGCACAGCTGCCAAGAAGGAGCAGGTGGGATCAGGTAGATTAAAATAACGTTCAAATTTCAGTGTAGTTCAAACCTATCTCCCTACTGGTCTATTGAAAAATCTGTCTTATCTCAACCCAACAGCTGAAGACTGAAAAGTATTCAGAGTTCACAACCACATGGCCTCAGAACATTCCTTCTCCATCAAGATCACTATCACCAGGTACCTACATGAACTTTCCTGTAGTGTATACTAACCATATTTAGAATGCATATTTAGAATTGCGATGTGACTTTAATTTTTTAAGGTCTTTTCCTAGTAAGAGGATTCCGGATGTGAGAGACGCTAACTCACCTGTTTCATAATCCAGAGGAATCTGAATATCTGTGATGTCTCCAAAAGGAATGAACGCAGCATGAAGAACTTTGTCGTCCACCTCCTCTGCCAGTCCACCTGCAAATAAGCCAAGGGCCTTCTGAGCCACTGATCTCCATACTCTTGCAGAAGTCACCGCAGCCCAGTTAGCACGCTAGCCAGGGGACAGGATCCTTCCATTCAGTTCTTTGGGTACACAAACATCCCCTTTTCATCTCTGCCCACCCATACTTATGAAAAATATTCCTCTCTTCGCCCTTCTTTCAGACTCTCATCTAGTCCTGGGATTACTGCAATAGCTTTACAAATGACCTCCCCGTCTCCACTCCATCAACTCCACAAAGCCAACCAGAATGATCTTAGGAAAATGCAGATTTGAACCCATAACTTTTCTGCTTAAACTCCTTCAAAGACTTCCCACTGTCCTCAGGATAAAGTGCAAACTCCTTAGCAGTATCCACCTCTCCAGCTTTTTTGCTTTGCTTCCCAATTTCCTAGGTCTCCCGAATAATGACCCACTTGCCCCCAAGTGTCAGGCTATTTCTCACCTTTGCGACTCCCTTGCAGTGAACAGTCCTGCCTCTGCTTCGGTTACGTAGCTAACTCCTGCTCATCAGCTCTGGCATCGCCACATCCAGAGTTTGCCCTCACTTCTCCAGATGGATGGGTCATTGGTCCCGCAGCCAGGCCCATATCATCATGGTGCATCCTCACTACAGCGCGTATCAAAAGTGTGCTACTGAGGTAATTCCACTTTTTTTCTGGCTAGTCTGGGAACTCCTTCCTTTATGGCGGGGGCTGGGGCAGAGGCTGGGGCTGGGGCTGAGCCGTCGCTGCACTGATGTTTGTAAAACAAATGAACGAGAGGATCTGGAGGACCATAATATTCCTCTACCGCTCCTCGGGGCCCGTGGAGCTCAGCGGGCTAGGAAGGAAGTCAGAATAATCATTCCGTCTCGGGTTCACACACCTGAGGTGTGTGGCAAGGCTGTTCGCTGCAAGAGAGTCGCAAAAGCAGAGGCCCGAAGTTGTTAAATAACCTGACCCTTGGGGGCAAGTGGGTCATTCTTCGGGAGACCCAGGGAATTGGGAAGCAAAGCAAAGAAGCTGAAGAGGTGGCTACTAAGGAGTTTGCACTTTTTCCTGAAGACAGTGGGAAGCCTTTGAAGAAGTTTAAGCAGAGCCAGAGCTACCGCCAGCACTACCTCCAGAGACCCGGCCTTGACAGCTGCTCGCCGTCCTCCTGGTTTAGAGATGCGTCCCACCCCACGCCTGACCCTCTGGGGGTCGCGTTTACCCAGACGCCGCCTAGCATCCCCGCCTGCTCACCCACGTACAGGACGCGCTTGGTGGTAGCCATCTTGCTCGCGCGCTTTTCCGCCGGAAGCCAGCACTCGGCCCGCCCTCTTCACCCCTGTTCCGCCCC
>NW_012117376.1:449047-470824 GCF_000951035.1 Colobus angolensis palliatus
CGCCCCCCTCAACGCTTAGCTCTCAGACCCCGCCCACCCCCGCGTTTGTCCAACCCGCATCCCGCTACCCGGAAGCACCGGGCGCCCTGTGTGGTGCGCAGTGATAAACAAAGGGACGTGGTCGTCGCGCTTCCCAGTGCTCACGCTGTTGGGGGAGGCAAACCTTGGCCGAATCAACCCGATTATTATGGGCAAACGATAAACTATGGTGCGTGGTCATCCTGTGCGTCTGTTTTTGGACAACCCGGGAGCTAAGAATGAGTTTTACCTTTTGAAATAGTTGGAAAAAAATTAAAACAAAAATATTTTCTTGGCCGAGCTTGGTGGCTCATGCCTGTAGCCCCAGTACTTTGGGAGGCTGAGGCGGGCGGATCACCTGAGTTCGAGAGCAGCCTGGCCAACATGGTGAAACCCCGTCTCTACTAAAATACAAAAATCGGCCGGGCGTAGTAGCGGGCGCAGTAGCGGGCGCCTGTAATCCCAGCTACTCCAGCTACTCAGGAGGCTGAGTCTGGAGAATCGCTTAAACCCAGGTGGTGGAGGTTGCAGTGAGTGGAGATTGCGCCGTTGCACTCCAGCCCGAGTGATGAGAGCAAAACACCGTCTCAAAAAAAATTTTTTTTTTCTTTTCTTAGCACATGAAAATTATGTGAAATTAAAATTTCAGTGTCCATAAAGAAAGCTTTATGGGGACACAGCCACGTTCATTCCTTTAAGTATGAATGTGGCTGCTTTCCTCCTGTAAGGGCAGAAAAGCTATAGCCAGCAAAGCCTGCAATAATATTTACCATCTGGCTCTTCAGGAAGAACGTTTGCCGACTCGTGTTAGGTTTTGAAAAGAAGGCAAGGGTTAAAGAAAGACACACACACACACAGAGAAAGAGGGCAGCTCAACGGCAAACGCAGGCTTTATGTCCAGCATAATAACCTACAGAAGTAGGGAACCAGCCTAATGCCAGTGCCCACCACTGCTTACTGACTGGGCAATATATAGGTATGGGCGGGAGGCGTCTGGGCAGTGTGGCTTGCTGCCTGGCAGGATATTGATATAAAGATGTTCTCATGATGAGGCGGTTTGGCCCTTGTTCCAGTGGGATGTCATCATGGTGTCCCTTGGAGCTTTGCCCAGCAATGTATGAGAGGGATGTTTCTTTAGTTGAGCCTTTGTCTGCCTTGTGGTCAGGGGATTAGGCAGGATGTTTCTCACAGACCAAACCCCTGTGAAATGTTTCACTTTGACCGAGGTCTGCAGAATAGCAGGGAGCTTACAAAATGGTGCAGTTTAGACTAACATCTTGGACTAAACCCACCAATACATAAATTACAGGTTGACATAGTGGCACGAAATAATAGGATCATCTATTTTATATGGAGCAGGGGGTAAAGACCTTCCTGAGGTGATATTTAAGCTGAATTCTGAAGGAAAAGGAGCCAGAAAGAGGAGGAGGCAGCTTCTGCATACTCAAGGAACTAAAAGACCAGAGCCTGGGGTAGTGGGGTGGAGGGCATATCAGGTGGGAAAGGTGGGCAGAGGGCCACATCATGAGGGCGCTATAAGCCATCTGGAAGATTTGGGGGCTTTGAGAAGCTGCTGAAGTTACAACCGGAGAGTTACATGATCACATCATTTTAAATAGTGCTCTGACACTAGGCCCAGAATGGATTGATTGGAACCCTGGAGACCAGGAAGTTAATGTAGTAGACTAGGGAGGAGTTGATAGTGGCTCTGGTCCTTCAATCCACTTGTCCAAGGTGATTTTTTTTTTTTTTTTGAGACGGAGTCTCGCTCTGTCGCCCAGGCTGGAGTGCAGTGGCCAGATCTCAGCTCACTGCAAGCTCCACCTCCCGGGTTTACGCCATTCTCCTGCCTCAGCCTCCCGAGTAGCTGGGACTACAGGCGCCTGCCACCTCGCCTGGCTAGTTTTTTGTACTTTTTAGTAGAGACGGGGTTGCACCGTGTTAGCCAGGATGGTCTCGATCTCCTGACCTCGTGATCCGCCCGTCTCGGCCTCCCAAAGTGCTGGGATTACAGGCTTGAGCCACTGCGCCCGGCCTTGTTTGTTTGTTTTTTTTGAGACCGGGTCTTGCTGTCTTACCCAGGCCGGAAGGCAGTGACATGATCATGGCTCACTGCAGCCTCAGCCTCACAGCTTCAAATGATCCTCCACTCGAGTAGCAGCTGGGAGTACAGGTGCATGTCACCATGACCAGCTAATTTTTTTTTTTTTTTTAGAGATGGGGTCTTGCCATGTTGCCCAGGCTGGTCTCAAACTCCTGGACTTAAGCAATCCTCCCGCCTTGGCCTCCTACACTGCTGGGATTATAAGTGTGAGCCACTACACCCGGCCTAGGGTGATTTTTCTTCAAAATAAACCTAAATTCTTTAGAACTCCCTACTTAAGTCACTGAAGCTGCTCACAAGGTCCTTGACAAGGGGTCCATGCCTACCTCAAGTCAACCCTGACCTCCACATCAGCTCCTCACCTACTTACCACGGGCTCTTTTTCCTTGCTTCTGCTTTTGCTCATTGAGTTCTTTCTTTTCTCCATCTGGAGGCACCCACCAGTCCTTGTCAGAGGTCCTAGTTAAGCTTCACTCACCCAAATCCCCTATAGACAGAGTCCATAGTCCCCAAGTTTAGAAGTCAATTGACACACACCCTATAACTATAGTCAGGTATGTGTCTCTCTCTCCCAGTAGATGGAGATATTTGACACCACGGCCTGCACCCATTGTATTCCCAGAGCTAAGCAGTGGCTGCACACACAGCTGATCTTACCAACCTCATGCCAAACCAGGGAGTCGATGCTTATAGGAATGAGGCTATGAGATCTGATTAGGAGAGCTGTTTGTGTACCCATCACTATTCCAAACCAAAAGGTCACTCTCAAGAAGAATCTGATCAGGCGTCCTTTATGTGGTGTGGTATAATAAAAAATAGATATTTGGTCTTTGTCTTAGTTCCTGGCACAGAGCTTCTAAAACCATTGGAATATCCTGAGTGCTGTGTCTTTTGTTATTCATAATGAGCCCATTTTGACCATACCTAAGTTTATGCTAAGCAGATGACTCAAGATAGAACCCCTAACTCGCTTCAGGATGGGGGTTGGTCACCAGAGAAACAAACCACGTGATTAGAGGGTTGAGACTTCCAGCTCCCGCCTTCAACCTCTGAGGAGAGGAGGGAATTGGAAATTGGGTTCAATCACCAACGCCCAATGGTTTAATCAGCCATGCCTAGGTAATGAAACCTCATATAAACACTCTAAATGCGGTTTGGGGAGTTTCCAAGTTGGTGAACACATTGATGTGCTTGGAACGCAGCACGCCTAGAGAGGGCATGGAAGCTCTCCAGCCCCTCTCCATTCCCACCTTGCCCTGTGCATCTTTTCCTATAATCTTTACAGCCAGGTTTGAATGCATTGTTTGGATAAGCAGGAACAAACTTCTCCTGTGGGGAAGATAGTTCATAAAAAACCAAATGGAATCTCAGTAACCCTGGTGTCTGGGTCAGCACAAGCTTCTGGCCCTCTCTTCTTTTGTAGGCACGTGGGTCACTCGCTCAGCACCTGCTTCTGTTCTTGGGAAAGTGCTGCTGCCAACATGGAGGCAGTCAGGGGTTCCTGGCCTGCACATGGACAGCAGGCTGGGGTGCCTGGGAACCAGGAGAAGCAGTGGGTTAGCACCCAAGGAAAGGATAGCACTCAATGGTGGTCAAAGTTAGGACACTCCAACCACTTGACACCTGAATGCTACCATTCAGAATCCAGGGGAAGGGGAGAAGTAATGGTTTTTGACCAAATTCAGCCCATTGTGAGGGGAGTAGTGGTGATATAAAACTATATAGATTCTCGTCCAAGTGCAGTGCCTCACGCCTGTAATTCCAGCACTTTGGAAGACTGAGGTGGGTGAATTTCTTGAGCTCAGGAGTTCGAGACCAGCCTGGCCAATATGGGAAAACCCTGCCTCCACCAAAAACACAAAAATTTGCCAGGCGTGGTGGTATCCGTCTGTAGCCTCAGCTATTCAGGAGGCTGAGGCAGGAGAATTGCTTGAACTTGGGAGGCGGAGGTTGCAGTGAGCCGAAATCGTACCATTGCACTCCAGCCTGGGCGGCGGAGTGAAACTCCATCTCAAAAAACATAGCTATGAGGTTGAGTGTGGTGGCTCATGCCTATAATCCAAGCAATTTGGGAGGCCGAGGTGGGCGGATCGCCTGAGGTCAGGAGTTCAAGACCAGCCTGGCCAGCATGGTGAAACCCTGGCTCTACTAAAAACACGAAAATTAGCTGGACATGGTGGTGCACACCTGTAGTCCCAGCTACTCGGGAGGCTGAAGCAGGAGAATCACTTGAACCCAGGAGCCAGAGGTTGCAGTAAGCCAAGATGGCGCTACTGCACTCTAGCCTGGACTAGAGTAAGACTCCATCTCAAAAAAACAACCAAACAGAAAAACTATATAGATTCTCATCATATGTATAATAACATGCAACGTAATTAGAAAGGGGAGGTGAAAAGAGCCCACACAGAGCACACCTACTCTGTGTTGGGCCTAGTGCTAGGGAGATATTTCCACAGACATTTAGTTGTCACAAACTTGAGATAGAGATTATCTCCCCATTTTACCCAGGCCACCCAGGAAGGTCAAGCAATTTACTCACATTAGCAAAGTAATAACTGAGTATTTAATTTGTTGATTGAATATATAAAGCTCCAGTAACTATCGTTAGCAGTACAGCTTTTTTCTAAGGACCACATTATCTCCTTTGGAGGGATGCCCAGAAGTGACTAGACCAAAAAGTGTAAATACCAAAACAGTTATAATTATTACATGCCACAATGCCTCTTTCATTAAATGCTCTAGAAACATTAGCATACGATGTCAGTGATGAGCTCCAGTCTAGAAGCAGGTCCCTGAAGGCAGCAGAAAGGCTTCGTATCTTTTCACGTGGCATTAAGTTTTGGAAATCACTTTAGAAAGCTTTAAGTAGGTGAAATGAATGGGAGTGTGGGAAGCATCATTCTCTCTCCTGTATTTCTGAGGGGAGCAGTTAGACATCATAGTCACACTTAGCACAATTTGTATTTACATTTACTTTTTATGTTTTTGAGACAGAGTCTCACTCTGCTACCCAGGCTGGAGTGCAGTGGTGTGATCACGGTTCACAGCAGCAGCCTCAAGCCTCAACCTCTGGGCTCAACCTCCTGCCTCAGCCTCCTGAGTAGCTGGAACTAATGACTAGTGTGCGCCACCACACCTGGTTAATTTTTCTGTTTTTTTTGTAGAGACGGGGTTTTGCCACATTGCCCAGGCTGGTCTCGAACTCCTGGGCTCAAGCGATCCTCCCACCTCAGCCAGCCAGGGTGCTGGGACTATAGGCATGAGCCACAGCGCCTGGCTGCATTTACATTTTTAAAAATATTCAAAAATAGAGGATGCATTTACTTTTTAAAACCCCTTCTCTCCAACCAGAGAATGAGCATTTTGAAAGCAGGGACCATGTCCGTTTGCTTACCACTGTAATCCCATACCACTGCACAATTCCTTGGTATTTAGTAGACTTTTAATATCTGATGAATGAAATAGAGAAAACCTTCTTGCAAATAGAGTTGAAATGGAAAATGCTATTCTTAGCACATTGGGTGCCTGGGCTCCGCTACAGAGGCTGAATCACAGGCCGTGGGTTGCCAACATTGGAGGTGTATTTATACAGAGCAGCAGCACAAGGAGGAGCAGTGAGCGTGAGTGTGGTGGCACAGGTGCTACATACTGCACAGCTGCTACATACCGCACAGCTGCAGGATTCCCAAAGAAAAGAAAAAACCCAGTTCAAGTTCATCACTCTTAGCAATCAGTCTCCAAGAGTCTTCCTTTGATTCTTAACTGAGTCAGTGTTTGTATCACGGAGACTGTTTGAGGGACAAGAAGCTAAAACATTCTATCTGCCACTCAATGACACTTTTCTTCACTGATAGCTAGAGGGACAGATGTCCAAGTCTGCCAAAACCTAGGGCTGCTTTTCTGCCTTACACCACAACCTCATAGGGCTGAATTTACCAGTGCCCTAAACTCTAGTCTCTTAGGTCTGGCAGGTTCCATATTCTAACATAGTGGTCCTAAAATATGAAACTGCATCAGAATCATTGGAGGGCTCGTTACACACTGGTTGCTAAGCTCTACTCCCAGGGTTGCTAATTCAGTCAGTCTTGGGCAAAGCCAAGAATGCTCACTTCTAACAAGTTCCCAGGTGATGTAGAAGCTGCTGGTCTGGAGACTATACTTTGAGAACCACTTTTCCAAGAAAAGTAATGACATGTTAAGAGGCAGTAGAAGCAGCCCATTCTGGGTGCTAACAATACAGAGGTGTGTTGTCTGGAGAGAATTTTAAAACAGTAATAAAACAATTAAAAAGGCAGTCACTTTTGACCGGGCGCGGTGGCTCATACCTGCAATCCCAGCACTTTGGGAGCCGAGGTGGGTGGATCACTTGAGCTCAGGAGTTCAAGACCAGCATGGGCAAGGTTGAAAATCCTGTTTCTACAAAAAATACAGAAAAAGTAGCTTAGCATGGTGGCATACACCTTTAGTCCCAGCTACTTAGGAGGCTGAGGTAGGAGGAGGTCAAGCTCTTGACTTGAGCTCGGGAAGTCAAGGCTACAGTGAGCCACGATCATATCACTCCAGCCTGGGCGATAGAGTGAAACCCTGTCTGGAAAAAGGAAAAAGAAAAAAAAGCCGGTGCAGTGGCTTATGCCTGTAATCCCCACACTTTGGGAGGCTGAGGCAGGTGGATCACTTGAAGCCAAGAGTTTGAGACCAGCCTGGCCAACATGATGAAACTCTGTCTCTACTAAAAATACAAAAGTTAGCCAGGCATGGTGGTACATGACTGTAATCTCAGCTACTTGGGAGGCTGAGGCATGAGAATCACTTGAGCCTGGGAGGTTGAGGTTGCAGTGAGCCAAGATTGCACCACTGCACTCCAGCCTGGGCAACAGAGGGAGACTCTGTCAAAAAGAAAGAAAGAAAGAAAAAAAAAAGAAAAAATCAGTCACTTTTTATTATCATCATACTCATGCAACTCTGAACAATATCAGTCACAAAACACTCCTGAAAAAAAATCTTTCAATTATTTCTAAGTTGAAATAGTTGCTGTGGATGCTCTTAAATATAAATCAAGTTAGCACATTTTATTGCTTATCATTAATAAACACTGTATTCTATATAAAAGTTAATTTGGGAATCTTACTATACAGTTGGTCTCTAAGACACTTGGACTGAGCTACATGTGCTTATTTGGAGGGCAAGTTCTTACTGATTCAGAACAGTTTGAGTTCCTTGAAGATCACTGTGGTCACAGTTTGTGTCTCTAAGCCTTGTGTTACTACAGATTGCATTTAAACAATAGATTTAAAATGAAAGAGAATATGGTTGTATGTAATTTTTCTTTTCCAAGTCATCTTTTTTCTGGGGTGAAGTTCTAGATGAAGATTCTAAGACAAAATATTTGCAAACAGTGGGACTTGGCCTTAAACAATGTACAGTAAAATAGTAAGCTTTACAGTTGTCAGATGGATTTGGTAATTGTCTCCTAGGCAAGACATCAAAAACACAGCAACAAAAGAAAAAAATAGGTAAATTAGACATCATCAAAATTAAAAGCTGTTACACATCAGACAACAGTATTAAGAAAGTGAAAACCCACAGAATGGAAGAAAACATTGGCAACTAATGTATCTGATAAGAATCTAGTATCCAGACTATGTAAAGAATTTTTTCAACTCAACAATAGAAAGACAGTCTTATTAATATACAGGCAAAGGATTTGAATAAACATTTCTCCAAAGAATATAAACAAATGGCCAAAAAGTACATGACAAGATCAACATTGGTCATTAGGGAAATGCAAATCAAAACCACAATGAGATACCACTTCACATCCATTAGATTGGCTATCCTAAAAAGTTGAAAATAACAAGTGTTGGCAAGGCTGTGGAGAAACTGGAACCCTTATACATTGCTAGTGAGAATGTTAAATGATGTACAAATTTCCACTGTGGAAAATAGTTTGGCTGTACCTCAAAAAGTTAAACATAATTACCATATGCCCCAGCATTTCCAACCTAAGTGTATACCTAAAAGAATAGAAAATAAATGTTCACACAACAACTTGTACACAAATGTTCATAGCAGCACCATACACAATAGCCAAAAGTTGGAAATAACCCAAGCATCCATCAACAAATCAATGGATTTTAAAATGTGGTATATCAATATAGTGAAATGTCATTCAGCCATAAAAACAAACGAAGCACTGATACATGTTAAAACATGGATGAGCTTTGAAAACATTACACTAAGTGAAAGAAACCAGATACAAAAGGCCACGTATTACATGGTTCCATTTACGATGACTGCTTAGGCACAGCGTTTCCTTTTCGGGGGATGAAAATGTTCTGGAACTGTTATTGAAACACCAGGAGTTCTGTCTAGGTCCTGATGCTCACAGCACAGAAAGCCAATGACTGAGAAAACGAAGGAGAAGGCTTTAATCGGGTGCTGCAGCCGAGCAGATGGGAACTCAGTCTCAAGTCCATCTCCCTGACCGACTAAAACTAATGGTTTATATAGCAGGGGAGAAATGTAATGATGTGTATGAAAACAGGCTGGGGAGGGGCAAGGAAGTAAACATGATGAATGAGGGGTCTGGCATCTCATTGTTGGAATGTGGTGATTTGGTGAGTTTCCATTCTTTGATGCTTTTTTGAGAGGCCTGAAAGTTATTTCCTGATGAAGAAACTCAGATAAAACAAATGCAAGTTTCAAGCCTTAAGACCAGAAGGGTCTATTCCTATTCATGCAATAAAACTATCTATGGGACTAATGGGTCGGTTCCAGAACTAGATAGTGATGAGGGTTGCACAACATTGCGAAAGTACCAAATGCCACTGAATTGCACACTTTAAAATGGTTACAATGGCAAGTTTTGTGTTGTGTGTATTTTGCCATAATAAAAAGAATCGTCGATTGGGCAGGACTTCTGGTGATGGTGGAATGAAGAGTTCACAAACTCTGTCATGAGAAACAACTATAAAACTGGACAGAATTGTCAAAGACAGACATCTCAGGGCCCTAGAAATTGACAATGCACACAACAAGTTGAGAAATGGTTATTCATGAAAAACTGCTGAACTTCAGGTAAGAATGGTGGCAATCTGTGGTGCTCTTGCCTGGTACTCTCGTCTCTCCGCTCCCTGTCCAGTGCAGATGGCACAGCCATGCTACCAGGGCAGAGCTGGTTGTGAAAAACAGCAACTTTGCTGATGCTGGAAAGGGCTGACTTGATTTAGAACAGAAAACGAAAAACATATGCCAAGTAATATTCTCAGTAAGAATATCAAGCTCAGTGGGAATTGAACTGGGAAAGCCCACAGCTCTGCTAGCCCGAGGTTGCAGTCCCACTTGGCAGCCAAGCCAGAAATTTAACAAGGAGATCCTGGAAACAAGAAAACTGAAGAGGGACTGGATGAGCTCTCCCCACATCCCTGGCTGGTTGGAAGGCTGCACCACACACGTACGGGCAAGGCCCAAAAGGGCTCTACCTCTCTGCACATATTCCTAGCAGACTGAAGACTATCCACACAAAGGAAGAACCAGGAAAGCCCATTGGAAAGGAAAACCTGGGGAAAACTTGGAAAGTGCTCAAACTTTGAATGCACTCCTCAACCCACACACAGATTTATAGGCAAAGAGTGGAAGGCTTGCTGGCACAAAGTGTTTGAGTAAAACCTCTGACTAATCATTGGTTTACCACTAAGATATTCAGACACAAGGGTGCCCCCTAGGAAGCCAAGATTTTAAAAAATAAGAAGAATTAAAAACAAACAAACAAAAAATACTTGAGACACACAGCTCTAAAACACCACTAAGAGAGACAGATTCTGCAAATTTAATCTAGGTAAGTTTCTAAAAGGCAAAACAAATAATAAACAAACAAACAAAATCAGCCAGGTATGGTGGCTCGTGCCTATAATCCCAGCATGTAAGGAGGCTGAGGTGGGAGGATCACTTGAGCCCAAAAGTTTGAGACCAGCCTGGGCAACATAGTGGTAATACGGAAATGCTGGTAAAGGAAGAGCATAGTCCCATTTATTTATTCATTTATTTATGAGACAGAGTCTTGCTCTGTCGCCCAGGCTGGAGTGCAATGGCACAATCTCTGCTCACGGCAACCTCCGCCTCCTGGGTTGAAGCAATTCTCCTGCCTCAGCCTCCTGAGTAGCTGGGATTACAGGCGTGTGTCGCCACGCCCAGCTAAGTTTTTGCATTTTTAGTAGAAATGGGGTTTCACCATGTTGGCAAGGCTGGTCTCAAACTCCTGACCTCGTAATCCACCCGCCTCAGCCTCCCAAAGTGCTGGGATCACAGGGGTGAGCCATCGCGCCTTGCCCGTGCATAGTCACTTTTAAATGATACGGAATGAGGGGATGGAAGTGCTGGGTAGAGGAGGATGTGGTCCCTGGCTAGGGCTCCACTCCCATGGCCCTGGATGAGGACAAGCATTTTTGTTTTCCTGCCAAAATGCTGCATTTCCGAAGACCACCCTGACCTGCCACGCCCCCATCCTGTGCCTATAAAAGCCCTAAGACCCTAGCTGGCAGACACACAGGCTGCTGCACATGGAGAGGAGCAGATCGGTGGAAGAACACAGAGGCAGCTGAAGGTAGAGAGGGGCACATCAGTGGAGGAACACACGGGTGGCTGGACGTCAAGAGGGCTGCGCCGACAGGGACCGGCACGCTGGCAGTCCACTGACAGAACAATGCAGAGTGTGGCTGGGGCAGTGAGAGGAGAGCCTGGGTCGCTGAGTGCCCGGCTCCAGGGGAAAACTATCTCTTGTCTGGCTCCCCCATCTGCTGAGAGCTAGTTCCACGCAATAAAACCTTGCACTCATTCTCCAAGCCCACGTGTGATCCGATTCTTCCGGTACACCAAGGCAAGAACCCCAGTGTACGGAAAGCCCTCTGTCGTTTCGACAAGGTAGAGGGTCTAATTGAGCTGGTTAACACAAGCCACCTATAGACGGCAAACTAAAAGAGCACCCTGTAACACATGCCCACTGGGGCTTCAGCTGTAAACATTCACCCCTAGACACTGCTGTGGGGTCAGATCCCCGCAGCCTCCCTGTCTGTATGCTCCCCTAGAGGTTTGGACAGCGGGCATTGAAGAAGTGAGCCACACCCCCATCACACGCGCTGTGAAGGGGGACAAGGGAACTTTTTCCGCGTCAGTGGGACTCCATCTTTAAAAAAATTAATTACATTAGTCAGGCATGACGGCATGCACCTATAGTCCCAGGTTCTCAGGAGGCTGAGATGGGAGGATTGTTTGAGGCCTAGGGGTGGGGGGTGAAGGCTGCAGTGAATAGTGATTCTGCCAGTGCACTCCAGCCTGGCAGACAGAGGAGACTCTGTTTCAAAACGAAACAAAAAACTAACCAGCAATAAAAGAGCCCTCAGGAGAAAAATCAGAATCCAGAGTCACTACAGCATATTATTTTAAAATCCAGTGTTCGACAAAAATAATGAGACATGAAGAGAAATGGAAGATGTGACTCATACTCAGAAAAAAACCGCATCAATAGAAAATTGGCACTTTTCAAGACCAGGTGTTGTATTCAGCAAACAAAGACATTAAAACAGTTATTATAAATATGTTACAAAATTTATAGCAACTATGTTTAGAGAAATAAAATTTAATGTCAAAGACTCAACAAATAGTAAATCTCAATAAAGAATTAGAAGCTATAAACAAGAATTAGATGGAAATTCTAGACTCAAAAAGTACAATAACAAATGAAAAATTCACCAAAAGGACTCAGCAGCAGACCTGAGATGTCAGAAGAAAGAATCAGTGAACTTGAAGAGAGTAGAATAGAAATAATCTAATCTGAGGAAGAGAGAGAAAGATGAAAGAAAAGGAATAGAACCTCAGAGATCTATGGTATATCATGAAGCATACAAACCTATATCAAAGCGTGATGTCTATGGAAGTCCGAGAAATATAAAAGAGAAAGGGGAAGAAAACATACCTGAAGAAATAATGGACAAAAAATTTCCAAATTTGAAAATTCATCTACAGATTAAAAAACCCAAGGAACTCCAAGTAAGAGAAACATAAAGAAATCCACATTTAAACACACTGTCATCAAACTGTGTTTTTGTTATTTGTGTGTATGTGTGTGTGTGTGTGTTTTGAGACAGAGTCTTGCTCTGTCACCCAGGCTAGAGCACAGTGGTGTGATCTTGGCTCACTGCAACCTCCACCTGCCAGGTTCAAGCAATTCTCCTGCCTCAGCCTCCTGAGTGGCTGGGATTACAGGAGTGTTCCACATGGAGAAACCCCATCTCTACTAAAAATACAAAAATTAGCTAGGCACTGTGGTGCAGACCTGTAATCTTAGCTACAGGGAAGGCTAAGGCATGAGAATCACTTGAACCTGGGAGGCAGAGGTTGCAGTGAGCCAAGATTGCGCCACAGCACTCCAGCCTGGGCAACAACGTGAGACTCTGTCTCAAAAAAAAAAAAAAAAAAAACAAAAGATACATTAAAACAGTACACTTAAAAAAAATTTAACACAAAAGAAGGCAGTCAAGGAAGGGCAGAGAAACAGGACAGGATAAATATACAAAACAAATAGAAAAATGGCAGTCATAAATCCAGTCATACCAATAAATACATTAAATGTGAATAGGCTAGACAGAAAAAACAGACTGTCAGACTAAATGTTTTAAAAAGCAGGATTTAATTATATATTGTCTATCAGAGACACATGTCAAATTCAAAGACAAAAGTAGGTTGAAAGTAAAAGGATAATAAAAGATATATTATATGAACAGGAACCCTAAGAAAGCTAAATTGGCTGTATTAATATCAGACAAAATAGGCTTTAAGATAAGAAATATTACTAGAGATAAGTATAAAAAGTACTCCTACAACTCAGTAATAAGAAGACAAATTATCTGATTTAAAAATGGGTGGCTGGGCACGGTGACTCACGCCTGTAATCTCAGCACTGTGGGAGGCCAAGGTGGGCAGCTGACCTGAGGTCAGGAGTTTGAGACCAGCCTGGACAACATGGTGAAATCCCATCTCTACTAAAAACACAAAAATTAGCTGGGCGTCCTTGTGGGCGCCAGTAATCCCAGCTACTTGGGAGGCTGAGGCAGGAGAATTGCTTGAACCCAGGAGGCAGAGGTTACAGTGAACCAAGATTACACCACTGCACTCCAGCTTGGGCAACAGAGCAAGACTCCATTTCAAAAATAAATAAATATATAAAAATAAAAATAAAAATGGTCAAAAAATTTGAGTAGATATTTCACCAGAGGAGAGATGAAGAGACAAAGAATTGATGAGTAAATGAAAAGATGCTCAATGTCTTTAGTCATTTGGTATATGCATATTAAAATGAAAACGGATATGCTACTCACATCTGTAGTCCTAGTACTTTGGGAGGTCAAGGCAGGCGGATTACTTGAGCCCAGCTGTTTCAGACCAGCCTGGGCAACATAGCGAGACATGTCCCTACAAAACACACACGCACACACAAATTAGTCGGGCGTGGTAGCACGTGCTCTGTGGTCCCAGCTCCTCGGGAGGCTGAGCTGGGAGGATCGATTAAGTCCAGGAGGGTGAGGCTGCAGTGAGCCATGATCCTGCCACTGCACTTCAGCAAAAAAAGAAAATACACTGCTGATGGGAATATAAAATGGTGCAACTACTTTGAAAAGAGTTTGGCACCTATTAAAATTTAAACTCTAACTATGACCCAGCAATTCCTCTCCTAGATATCTACCCAAGAGAGAAAAAATATATGTCCACACAAAGACTTGTCCATGAAATGTTAATAGCACAATTGTTCATAAATAGCTAAAATGTGATAATAATGCAATGTCCATCAAGTGGTGAGTGCATAAAGAAAATATCCACATAATGGAATGCCATTCAGCAATTTAAAAAGGACATGCTACAACATGGCTGAACTTCAAAAACACGTTGCTGAGTGAAAGAAGCTAATCACAAAAGACGACATATTGTGTGATTCCATTTTTATAAAATTTCCAAAAAGAGTCAAATCTATAGACAGTGAAAGCAGATCAATAGTTGCCTGGGGCTGGAGGTAGGAGCAGGGATTGACTACAAATGGGAACAAGTAAACTTTTTGAGATGATGAAAATGTTCTAAAGCTGGATTGTGATTTATAGAGTTACTAAAGATCATTGAATTATACATTTACAAAGGATGCTCTTCATGATAGGTAAATCACAACTCAATAAAGCTATTTAAAAATTAATCACTTTCAATTGCTATACAAAATTATGGAGGCAGGCATTAATTATGGAACAACAAAATGCAAGGAAATGGATATTTGCATAGAAAAAAGAAGTCCAAAGAGGAATACTGAGAGAAACAACAAAAGATGCTGCTCACCCCTGTAATCCCAGCACCATGGGAGGCCAAGATGGATGGATCACTTGAGGCCAGGAGTTCAAGAACAGCCAGCCAACATGGTGAAATCCCATCTCTACTGAAAATACAAAAATTAGTGAGGCATGGTGGCGCACAGCTGTAGTACCAGCTACTCAGGAGGCTGAAGTGGGAGAATCACTTGAACCCAGGAGGCAGAAGTTGCAGTGAGCTGAGATCATGCCACTGCACTCCAGCCTGGGCAACAGAGTGAGACTCTGTCTCAAAAATAATAATAAAAAAAGATATCAGTCTTACACTACCAGAAGAAATAAAAATGATAATGTTTGTATGACTAAATTGTTTTCACAGAGGACTGGACACTCATTCTAAGTAAATGGATCTAATAATGCTAATGTTCATCATGATTTAGCAAATTTCTGATTTTTGCAGAAGTGAAACCCTTTTATTTGAACCAAATATAACATATATACTTGATAAATTTTCTGGTAAATATATTTTAATGGAATTTTTTTGACTGAGGAGACATCTGAAAGTTACTTGAATAAGTTCCAATGAATAAATACATGGACAGAATTTTAATCTCTGCAATTTGTGAGATGGGATTTTTACGAATCTTTGACAAATTTGTCCTACGCTTAAGACTTTTCCTAAGTATTTGTGTGTATGTTGCTTCATGTGAAAGAATCTTTTTAGATTTGAAATTAATAAAATGAGTTTTTCAATCAACTCTGAGTGAAGATAGAAAAACATGTGTTATAGCTTTTTAAGAATTTGTCTATCAGATTTTCCATTTTTTACTAGAAAATCCTCCACAAAAAGGAAAAGAAAAATCTGTCTATACTGTCTATTGAACATAAGGATGCAAAAAAGATAAATTTAGACACAGTCATTGACAAATTTGCAGAAGTTAAGGCTCAAAAATAATAACTGTAATATTAATTACCATGACAGAACAAAATGAGTATAAGGTTTTTTCCTTTTTTCAAAAAAACACATTAATGTAATTAAAATTATTCATTAACTACTCTTTTCCTTTTTGTATTATAATATTCATTTATATTGGCATTTATTTATTTATTTATATAGACAAAAGTTCTTACTCTCTGCTTTTTAATTTCTGGGACTTACTATTACTATTATTATTATTATTTTTTTGAGATGGGGTTTCAGTCTTGTCGCCCAGGCTGGCGTGCAATGGCATGATCTCGGCTCACTGCAGCCTCTGCCTCCAGGGTTCAAGCGATTCTTCTGCTTCTGCCTCTCGAGTAGCTGGGATTATAGGCACCCGCCATGACACCCAGCTAATTTTTGTATTTTTAGTAGAGACAGGGTTTCACCATGTTGGCCAGGTTGGCCTTGAATCCTTGACCTCAGGTGATCCACCTGCCTTGGCCTCCCAAAGTGCTGGGATTACAGGTATGACCACCATGCCCAGCCTATTATTATTATTGTTATTATTCATTTTATTTCATTATTTTACTGGAAATGATTTTGTCATATGAAAAAGAGGGACAGTAAAAAAATTATCCATTCCAGGTGGCAAATAAGCTAGGTACTCACTTGGGTAAAAGGGAATGAAGAAATTCCTACACTTATGTATGTATTCACTCATTCAAGAAGTATTTACTAAGCAAGTGTAATTCACCAGGAAATATTCCAGGTACTGGGGATACAGGAAATCCTATCCTGTCCCTCTTTTTTATATGACAAAATCATTTCCCATAAAATCATGAAATAAAATGAATAATAATAATAGGCTGGGTGTGGTGGCTCATACCTGTAATCCCAGGTGTTTACATTCTAGTGATTCACTCAGGAATCCTGTATGGAGGTCTCCCATTCCATATAAGTGCAGTGGTGTGTTGGAGCTGGCTTGCATTGGCTTGTGAGAGCCAGGTGTGTGCATCTCTTTCCAACTCCCTATTCAGTGATGTTACGCTAGTGACTTCGAATTGGCCTTGGTGGCAATCTTTACACCACGTTTGTTTGTATTGGAATGAATTTAATTTGTAGGTTTATTTTGGGAGAGAGGTGATACCTTTATAATAGCACGTATTCCCATCAGTATCTCTCCATTTATTCTTTTATTTATATTCTTTTTATATATTTAAAAACATTTTGTATTGTCCTCTATGAAGATCTAGTACATCCTTTGTGAGATATATTCCTGGATGCCTTAGAGTTGTTATCAACCCTGGGAATGGCATCTTTTATGCCTAATACTCTCTTATTAGTTTAAATAGTTTTTCTCTATGTTCTCTTGGATTTTCTCATTGGCTGTAATATCACCTGCAAATACGGATAGTGTTCTCTTTTTCTATGCTAACACGTCTTATTTATTTCTCTTATTACACTGGCTAGGAGCTCCAGCATAATAGTGAATAGTAGTGCTGATAGCAATCTTGTTCCTGACTTAATGGAAATGAACTTTCAAGCATAAAGTTTATGTTTGGGGTAGATATGCTTTAACAGGTTGAAAAAATTCCCTTCTATTCTTAATTTGTTAAGGGTTTGTTTTTTTTAAATTATGAATCCACATTTAGTTATGTTGAATGATTTTTTTTTTTGCATTTTTGAGAGGATTGTATGATTTTTTTCCTTTATCAATTAATTGGCAAATCACAGGGAAAGATTTCCTAATGTTAAATTATGCTTCTGTGAGTAAAGGGGAAATTAATATCAGGCTGGGGCTGATGCAAGCCTGCCTGACACTGACCTTGGTCCACAATACTGTTTCCTTGGAAACTGCAGAGTTAACATAAACGGGCGATGTTGCGTACGCTGACTACACAATTGTGTGGAACTGCGCATGGGTCTGGAGGCATTGTCAGTGAGCGTACAGTTGCTTATGCAACTGGGAATGGTAGGAAATATTGGTAGGAAATAGAGGCTTCAGGTTATTTATTTATTTATTTATTTAAAGAGGGCCTTGCCTGAGACCCAGGCTGGTCTCAGACTAGGCACAAGAGATCCTCCTGCCTCAGCCTCCCAAAGTGCTGGGATTACAGGTGTAAGCCACTGCGCCTGGCTAAGGGTTTAGGTTCTATGAGTCAAAGTGATCGCTGCACATCTTGGCTCGCCCATGGCAGCTGTAAGTGCCCTGTGGATGAATGACAACGGGACATGTGTACTTGGGTAGCTGCTGGGCCACCTGGTGAGATGAAGATGCAGCATCTGCCATATATTCTGCCTTGTATTCTAGGTTACAATTTATTTCTGTCTCATGAGTCTTGCTGTCAACTTGAACCTATAATCACAGCTGTAGTCTGCACCTTCTTTCAGAGATTATACTTAGCATAATTATGCGGCAGTATTTTAGTTTTACCTCTAGGGGACAGTCGTGGATCATAAATTGGTACGCTGTTTTAAAAACCATCTAGAATAAATTAAACTGAGTGCCCTTTTAGGTTATGTACTCCCCCCCCCTCCCATTTTACAGATGAAGGAACTGAGCCTTAGAAAATCTAAATAATTTGCTTAGTTCACATAACTTGTAAATAGCAAAAAGATCTGGGAATTTTTTTTTTCAGATGAAAAATTATACTTTATTATAACTTTTAAAATTGCAGAATGTCAGGCTGAATATCATTAGACACGTACACAAAACCACTCCTCTCTAAAGTCATCTTCTACACCCTCTCAAAATTTGGCCAATGAATTATGCCTCAGGGAATTTTCCAGTTCAACCCCATACACCAACATGGAATAAATGGAAACCCTAGCCCTTTGGTTTTGCCCACAGTTCCAAAGCGATATTACAGGTGGAACATCTGGTGCAGGAGGTCATTCTTGCTGCTGTGGGTGTGAGTAAAATGTCCCTCTGTATGCCTCTGGTCCTGCAGGCTTTGTTCTCTTTCTCCTTGTTTTGTCTCCTTCTGAAGGGGTTGCCTTACCTACTGCAATCAAAAGACATCTTCTGCTCAGAATCACAACAGATAGTGAGTGGTTCAAGTGAGAAGTAATGTTATATAGTAAGTTACTGAATCTACAATGAGAAATTGAACTCTGGGGCTACAACTCAAATATGATTTCAAGGTAAAGAAAATAATGTCTTGGCTGGCTAGTGAAACGCTTATTTCCTTCTAAAATCATAATTGCAATATGGACTTTTGCTTCATGCTGCATCCCAAGGCACAAATCAGGTAACCTACATCTCCCAAATGATCAATGGAGCACTCCATCCTATTTTACCCTCAATGCTAAGAAATTAGTCTAGAGCCCAGAAGTTGTTGTATAGGTGACTTGGGTTACTTGGTGCTCAGGCAACAACCGCCACAGACCCCACCCATTTCTTTAAATATGATGATGCTAAGATGGAGGAGGCCCCTGCTCAGAGGAAGCAAGGACGTAAAAGCTGGGACAGACCGCGCTGAGGGTCACTACACTAACAGACCCAGATGACACGATGGAACGTGAATACTGAAGCCAACAATCTTCTGAAAATCTCTTTTTCGAAACCCATACATCTTTTTTTTCTAATCAGGAAATCAGGGACAGGGAAACATTAGCATAATTATCCACCAACATGTTCTTCTTAACAAAAGTGAAGATTATTTTAAGAATATGAAAAGTGTTTCAAGACATCTGTTTTCAGGGATATACCACAGCAACAGAAGTACTTTTCAGAGTTGGTTCATTTTAAAGTCCATCTCAAGAACAAGGGCAGCCAGCTTTCACAAGGTACCAAAACATGCTCTGGCAAAAACATTTCTGCTTTAAGTTGTATGCTGTCAAGTTCAACTATTTTATACATAGCTGATCCTTTTCTGACAGTAAAAAAGGTACAATTTTTTTAAAACTCCAAAATCAATAATTTCTGGGTAGGATGAAGGTAGAATTTTGGTTGTATTTCACACTTCAGAACACAGATGAAACCAAAAGGTCTGCAATTGTCTCTACATTCACATCTTTCAAAGGTCCTGTTCTCCTTTCACATGGATTCATCTGAATCATTGCCATCCTGATTTGAAGACATATTTTTAACTTTCATTAGTGGTAAATAGCTCCTAAGTTCAACCATTTCCCTCTTCTTCATTTCTTCTTTTACTCTCCTTTTCATTTCCTGAATTTGGGCTTTTCTCTCACTCCTCTCTTCATGATCTCTGCGTTCTTTCTCTGCTGCTGGGTCTGGGAACCACTCCACTTTGGTCTTTTCTAATTGGTTCAGGATCTCATTTACTTTCTTCTCTCCTATCACAAGTTTTACATCCTTCTGCCTGTGAAAACCTATCTGCCCCACATCCAGGTCAGCTGTTTTCTTCAGGTTAGACCGTGGCGTATATACCACATTAACGTGGTTCATCTTACAGCCTTGAATGCTACTGGCCTTCACAAGGTGGGCACAGTCCATCAGCACTTCCTTTGGAATGTCTTCTATATTATCTCCCAGATATCTTCAGGCAAGCCATGCTTGATCAGATCTTCATTTTCATATTTATCCTTTCCCATGTAAATAGCATAGGGCAATGAATTAACGCTGCTGCTAGTGAGGTAGAACACCATGGTCTCGGTGGTGATGCGGTGACTCCACCACCCAGCAGCAGTGCTCAATTCACCCAGATCTGGGATTTTAACCTACATCTACTTGCCACTAAAGTACATGCTCTTAATACACACAGAGGGAACACCTCTCTTTTCTCTTCTTCCCTCCTTTCCCCTCTCAATCTCTTTTTCCCCTTGAAGCAGTCCAGCAAAGTGGTTAAATGTACTAATTCTGAAGTCAACCTCCTTGACTAGGAAGGATTGGCCCATATGGGTACCTAAAAGGTTAGAATGGCAGCAAGAAATTGACTCACATGAAAAATAAATTACCTACCACACCTACCAAAGTCTGGCTCTATGACTTACCAGCTGTGTGACCATGGGAAGGTTACTTAATTCCTCTGGGGCACAGGTCCACCTGTCAAAGTGAGATGATAAAGGAAATTCTTGCTAAGCCTTGAGCATGTGTAGGTGAACTTACACCCTGCTTGGCTCTGAGCCTGGATGAGTAATAAAATGCAAAAATCAATCAGTTAGGGTCCCAGAAGAAGGAAGCAAAGCAAATGCTTCTGGGAAAATTGATCAGAATCAGAAAAAAACCCATAACAAACAAACAGACAAAAACAAACCCCTAACCTGATGAGGAACTTTTTTGTGTTTGTGATTTGTGCTTCAACCGTTCACTTGGATTCAACTTCGTGGATTTACTGGGTCCATAAAGTTTCCAAAAAGCACAAATGGAACTGGGGCTCAGTTCCATTGCAGCCAAACAATCCCGAGAGGACAAGCTAAAGACTTATTTAAACCATTTAAACCAATCACCTCTCCTTATGAAACTGTGTGACTTTTGCCCTTATAAGCCCACCCTTGTCTTTGGACTGGGTGTCAGTCTTCATGAGACCTGCTCTTCCTTGTATATTACTCACCTAAGAGTAAACCTTTAATGCTTATATGAAAGAGTAGTCAACATCACTGATTATCAGAAAAATGCAAATCAAAACTACAATGAGATATCCTCTCTCTCCAGTTAATTAAAATGGCTTTTATCCGAAAGTCAGGCAATAACGAATGCTGGTGAGGATGTGGAGAAATGGGGAACCCTCCTTCACTGTTGGTGGGAATGTAAATTAGCACAACTGCTATGGAGAACAGTTTGGAGGTTCCTCAAAAATCTAAATAGAGCTACCACATGACCCAGCAATCCCACTGATGGGAATATACCCAAAAGAAAGGAAATCAGTATTTCAAAGAGGTATCTGCACTCCCATGTTTATTGTAGCACTATTCATAATAGCCAAGATTTGGAAACAACTTCTGTGTCCATCAACAGACAAACGGATTCTTTTTCACAATTGAGTACTATTTAGCCATGAAAAAGAATGAGATTCTGTCATTTACAACAGCACGGATGGAACTGGAGGTTACTATGTTAGTGACATAAGCCAGGCACAGAAAGACAAACTTCACATGTTCTCACTCATTTGTGGGAACTAAAATTAAAACAATTGAACTCACGGTGAAAGACAGTAGAAGGATGATTAGCAGAGGCTGCAAAAGGTAGTGGGGAGGGTAGGGAGAGGAAATGGGGAAGCTTCTTGGGTACAAAAGTAGTTAGAAAGAATGAATAAGATCTAGTATTTGATAGCACAACAGGGGGACTATAGTCAATAATACTTTAACTGTACATTTAAAAATAACTGAAAGAGTGTAATTAGGCTGGGTGCAGTGGCTCACGCCTGTAATCCCAGCACTTTGGGAGGCCAAGGCAGGTGGATCACCTGAGGTCAGGAGTTCGAGACCAG
>NW_012117376.1:470874-489166 GCF_000951035.1 Colobus angolensis palliatus
GAAGAAGAAGAAGAAGAAGAAGAAGAAGAAGAAGAAGAAGAAGAAGAAGAAGAAGAAGAAGAAGAAAGAAGAAGAAAGAAGAAGAAGAAGAAAGAAAATCAGTCATTGAAAATTAGTCATTGAGGGACTAGGCCAGCCCTGTAACGAAAACCAGCCACCACCCTCCACCACGTCAAGGCCACCCTGTAGGGAATGAGGCAGTGAAGTATGTCCCATAGGTGGCACGCAGGGAATATCACCACTGCAGTATATTAAAGGCACAAGATAGGCCGGCACGGTGGCTGACACCTGTGATCCCAGCACTTTGGGAGGCCGAGGCAGGCAGATCATGAGGTCAGGAGATCAAGACCATCCTGGCCAACATGGTGAAACCCCGTCTCTACTAAAAATACAAAAATTAGCTGGACGTGGTGGCGCGTGCCTGTAGTGCCAGCTACTCAGGAGGCTGAGGCAGGAGAATCGCTTGAACCTGGGAGGCGGAGGTTGCAGTGAGCCGAGATCGGGAGTTCGAGACCAGTCTAGCCAACATGGAGAAACCCCGTCTCTACTAAAAATACAAAAAAATTATCCAGGCGTGGTGGCGCGTGCCTGTAGTGCCAGCTACTCAGGAGGCTGAGGTAGGAGAATAGCTTGAACCTGGGAGGCAGAGGTTGCAGTGAGCCTAGAACACGCCATTGCACTCCAGCCTGGGTGACAAGAGTGAAACTCCATCTCAAAAAACAAACAAAAAAAAAGTATAACTGGATTGTTTGTAACACAAATGATAAATGCTTGACCCCATTTACCGTGATGTAATTATTACACATTGCACGCCTGTATCAAAATATCTCATGTACCCCATAAATATATACATCTACTATGTACCCACAAAAATATAAAATAAAATAAAATCCTGTCAAAAAAAAAAAAAGGAAACTCTCAATGTTTTAGCTAATCGTCCTGAGTTATTCTTTAACATTTGATCTAAAGACCCAATGCTGCATGGCCTAACTTTGTATTGGATCAGGCTTCCTCTGCCTTACCTAGCAGTACATTCAGTTTAATGCTCACTACATATCAGTATTTATTTTGTCTTTTATTAGGGAAAATAGTTCCTATCTCATAAGATTACTTCGATGATGAAATGAGATGACACATGTAAAACAAAGCCTGAGGTGGCAAGAACTCATTAAATGTTACTGTCATTAATTCAACAAACATTGTTTATAGCATCTATTATATCAGACACAATTCTCCATCCAAAGGATACTAAGGTGTTTGTATCAGGAAGGGTCTAATCAGAAGACAGAAACCACAGCAGTTATTTGAGCAGAGAAAATTTAATATAAAGAATCGTTGTCGGCCCGGTGCAGTGGCTCACGCCTGTAATCCCAGCACTTTGGTAGGCCAAGGCAGGCGGATCACAAGGTCAGGAGTTCAGGACCAGCCTGGCCAATATGGTGAAACCCTGTCTCTACTTAAAAATACAAAAATTAGCCAGGCGTGGTGGCGCACACCTGTAATCCCAGCTACTCAGAGGGCTGAGGCAGGAGAACTGCTTGAACCCAGGAGGCGGAGGTTGCAGTGAGCCGAGATCACATCACTGTACTCTAGCCTGGGCTACAGAGTGAGACTCTGTCTCAAAACAAACAAACAAACAAGCTTAGCAGAGGCCCTGCAGAGCTGCACCTCAGATCTCTGAGGAAGAGGTGCCACCCAGCGTTGCTGGAGTTTCTGAATGAAGCACAGTAAGGCTGCTCTGCAAATGTTGGGGAAATTGCAAACTGGATTCAACAACCTCCACAGGAAGGAACTGCAGCTGATGCAAGGCAAGCAAGCCGCAAAGTGGAGCTTAGCCCAGGAGGGTTCTTGGCTTTGCCCAGGAAAGAATTCAAGGGTAAGCCAGAGGTAGAAGAAAACAGCTTTACTGAAGAAGCATTGTTATGGCTCTAGTGGTGTTACAGTGTTACAATTCTGTGACTGCTCCTGAGCAACCTTACCCTGGAGGTGGAGAGTAGCACCTCAGCGCAGTTTTGCAGTCATATTTATACCCACTTTTAATTGCATGCAGATCAAGGGGCAGTTTGCACAGAAATTTCTAGGGAAGGCATAGTAATTTTGGGTCACTGGGTCATTGCCATGGAAAGAGGCGGTACTCCTTGGCGCTGCCATGACAATGATAAATTGACATGGTACATGGTGAGCCTATTTGATTGGAAATTGGCTTCTACCCCTACCCTGTTTTAGCTAGTCTTCAATCTGGTCCAGTGTCTAAGCCCCACCTCTGGAGTTGAGTCCTGGCTCCTACCTCACTGTGGCCCAGGTGAGGAAGTGTTGCTAGGTGATGCTCACAAGTTCAGGAAGACCAAAGAAAGAAACCAGTTCCTTCCTCCTTCAGCCTTGCAGTCTCCCTCTTGTACCACCCATCAACAGAGCCTAATAGAAAGCCTGCTTTTGGCAATGCAGAAATACAGTTTGCAGAGTCCCTGCCCCCGCATCATGGTGCAGAGTATAGAAGGATGGGTTGAAGCAATAGACAAAAGCTTAATATCCAGCACAGTCCGTTGGTTCAGCCATTCAAGATCTGTGTGCACATATTTTTACATCTTTCTCCATATATGTCAACTTTTCAAGGCAATAAAAACAACTACCTTTCTGCCTAACAAGATACAACTACCTTTCATATAAACAAATCCTCTCCCCAAAAATGAAGAGATGCAAAGTTGCAATAATCACTATCCATTTTTGGGAGACATTCATATCATCCACTTCTAAGACATGTTAATTACTTCTCAAATTTAGTCATAGTCCCAACTGAATATTCAGTTGAGCTTGTCATTTCTTTCTATAAGCACTCTAGCACATTCAAAAGAATCCATCCCACATCCCAAATAGTTCTTGCAGTCATCATCACCACCATAATGACCAAGTGAAACAGCCACCTTGTCCCCTAAGGCACTTGTAATAGGCACTTCATCACAATCAACCATAGGCAATTATGTGATTAATCATAATGTCACTGCATGCCATGGATTGCTAGCATGCCATTTTCCATTGCCAGTGGAGCTCCACACTGAGTTCAAGCCCAAGAACACATTAAAGTAATATCACGGCAGGGTGCCGTGGCTCACGCCTGTAATCCCAGCACTTCGGGAGGCTGAGGTGGGAGGATCAGCTGAGGTCAGGAGTTCGAGACCAGCCTGGCCAACATGGAGAAACCCCTCTCTACCTTAGCCAGGCGTGGTGGTGGCACATGCCTGTAATCCCAGCTGCTCGGGAGGCTGAGGCAGGAGAATCGCTTGAACCTGGGAGTTGGAGGTTGCAGTGAGCTGAGATCACACCATTGCACTCCAGCCTGGGCAACAGAGCAAGACTCCATCTCAAAAAAAAAAAAAAAAAGCATATCACCACTGCCCATGCAAATCACACACACACACACACACACACACATTTTTGAGGAATTATTTCTTGGGACCACTCCTGAGACCAATTTCTCAAGCAGCTATGGTCCAATGAGGAGACAGAATACCACCAGTAGTGGGAACAAAGAGAATTGAATATAAATAATTGCTAGCTAGATATAAAGTTGTGAATGAAGTCACTAAAAGAGAAAAAAAGAAAAAAGAAAACCACCGAGTTTGAGACCAGCCTGCACAACATAGTGAGACCCTGTCTCTACAAAAAAACAAATAAACAAAAAAAAGTGGTGGTGCATGCCTGTAGTCCCAGCTACTCAGGGTGCTGTGGCACAAAGATTGCTTGACCCAGGAAATTGAGGCTGCATTGAGCTGTTTTCATGCCACTGCACTCCAGCCTTGTCAACAAAGCAAGGCCCCGTCTCTCAAGTAACAACACACCAACATATTATAGAGGAGTAACTACCACTCCTAAGACTGAGGGAACTGGGAGAAGAGGTTTGAATTATTAAAATTTGTAAGTTTAGAAGAAGGGGACTCCAGAGCTGAAATTCATCTCTGAGGATGGGTGACTGCTGCTTGGATGATGCTGGTGACTTTGAACCTGGAAGAGGGTTCCATGGGGCTGAGAGCCAGGCCTCTTGGGGACAGGACACTGTCTGGCTGGTGCTGGTGTGTCTGAGAAGACCACATTGGGGCTGACTCTGCAAGCGGTGGGAAATTGCAGAGTCAATTCTGGAGAGAATTGCAGAGCAACTGGTCTCAGCTGCTGCTTCAGGAAGGCACTGCTGCTACCAGGGAGTAGAATAGAAGCTTTGCTGGAGTGATGCTCGCTGAAAATGCAGGCCATCAGACAGCCCACAGGAAATTCACAGGGAACCAAAAGAAGAAATTAGTTTCTTCTTCCATCCCCGTCATTGCATGCACTCTTTCCCTGTGTATTAATCATGTCTTTTTATTTCCTTTTATTCGATGTTTTGACAACTTGGGGCCTTACTGACCCTTCAGGGACTGTCTCTCCCTCCCTAGCTAATTCCTAAAGATAGTAAACAGCTTCCCCTAGAGCATGCCTTTCTTATGCAAAGTAACCCATCCAGAGCCCATAAACACAACCATCTACTCTAACCAGGCCTCTCCTAAGTTGAGGTCACTATCCGCCTGCCCTAGTGATCCCAGGCCTCCGTACCAGACACCTAAGGACAGCTCCTTAGGAGCCTGTTGAAATTATTCGAACAAGCCAATTCTAGGCCTACTTACCCTACCTTGGCCATTCTTTCCAATGAAAATCACAATAAAAACTCTTGCCTACATTTTCCCCTTGTTCCTTCTGCCTCCTGACCGATCCCGGGGTTTCTCTGTGCCCCCACCCCGACATCCATGGTGTCACATGTCTCCCATTTCTAGGGAACTGTGAGTAAACCTCTTCATTCATGACATTCCCTTCCAAGTGTGCTTGTCTTACAATATCTGATTAAAACAAATGCAAATCTGGGTTCCATTAAAACACCCTGGAGCATCCCCTATTGACAAAGCCTAACAGCCAGCAAAGCAGAAATGTGGTTTTCAGAGTCCCAGCCCAGCTTCACAAAGCAGGTCATAGAAAGGAGGGTTTGAAGCAGAGAGATGACAGCTTAATCACCAGCGCAGTGTGCAAGTTAGATAAGGTTCTGACTGTTAAATGGGTTATAGTCCAGGGCAAAATTGTTCATGACTAGAACATACTAGAGTAGAAACCTGCACCTTTGAGGCATGACTCAGCTGAGACACCACACAAAGAAGCCCAGCAGAGGAGAAGTGGGAGTGCTGGCACTAGAGGAGGGCTTGCCATGTAAAAGGGGTCTATCAGAAGCGACTGCACTAAGGCAATATCCAGCAAATTCCAAAGGAGGAGAGGGACAAGCTACGCAGATATCTGGGAATCACTCTCTGAGACAGGACCACGCCTGCCTTCAAGGAATGGCAAAGGGGCCAGGTGATGTTAATTTTATGTTAATTTGGTCAGGCTGTGGTGCCCAGTTGTTTGGACAAACAACAGTCTAGCAGTCTAGCTGTCTAGCTGTTGCTATGAAGGTAATTATTTGCATGTGATCAACATTTCTTTTTTTTTTCTTTAAGAGAAGGTCTTGCTGTGTTGCCCAGGCTGGAGTGCAGTGGCACAATCATGACTCACTATAACGTCAAAGTCTGGGGCTCAAGTGATCCTCCCATCTGGAGCTGGGATTACAGGTGTGAGCTGCTGCGTCTGGCCTGTCATCAGCATTTAAACTAGTAAACTTTTAGTAAAGCAGACTTCCCTCTATAAAATGTTTGGGCCAATCAGTTGAACTTGGGGCCTTACCCTGCACGAACTATCTCTCACTTGCTAACTAATTCCTAGAGATCACAAACAGCATCCTAGAGCACACCTTTCTTAAGCAAAGTAAGCCATTCAAAACCCATAACCACAACCATCTACTCAACTGGTCTCTCCCAAGCTGAGGTCAGGTCACTAACCACCTGGCATAATCACCCCAGGGTACCAGACACTTAAGGACAGCTCCACTGGAGCCTGTTTAAATTATTTGAACTAGCCAATTAAAAATAAATACTGAGGGGCCGGGAGCAGTGGCTCATGCCTGTAATCCTAGCACTTTGGGAGGCTGAGGCAGGTGGATAGCTTGAGCTCAGGATTTCGAGACCAGCCTGGGCTACGTGAGGAAACCCCGACTCTACTAAAAATACAAAAATTAGCCAGGCGTGGTGGCTCATGCCTGTAGTCCCAGCTACTGCAGAGGCTGAGATAAGAGGATTGCTCGAACACAGGAGGTCGAGGCTACAGTGAGCTGTGATGACACTACTGCACTCCAGCCTGGGCGGCAGACTGAGACCCTTTCTCAAAAATAAAATAAAGACTGAGGTATGCCAAGGAAGAAGGATTGCTGTCTCCAGACTGCAACATCGAAATTCTGCTTGAGTTTCCAGGCTTCCCACTCGAGAACGCAGCATCAACTATTCCTGAATTTCCAGGCTGCCAACTTACCCTGTGGATTTCAGACTTGCCTGTTCCCACATCGCACAAGCCAATTCCTTAAAATAAATCTCTCGGCCGGGTGCAGTGGCTCACGCCTGTAACCCCAGCACTTTGAGAGGCCAAAGCAGGTAGATCACCAGGTCAGGAGTTCAGGACCAGCCAGGCCAATATGGTGAAACCCTGTCTCTACTAAAAAAATACAAAAATTAGCCGGGTGTGGTGGTATGCACCTGTAATCCCAGCTATTCGGGAGGTTGAGGCAGGAGAATATCTTGAACACAGGAGGCGGAGGTTGCAGTGAGCCAAGATGGCACCACTGTACTCCAGCCTGGGCTACAGAACAAGACTCCATCTCAAAAATAAATAAATAAATAAATAGATAAATATAATAAAAAATAAAATAAATAAAACAAATATCTCTCTCTTTAATGCATCCCATTGGTTCTGTTTCTCAAGAGTGCTCTAATACAGGCCAGGGTCACAGAAGGGAGGGAAGGATGGGGTGAGGACAATGAAATGGGGCCAGAGGTGAGGTGGGGTGGGGAGCCAGTGGTGGGCCTAGAGCCACTGGGAGGTTTAATTGACTCATAGTTCCACAGGGCTGGGGAAGCCTCAGGAAAATTACAATCATGGTGGAAGAGGAAGCAAACATGTCCTTCTTCACATGGAGGCAGCAAGGAGAAGTACAGAGCAAGGCGGCCCCTTATAAAACTATCAGATCTCGTGAGACTCACTCACTCTCACAAGAACAGCATGGGGGTAACCACCCCCATGATTCAATTACCTCCCATTGGGTCCCTCCCACGGCACATGGGGGTTATGGAAACTACAGTTCAAGACAGGATTTGAGTGGGGACACAGCCAAACCATATCACACATTTTAGGTAATAGGAGTTACAGGGCCAACCCCTGCTATAGTGACTATAAAAAGGGCTTAGGTAACAGTTGTCATGGTGAGAATCACCATGGATGTTTCCTCTCCAGATCACACACCAGGTGAAAATCTCTGGCCATGTGTAACTTCAGTAAATAGCCAGGTAATGTTGACTGCCCTGATAAATGGTTATTAGAGTAATCAACATTAGCTGCTGTAACAAACAACTCCAAAAATGGCTTAACTTCATAGAAAGTTGTTTCTCATTCATGTCACAACCTGAGGCAGGTTGGTGAGGGTTTTAGTCTACACAGTCATTCAGAGACCCAGACTTCTTCCACCTTAGGATTTTGCCTTCCTATCTATTGTTGAAGTCCTCTCCACTCCGCTGATAAATGGAGGGGAGAAAGTATCATGCATGGGAGGCTTGTATGAGCCAGGCCTGGAAGAGACACACATCACTTTCATTGATATTCCATTGGCCAGAACTCAGTTACATTCCATACCTCGACAGCAGCAGCTGAGGTCCCCACCAACAGCCAGTGTCAGACACCTAATGATGTGTGCGACAATGTCCACAGATGATTTTAGCCCTCAGCTGTCAAATTTTCCCAGCTGAGGCCCTGGGCTTTGGGGAGCGAAGATAATCCACCTATGTCCTAAACAAATCCCCACAATTGTATAAGGACTAATCTCTATAATAAATTCCCTTTTCTGTGTTTCTGCTTGTCTGATTTAATCCTGACTGATACAAATCATGAGCTTTAACAGAACGTAATTGCCATTCTGAATGGTTTAAGTGACACACAAGTTGAGTAACTTTCAACTTTTAATCACATTTGGGCGCCTTTTCATCCCACATTTACTTCACTAGCACTTAGCATCTACTCATAATTTTTGTTGAAATAATAAATCTGTTTTCCTTCTAGAAAGACAAGTTATTTGGTTTGTTTTGAATGAATTATCTATAGCATCAAAGTCATTTCCAGGCTGTGGTGACTTTTACATAGTATTGATTTTCCTTATTAATATATTCTTAAAAATTTGTCCCCTAGATTCTGATTTTTATTTATTTATTTATTTATTTTTTGGTAGAGATAGGGCCTCATTCTCTTACCCAGGCTGGAGTGCAGTGGTGCAATCATAGCTCACCGCAGCTTTGACCTCCTGGACTCAAGCAATCTTCCTGTCTCAGCCTTCTGAGTAGCTATGACCACAGGTGCGCACCACTGTGCTCAGAGAATTTTTCTACTTTTCTTTGTAGAGACAGCGGTCTCCCTATGTTGCCCAGGCTGGTCTCAAATGTTCTGGCCTCAAGGGATCCTCCTGAAGTTCTGTGATGACAGGGGTGAACTACTATGCCCAGCCAAAATGTTTTTATTTATGCAATTTAAAAGAAACACTTACCTGGACACCGTTGTCTCTTCATCCTGGGTGTTCTTTTTACAATTTTTCTGTAAGTTCTGGATCTTTTAAGGAAATAAAACCCCGCACACTTACTATAAGTATTATTTGGAACAAAAGTAATAGCGGTTTTTGCCATTAAAGGTAATGGCTATTACTTTTGCACCAACTTAATATAATGCACCAACAATAAAACCAAAGTCAAGGCTAAGTTATTTAGAAGCACTAATAAGTGAGCAATTTGAGCATAAAGATAAACTGATGATTTCTCTAAAGCACAGAGTGCCCCATAAAGAATGAGCAATATAGCGTGTGCTGTTTGCCTTGACGTGGGCGAAGTGGCAGATAGTGCAGCTAATGTTTCTGAGAAGTTGCTATTTTAGGAGGCCCATTTATCAATGTTCATGAATGTGTCCTAATGAGTTTATATTATAACTTAGATTTATAAATAATTAACTTTGCTATTTATTGCAGTCACTATTTACCATTTGCCAACTAGCATGTTACTATTAATATTTTATCAACTGTCCCAATCTCCACCATGCATACCTATTTAGCTACCCTGTGTAGCACAATGCCTGTCCCTGTGGGCAGCAGAGCGCAGGCAGAATTGGATTACTTAATTAGAGGTCTCTTCCCACCTACAAATTCTCCTTTCAGAATACAAATTATAAAAGTATTTTCTTTGTTCTTTTTAAACAGAAAAACATTTCCATGACAGAGTCAAACCCTGCATCCTCATCCTTTCCATGTTTATTTTATCCTGGGGGCCTTTTATTTCCCATCCAATGCTCCTCACACCACATCCCACAGGTATCACCCAACCTCATTAACTACCTTGCTTTGACTCCTCCTTTAGCCTCCAGTTTCCCTGAAGCTAAATCACAGGGAAAGCAAAACTCCACACACTTACTCTAAGTATTACAATGTACCAACAATAAAACCAACTAGTATGTTACTATTTCAATATTAAATACAAAAACACAATCAACAAAAAATACAATCACAGGTATCACAAGGTGTTTGTCGGTTGGTTGTTTGGTAGAGATAGGGTCTTGCACTGTCACCCAGGCTGGAGTGCAGTAGCACAATCACAGCTCACTGTGGGCTCAAACTGCTGGGCTCAAGCGATTGTCTCACCTCAGCCTCCCAAGTAGCTAGGACTAATGCCTAGCCACAAGGTGAGTGTATGCCCAGCTAATCTTTGTATTTTTTTGCAGAGACAAGGTCTCTACAAAATTGAGCACCCCAAGGCATGGCCAAAATAATTTGGGTGAGGAACATTGTCAAAGAGAAATCACTATCAGCCTACCATGGCTCTATGAAGCTCTCAACAATCCTCTCCTGGGGAAGTTCTGTCTTTCTATTTGCATCTAGATCATACAAAAATGATTTCAACTCATTTAGAAATAGATTTTTAAAACAAAAAGAGAAAAAATAAAGTTGGGTACCTACCTCACAACATATGTCAAAATAAATTCTAGATCGATCAAAGATCTTCATATACAAAATAGGCCAGGTATGGTGGCTCACGCCTGTAATCCCAGCACTTTAGGAGGCCGAGGTGGGCAGATCACCTGAGGTCAGGAGTTCGAGACCAGCCTGGCCAACATGGTGAAACCCCGTCTCTACTAAAAATACAAAAATTAGCCAGGCATGGTGGTATGCACCTGTAGTCCCAGCTACTTGGGAGGCTGAGGCACGAGAATTGCTTGAACCCGGGAGGCAGAGGTTGCAGTGAGCTGACATCACCCCACTACGCTCCATCCTGGGTGACAGAGTGAGGCTCTGAAAAAAAGAAGGAAGGAAGAAGGAGGGAAGGAGGGAAGGAAGGAAGAAAGGGAGGGAGGGAGGGAAGGGGAAGAAACTGAATATACAAAATAAAATTCTAAGAAAGAAAGAAAGAAAGAGAAAGAGAGATCTGAATATACAAAATAAAATTCTAAAAGTACCAGAAGAAAATGTAAACATGGATGATAGATGTAAAATGAGAAGTCTCTGTATACTAAAAAAACAAAAAACAAAAAAAATCCTAAACAAAGCTAAAAAGCACAAACTGAGAAAATATGATAGGCAAAAAATTATCTATAACATATAAAGATATACTAATTGATAAGAAAAATATAGCCCAATTGAAAACTGGACCAAGGGTATACAAAGGCCAGTCACAAATAAATAAGAGAGGTCAAAAATCAAGTGAAAAGATATTCAACCTCAGTAATTATCAGGGGATATAAGTTAAATCAAAACAAGATATAATTTTTTATCAAATTGGCAAACTTTAAAAATAGATGGTACCCAATTTGAGCCAAGGTGTGGGAAATAACCAATTTCATATTCTGCAGTGGGCGTGTTTACTGATAGCAATATTAGGAACCAACCCTACAGAAGAGATTCAGTATATGTGCTTGTTCACTAAAGCAAAGTTTCTGACAGTGAGAAATGAAAGACAATTATAAATATCCATTAATAGGGGAATGATAAAATGAATCAGGAGCAAGCCTGGGGGATGTATGTGTGTTTGCAAGGGAAATAAATGGTCTGGAAAGAAGGAAAGGAAAGACTCTAAACTTAACTAGAGATGCCCTTGAGGAAGGCAGCAGGATTGCGTAGAGTGGGAAGGGAGGACTTTTACTTTTTATTCTATATTCTCTTTTATTGTTTAAATTTACTACAGTGAACATGCGTTTTGTAACTAGAAAAGAGGAAAAAGAAAAAGTAAAATTAAAATTTAAAATCTTATCAAAATTTAAATGTAAAAGCATTAATCAAATTAAAAATATGAAACCGTAGCAAAGCTGTCGTAAGACAGGCCCTCTCTGACACTACATCTTTTCTGGAGAGCAATTTGATAGGATGGCTTATGTCAATAACCTTAAAGATGTTCCTAATACCTGATAATATGAGTTAGCTTTGGGGAGAAGAAATGGATGGCTGGAGGACTTACTGGGAGGGGAAGTGGGGCAACGGACAGAAACCTCACTATGCGCCCTTTTGTACCTTTTGAATTTTATACCATCAGAACATACTTCATGTTAAAACACTTGATGAAAAATTTATAAACAGTTCATATCCCCCAATCCAGCAGTTTCTCCTTCTACAATTTATCCTAGGAGTAAATCATAAATCTGAGCTAAGGCTTATCCACAAGGATATTCTCCATGCCATAATTTATAATAGTGGAGAACTGTTAACAATTCAAAATCTAACATGAGCGGGTTGATTAAATAAACTGTGATGCATATATGAAGTGGAAAACATAGTCATTACGATAATTTTTTAAGAAAAAAATTGTAATTGTTTTAGAAAGATAGCCAAAAATAAATTGAGAGGAACAAATTGAAAATTATGTGTGTGTGTGTGTGTGTGTGTGTGTGTATGTATATATATATATATATATTTAGATAAGCCAGCAGGAGAGATGAATACCTAGATACATAATCTGAAAGGATCCACAGCACAAAGTTAACAGCATTTTGTGTCTTAGTAGTCGTGTTGTTACTGTTATTAATATTAGACAAAAACTGAGAAATTGCCCCCATAAGGCTATGTCTGTCAGATGGAAGATTTTAAAAAGTAATACAACTGAACTTAGTAAGAAATGAAAAATTAAAGGTTAAGAAGACTCTCAGGGCAAAATGAGTAAAGTAAAAAAGCTCTAAGATCATTAAACTCAGAGTTTTTCTTTAAGTGGCAAAAATATTAAAGAAGAAACATAATAAATAAACTAGCACAACCAAGAGTTAAATATTCAAAAGACAGAAAATAAAAGTGGACAATTCTAAAGAAAAACAATTTGAATGATAAAGTTACCAAACTAATATAAAAACTCAAGTATTTTAAAGATAAAATATTAAACATAGGCCAGGCACAGTGGCTCACACCTATAATCCCAACACTTTGGGAGGCTGAGGCGGCCCTTGAGGTCAGGAGTTTGAGACCAACCTGGCCAACATGGTGAAACCTCGTCCCTACTAAAATAGAAAATTAGCTGGGCATGGTGGTGTGCACCTGCAATCCCAGCTACTCAGGAGGCTGAGGCAGGAGAACTGCTTGAACCCAGGAGGCGGAGGTTGAAGTGAGCCAAAGTCGTGCCACTGCACTCCAGTCTGGGCAACAAAGCGAGACTGTGTCTCAAAATAAAATAAAATACAATAAAATAAACATAAATCCCCAACATGATTCTAAAGAGGAGAAATCTCTATAGAAAACCATTCAAGGAACTTAATGAGCACGAAAGGTATCATAGGTGCGACTGGGAATAGAAAAAAATTCCCTAACTCCAGGGGCCCAGTGCAAAATAAAAATGTGGGGGCCCTGGTTAAAGAATTAAGAATTTCAAAATGGCACCAGTGGAGCATTAAATCAAGTGGGGCCCTGTTTGCCTGCACAGGTTGCATGCACATGAAGGGATCTGTCCAGGGGTCTTTCTGGGCTAGAACAACTGTAGAAGTATGGAAGCCAGGAAAGCTCAGCTCTGGTTGGATGGGAAGGAAAGGGGCCAAGATCTGAAATGCTAGCCCCACCTGACTGCCCCTGCTGACCAGTTTTCTGTCTTGAAAACGTGCACATGTCCTAACAGTTGGACAGGCCTGATGATGGTAAGTGTGGCAGCTAACATTTTCTGAATGTTAGTATGCCAGATATTAACTGCTTTGCATGGATAATGCTTTAAAATCATTACAATAACCCTATCCTTAAAACAATCCTCAAATCCTACAATAACCCTCATAGCCATAAAAAGAAAGTACTATAATTGAACTAGTTTTAAAGATGAAATAGAAGGTCAAAGGGATTAAGCGACCTGCCCGAAGTCACATGGCTGGTGAGTATGGAGCCTGCTCTCTGTGCATCCTGGGTCCATGATCTTAACTGCTATTCTAATCTCCCAGGTCCACAACACGTCAACCCCTACTGTACTCATGACCTTGAGCACCCAAAAGTTCAGGTAAAGAGACTGAATTCCCCTGGTTGGGTATAATCTCTTAATGTCCTCTTGGCTTCTAACACATGCACCTAAGGATCCCTGTCTGACCCTCAGCACCTGCAAGTCAATCAGGCCATCACTGGGTTCCAGTAGCAAATTGGGCATCTCTGGAGATCACAAATGCTGAGATGTGGATGCCCTCACCAGGATGCATCACATTCTCAGTCATGACCTGGCCCTACTCCCACCATCTGGTCATCAGGAATGGATTCCAGTTTCTGGGCTATCCCCATGTTCTGGTCTCTAGAACTTTTCATCCTCAGGAGTACCACAGACTCTCCCAGGAAGATACCCAGCTATCCTCCCTATCTAGCTTTAGAACTGCAAATCTCAGGGTACTGGAAAGAGTCCTCCCATGGTCTGAAGCATGTCTATATGCTCTCCTGGGTCTCTATCTCTGGCCCTTTTGTTCTGTGCTTTGTGAAATGAGAATAATAACAGCAAAAATATGTAACAGTGTGTGTGCCAGACAATGTCCCAAGCACTTAAGATGATACATTATCGTGTTTAATCTTCACAACGATCTCGTAAGGGAAGTTCTAGCCTTAACCCAGTTTTCGAAATGAGCAAACTTAGAGGGAGGAGTGACTTGCCCAAAGTCACAGTGTGAGTGAAGTGGGTGATGCAGCTGTGATAGGATTAAAGTCCCCGACTTTCCATCTCACTATCTCCTTGTGTGCCCTCCCTGCCCTTGCTGGGATAAAATACCACAAGGAAGAACCTTCTCCTCACTGCCTGGCTCCCTCACCCACCTTCCCTTCAAAGGCCTCTAGGGCCACTCAAAGGCCCCTTCAAAGTGAGCCCACAGTCCCCTATGCTGGCAGCTGCCTCTCACCACACCTCCTATCTCTGACCTAGTATGGCCTTTATTAGTTGAGAGGAGTCTGGCTGTGAGCCATAGAAACCAGCTCGGGCTAACTTAAGGGAAAAAATGGCGAGAGGTTGGAGAGGGAGAGCTGGCATGACATGTTAGAAGGTTCATGGGGGTAACTCAGGGGCTCCCAGAGAGGGTTGAACGGCCAAGAAATTGTCACAGAATGACAGGCCTAGAGCATCCCACAGCAAGAGATCATAGAGCTTTCTTCCTGTAACACTGCCCAGAGCAAGTGATTTCACTGTGATGATAATGAGATTTCTTTGCTTCTCCATTCAAAATTCCACACTCCCAGGAGACAACATCTGATTGGCCCAGCTTGAGCCAGGCATTTTCGGCAAGTACAGACCGAGGCTGCAGGGGTGTGTGTGTGTGTGTGTGTGTGTGTAGGTGGCCAAAGAATGGGGCAACCACTGATCTGAGTGGCTGAGCATCCCAGGGCCAGGACGAAGGAAGGGGTTCTGTGCCAGGGACTGGCGATGGCAGACAGCAGGAGGTCAGTAAGGAAGCCAGCACCTGGATCAAAAGAGCCGATTCTTGCCCGGGCGTGGTGGCTCACGCCTGTAATCCCAGCACTTTGGGAGGCCGAGGCGGATCACGAGGTCAGGAGATCCAGACCATCCTAGCTAACACGGTGAAACCTCGTCTCTACTAAACAAAATACAAAAAAAAAAAAATTAGCCGGGCGAGGTATCGGGCGCCTGTAGTCCCAGCTACTCGGGAGGCTGAGGCAGGAGAATGGCGTGAACCCAGGAGGTGGAGCTTGCAGTGAGCCGAGATCGCGCCACTGCACTCCAGCCTGGGAGACAGAGCGAGACTCCTCTTAAAAAAAAAATTAAAAAAAGTGCCTATTCTTGTCGCTCTTCCACCCCTCCCCACTGTTAGTCCAAACCGCACCATTTTGCAAGCGCCCCCCCACCACCCCCGCCGCCATTTCGCAGACCTTGGTCGAAGTGAAACATTCCATGGGGTACGGGCTGTGAGAAACAGCCTGCCTCTTATCATATTCTGCTGGAAGAAAGTGCAAGGAACACCACATTCCGCCAGAACAAGAGCCAAAACCGCCTCAGCGTGGGAAACACGTAATCAACATCTTCCCGGGCAGCAAGTCATACTGTCCAGACCCTTCCCACCCATGCTTATAATTACCCCAGCCTGTAAGCAGCGGTGGGCTCTGGCATTAAGCCGATCCCAGACCGCCACAGGTTTTTGCAATATACCCGTGTTGCTGTAAAGCCGCCCTCTCTATGTGTGTGTTTTTCTTTAGCCCTCACCTTCCCTTTAAAAAACCTAACACTCACGCTAATCCAGTGCCCACAATTTTAATCACTTTTAGTTTACTGAAAACCCTCCAAATTAGTAAAATTTCAATTTCATCTTTGACCAAAAGCTCCCTCCCAGCCCCTATTCCACGACGGGCTCTGGTGGCTGTGGGCAGGGAGGGAGCCTTTCCACACCTACCCCTTCCTTGTGATTGCTTTGGGTTTTAGGAGGAGGAAGAAAGGAAGAAAAGGATTTATCATGTGACTGCCCATGGTGAGCTGGGGCAGGCCATTTTCTGTGGGCCGTAATGTCTATTCCCCTGCGTGAATAACCACACATCAGCTGCTTTCATACCCAAGAGCAGGGGTGATGTTTTTAAATACTTAATAGCCAGAATGGCACAGGCACCAACCCAGGAGAACAGTCACCTGCCAATCCCTGAGCAGGGTCCTGAAAGCTCCCTGCTGTGCCAGGTCAGAGATAGGGGACAGCAGGGACTCCATTAGGTACTTCAAAAGTCCTGGGTGCTCTAGGGGTGGGGGCAGAGTGGCTGGGGTGGCAGGAGGCACTTGGGGAAGTGGCTATTTGCAAGCTGTTATGGAAATGTTTCAATATTTTAACAATTGGTATGGCGGTTGAATTTGAGCCTTGCCTTCACGAATCCAATTCACTGTCTATACACTCAAGAGCTGGCAGTGAGGTTTCTACAGGCCTTGCTGGTGAGATACCCAATCCTAAGCCATTCTTTTAGGTATCGATGGTCCCTTGAAACATAACTACATTTTTCTGTAGATCTCTAGCGGGCAGTATGCCATGTTCCTCTGCAGGAGTTGTAATAAACATTCAGCTCCCAATTTCATCTGGCCTCTTCACCCCCAGTTTCAAGGTCTATAGCCGCGCTGTCCAATCTAATAACCACAACCTACATGGATTATTTAAATTAAAATTAATTTAAAAATTAAACCTAGGCCGGACGCTGTGGCTCACACCTGTAATCCCAGCACTTTGGGAGGCCGAGATGGGCAGATCACAAGGTCAGGAGATCAAGACCATCCTGGCTAACATGGTAAAACCCTGTCTCTATTGAAATACAAAAAATTTATCCAGGCATGGTGGCACACGCCTGTAGTCCCAGCTATTCGGGAGGCTGAGGCAGGGGAATTGCTTGAACCCAGGAGGTGGAGGTTGCAGTAGCCGAGATTGTGCCACCGCACTCCAGCCTGGGCGACAGAGTGAGACTCCGTCTCAAAATAAAATAAAATAAACTTAGTTTCTCATTTGCATTAGTTACATTTCAAATGCTCGATAGCCCCATGTGGCTAGTAACTACCATACTGGATAGGTTGGGTACCGAATACTTCCATCATTGCAAAAAGTTCCACCGGTCAGCACCGGGTTATAGGATCTACCTTCCATAACTCTCAGGAACTGACCACTTAAGGGCACAGTCCTTACCCTCTCCAACTGGCATTGCCACCACATCTTCTCTCCTCAATGCTTCTTCCCACCCCATCCCACTCTTGCCATTGCAGTACAGAGGCAGACTGATGCATCGTATGGGTCAGCTGAGACACAACCTGGAAAAAAGAGACTTCCCTTCCTGATGATACTCCAAAACTTCATGAGCTAATTCTTAGGAGTCCTCCTCCCAGAGATTTGGGGAAGAGAACCATTTGAATACACCCACAAGAAATGAGAGGAGACTACAGTCTGTCTCCCTTTACAATCATTATACCCATGTCTCAGCCCTCTATAGAAATCTAGGGGTGGCGTAGAGAGATTGTTGGGCTGGTTCTGAAGTTGGGCATCTCTCCACAAACACTGCAAGAAGGTGACTGAAACTACAGTCTTCAGCAATCTGAATTTACAGTACCAGTCACTTGTCTGTTTGCTCTCAACGCCATTCTCATCCTATTATGCTTCCCTCTGTATAGCAAGGGGCTAGAAGCCTGCAAACTACATTTCTCAGGTTCCTTTATCAACTGACTTCCCATTAGGTTCTGCCAGCGAGTGACTCTTATGGGAGTTTGGAAAGAAGAAGGGAGAAGCCTGTTTTTCTTTCTCCAACAGTGGAAGGAGCAGCAGCAAAAACAATGAAGTGGAGGCAGACTTCTAGCCCTCTTTCAGCGGCAGTGGTGGCAGGCACCCCAGCTGCCTTGGCAGCATGGCTCTTATGACCCCTAGCTCTGACAATGACAGACACAGCAGCAGGTGACTTCAGACTTCAGCACTGCAGCATCAGTGAGAGTGTGAGCTCCTGGCTTCCTGCAGGGCAGCAGTAGTGTTGGTTCTAGTGGTGGTAGCAGCGGGTACTCCAACGGAGTTAGCAGCAGTGCAATGAACACAGGCTCCGGAGAGCATCATTTTCCCTTTTGCAATTAGAAATCTAGGCAGTTTGAGTTCTTTGTAGATTCTGGATATTAGCCCTTTGTCAGACGAGTAGATTGCAAAAATTTTCTCCCATTCTGTAGGTTGCCTGTTCACT
>NW_012117376.1:490597-534436 GCF_000951035.1 Colobus angolensis palliatus
TATACCTGATATAAATGATGAATTGATGGGTGCTGACGAGTTGATGGGTGCAGCACACCAACACGGCACAAGTATACGTATGTAACAAACCTGCACATTATGCACATGTACCCTAGAACTTAAAGCATAATAAAAAAAAAAAAGAAAAAAAAAGAAATCTAGGCAGTTAGAAATCTAGGCAGCCTCACTATCTACATCTGCAATTAGAATCTGCAATTAGAAATCTAGGCAGCCTCACTATCTACATTTTGCTCCTCCAGCCCTTGTAACACTGTTAGTGGCTTCCTGCAACTAGAAATCTCTGGGCAACCATGCCATCTGCATTTTGCTCCTCCAGCTCCTCTAACACTTTTGTATTGAATCTCTTATTTTAAATTCCCTCTCCAATCTAATAGAATGGTTTTTGTTTTCCCAGGAATGTAAGAAGTGACATGTGCCACTTCTAGAGCAAAGCCTTCAGAAGCAGATGTGCCTCCTCCCCCCTCTCTCTTTCCCTTTTCACTGACTGGAGGCCCTAAGGGATGGTAGCATCACAAGGTAGAAGGAGCCTAGGTCCCCAAATCCCCACAAAGAAGAGAACCCATCAACCCGACACTGATCCCAGACTGTATATAAACAAAAAATAAAATTCTATCACATTTGAGTCATTGTATGTTTGGATCTATTTGTTACAGCAGCTTAGTCTTTGTCCCAACTAATATAGCACAGTAACAACATGATTTATATGTTCATCTGTGTATCATTCTTACTCGTGCCATGGAACTCTGCTAAGCGCTTTATCCTCACGAGTCCTCACACAACAAGTAGTTCCCATTATTATTCCCCTTTGCAGACTAGGTAACTGAAATGCAGACAGAACTTGTCCAAGATCTGTCTGACTTGAAAGCCTATGCACTTGGAGATATATATATATGTATTGTTTTATGCTTGCTGCCTCTCTCTACCCTAATCTACCCTGCTCTGTGTCCCAGAGGCCTGCATATGAACTGCACTACTACACTAAATAGGCTTCTTTGCCCTCTGCCTTCCTGTTGGTTTTGAGCAATGGGAGACATAGTAGGAGAACAGCACAAGGGAATTGAAGGAGGTCAAGGTATTTTTTCCACCCACCCTCAATCTCTGTATAGCAGGCCATGTGTTGGCAACGGCTGTGTTACTTTACCAAAGGCCACAGCTCTCACTAAAAAGCTATCTCCTATAATAACAGCTCTGCCCCCTTCCCTTGCCCATTAAGGCTTGGGGGTGGTACTGGATCTCCACTGTTGCTAGCTTCATGGTGCTTGGCAATACCTCATTGATTTCTCTCAACCATACTGTACCATACTTATATAAATAGTTCTCTCATTGACCTATCTTTAATTATCCCTTTGAGTGCCACTTGTTTGATAGTACAGCTTGTATGTGTTCTTATAAACTCTAGGCACCTCTATTGTTTTTCTTCACCAAGCATCTATTCGCCCCTTTCTTGGAAGGAACACCTTCCTTCCCTAGTGTGGTTGTGGGGGCATATGCTCTGGGAGGACTTGACTTGACTTTCCAGTTCTGGGTGTAGGAAAATGACTCAGGCCTGACCAATCTGAGTACTGCATACCCCTGTCTTCAGCGATTGACCCTGAAATTAGCATGGACTCCAAACCAGGCCAGTGAGAACCAGCCCAGGACTTTGGCTGCAGGGGTAAAGAGAAGCTCTCTTCTTTTCTGTGGGACCCCAACCTGAGAGTATGTTGGCCTGGAGATGCCCGCAGATATCTTGTCTTTATGTGGATCTCAAGAATTAAGCCAACACTCAAGAGAGCAGAGCTGAGCCCTGGAAAGAGGTCAGGTATTAATTATGTTGTTTAAGCCCTAGAATCCAGCCAGCTTTAAAGTCCAATCTATTTTTTTTTTCTTTACTTAAGCCATTACATTCTCTTTTTGCCTAACCCATCATAGGGTGGATTTTCTGTACCTTGCAACGAGTCATGATTGACAAAGAAAGATATCAAATTAATGTGTGTTCCCTGCAATCAAACATAAACCACCTCTAGATAATCTAAGTTTAAAACATAAATCTGGGGAAGAGATGTGGGATGGCTTACTGACTCGAAGGAAAAGCAGAAAAAGCAGATCTTGGAAAGGAAATGTAGCAGAGTTGCCCCTGGGGATTCGGATAGCAGGAATGAATAGACAGGGTCATCAGGGCACTGCTCTGGAATAAAGCAGTGCTAACCATCTACATCCTTGAGTCACTTTACTCAAGATTCAGATTTGCTTGGGAGGGAGGGAGAGAGGGAGGGAGAGAGAGAGAGAGAGAAAGCAAGACACCTGGGCTGATAGTTTCCACCACAATAGGGCACTATTACTGTACACTGTAATTCCTCAAAGTAAAATCTGTGCTAAGCACTTTGCATATATTAACTCATTTAAATCCTCAGAGTAGTCCTATAAAATAAATACTATTTTTGTTTGTTTGTTTTTGAGATGGAGTCTCACTCTGTCACCCAGTCTGGAGTGCAGTGGTGCCATATCAGCTCACTACAACCTCCGGCTCTCAGGTTCAAGTGGGTTCTCCTGCCTCAGCTTCCTAAGTAGCTGGGATTACAAGTGTGCGCCACCAGGCCTGGCTAATTTATTTATTATGTTATTTTTGTTTGTTTGTTTGTTTTTTGAGATGAAACCTGGCTAAAGTTTTTGTATTTTTAGTAGAGACAGGATTTCACCACACTGGCCAGGCTGGTCTTGAACTCCTGACCTCAGGTAATCCTCCTGCCTCGGCCTCCCAAAGTGCTAGGATTACAGGCGCGAGCCACTGCTCCCGGCCTGGTATGTTTTCAGTAGAGACAGGGTTTCACCATGTTGGCCAGGCTGGTCTCAAACTCCTGACCTCAGGTGATCCACCTGCCTTGACTTCCCAAAGTGCTGGGATTACAGGTGTGAGCCATCGCTCCTGGCCAATACTGTTGTTATTATCCCTATTTTACAGATAAAGAGACAGACACACAGAGAGGTAATGCAATGTGCCTGCAGTCACAAAGCTAGTAAGTGACAACTGTGGGATGCAAACCCAGGCAACCTGGCTGTAAATCTGTGCACTTAACCCATTATATATATGGCTTCTCCAATAGAATAAGAGGGAATAGATTCAGGACAGGCAAAACCACAAGGTCCCCTGCAGTTGCAGGACAGGCAAAGCCTCATGGTCCCCTGGAGTTATCATGCAAGGAGTTATAGGGAACTCCCACTCTTTCTGTAGTTGTCATCTTCTTTCTTCTTTCTTCCTTCTTTCTTCTTCTTTTCTTTCTCTTTTCTTCTTCTTCTTTTCCTTCTCCTTCTCCTTCCAGATAATAGAGAGATTTCTTATTTTGGAAATTTAAAAAAAAAATCCTGCTTAGCCAATAGTGTAAAAGGAAGGAACCCAACTCTGGTGATCTCACTTTCTCCCAGCCACAAAGAAGACAGTGAACTATCTAAGACCTAGGGGAATTCCAGCTGTCATGAAGCTGCACTAGCCAAGGCAGAGAAAACCCAGGGAATCACTAAGGCACTATCCATCATAAAGGCACTGTTCAGGACCAAGGAGGAGAGGAATGCTAGCACTTAAATGAAACAAATTGAAGTGGCCACTGTCTGCAGACCTCTGTCCTCACCCAAACCCTGCTGGGCTCACTTCCCTCCGTGCCCCTTTGTTGGGCCTCCTGTCCTTCGGTGCAGCTTGATCTTGCCTCCTCATTCTGCAGAGCCTGCTCCTTCACCAACGTGGAACAGGTGTTTGCCAAGACTCCAAGCCTGAGAACAGTAAGGCCATGACAAAGCCCCAAAACTTAAACCACATTCTTCTGGCTCATAATAGTGGAAATCCCAACTCAATTCTGAATGCTACCACTTCTCAGGAACACAAGTCAGCCAGTGGTTAAGAGTGTGGGCTCTGAAGTCAAACCTAGGTTGGAATCCTAGCTCTTTGACTAATGAGCCGTGTTACAATGGACAAGTTGTCTAACCTTTCTGAGGCTCCATCCTCTGCCATGAAATAAAATAATGAAACAAGGGCTGAAATTCAGTCCCTACGCACTGGTACAGCTAAAGTGGTTGTTAAAACATTAAAGTACTTCCAAATTGATTGGTAAACAGCCATAGCCTTTGACTCCTCACTATGCTCGCTTCTCCCTGCCTGCCTTACTGATCCAGTAACCTAAGTGTTAACTCTTGGCAGAACAGAGAGCTACTAAGACCTTGATCTACTAAGACCTTGATCTAGCACTAAGGCCAGTATCTGTTCTGATTGATAATGCTCATGCCTGAATGGAGTGTTAGATATTTTTAATATCATCCCGGGTAGTGGTCATCTTCTGGATTAAGTAAGATGATGCAGATAAAGGACTTGGCAGAGAGTCTGGTACACAGTGAAGCAACTCAGTCAATGTCAGCTGTTACTGCTTTAAACATCAAACTGAAGGGGACAGAGGCAGGGTCCAATACCAGGGCTTCAAAGTTGAGTATGGTGAACAGGTGAAGCTGGGTTATGACTGGCAGTTTCAGGAACAGTCACGGCCTCAGGATGATTCAGGGGTGAGGCAGCGTGGGTAGTCATGCCTGGGGGATAGGATGGCCAGCAGAAACCATGCTCTGGCCCCCTCACAGGTCAGGAGGGCTGCTCTTTTCTTTTCTTTTCCTTTCCTTTTCTTCTTTCTTTCTTTCTTTTCTTTTTTTTTTTTTTTTTTTTCCTTTCCTTTCTTTTCCTTTCCTTTTCTTCCTTCCTTCTTCCTTTCCTTCCTTTCCTTCTTTCCTTCCTTCTTTCTCTTTCTTTCTTTCTTTGCTTTCTCACGCTGTTGCCCAGGGTAGAGTGCAGTGGTGCAGTCTTGGCTCACCACAACCTCTGCTTCCTGGGTTCAAGCGATTCTCCTGCCTCAGCCTCCTGAGTAGCTGGGATTACAGGCATGGGCCATGATACCCAACTAATTCTTTTTGTATTTTTAGTGGAGGCAGGGTTTGCCATGTTGGCCAGGCTGGTCTTGAACTCCTGACCTCAAGTGACCCACTCGCCTCAGCCTCCCAAAGTGCTGGGATTACAGGCTTGAGCCACCACGCCCAGCCCAGGAGGGCTTCTTGTTTTCACTACTTCCAGTTTACTGTACTGCTGGGATCCCATGTCTTGTTCACCTGAGACAGAGGGGCTGCTCCCAGGAGGCTGGATTTTGCCTTTGTAATACCTTGGGGAATCAGAAACAAATATTCCAATCTAAGCTCCTTACCCTTAAGGACTTGAAGGACCATAAGGAGAGGCAGTATTGTGTACTGATTAGAAGTGTGGGCTCTGAGGCTAGACTGCTGGGGTTCAAATCCCAGCGCTGGAGCTCTCTTTACTAACAATGTGAACTTGGGTCAGTCACTTAACTGCTCTGTGCCTCGATTTCCTCATCTGTTAAGTGGGAGTAATAACAGAACCTGCCTCACAGAGCTCTTATGGGGAATAAATTGGGTAATACATATAATATGCTAGAACAGCACCTGGCACAAAGTAAGCCCTCAATACACATTAGCTATTGTTAAAGGGCTCAGGACTCTAAGTGGAGCAGTCAGATTCATGTACACATACTTCTGTCCAAGGGACAGTCTTTCTTCATCCCCTTGTTGAAAATTTCCCCCTGCTCCTGTGGACCTCCTGTGCCAGCTCCCACATTTCACAGACTGGGAGGCCCAGAATGAGAAGGGTTTTGCCCACGGTCATAAATGGAATCATTGGCAAAAATGGGACTCAATGTTAGCAATGTGAACTTGGGTCAGTCAGTGTTAGGGTTTCAGATACCACTTCTAGTAACCCGTGCTGCCTCTCCCCACTTCTTCACGCCTTGGATTATGGTTAACTGTGAGCAAGGGGGTTCTTGCTCATCTCTGGGTCCCCAAGACCCAGAACTGAGAAGGTATCAGGGAAGTGAAAGATTGAGAACTTCAAACACCTGTCTTTCAGGAGTCACCAACCCATAGTGCCAAGGATGCCCCTCCTCCTTCAGCTGCAGGTTCTTTGGAGCCCTCAGCCCCCCGCTAAGGCCGCAAAGAGAAGGCATAGCCCTCAGCCGCGAGAACGGTAGAGCAAAACCGTTTCAAGGGGCAACGAGACAGTTCCTAAAGAAAAGGGACATCCACGGGTTCCTCCCCCAGCGAGCCTGGCCCAGGCGTTTCTGGGACCAGCTCCAGAAGCCTCGCCCCCGCTCGCGGCAGGTCTGACCCCATCCCCCATTGTCCCGCCCCGCCCACCTCTACCTTCGCCGCGCAGACAGAAGCCCCGCCTCTCACCGCTGCTCTTCAGCGTCCGCGCTCCGGTTAGGCCAATCCCCAGCCGCCAGCCCCGACTTTTGACAGATCCTTAGAAGTCCCTTCCCCGCACGTGGCCCAGCCCGGGGATATATGCTCCCCTTTTGCCCCCAGTTTGGCTTAAAAGGGTTCCTTCCAACCGCCTTGTGTCAGGAGCTCTCAGACGCCAGTGCAGCCCAGGCGGCCGGGCCGGGCTTTGGGGAGACCCCCGAGTGCGGGGAGGAGGTGTTGCCGGGGCTCTGAAAGCTTCCAGACCCGCTCAGTGTAAACCTCCTCGGGTTTGTGTCAACATCCGAGGCCGGAGACTGGCGGCGGCTGGGGATCGGCTCTGTCTACGGGACGGGAAGACGGGAGGGTGGGGAATGGAGGATCCATGGGTAGGCATAGGGGTCCTTCTAGGGGAGAACGCGAGAGGCCTCTTGGGGGTCCGTGAGAAAGAAGGAGAGCCCGTCTGGGGAGGGACCGGAATGAAGGGCTGGAGGGGTGGCTGGAGGGAACCTACGACTAGCGCAGGGCTAGGTAGAGTCTGGGGACTTCGCCATCCATACCGCGCTCTTCGCGCGCACCCAGCACCCTCCTCTCTGCACCACGGCGTGAAGGGAGTGGTTGCGTGGGGAGAAGGCACGCAGTGGCATGGACTGCTAACCACCTGTCTCCTCCCTCTCCCACCCAGCTCCTCCCCAGCTCCTCATTGACCCCCTCCAATTTCGGCTGGGATATGGGGGGGGGTCTCATCTTGTGACTCATCCCCTCTTCCGCCCCCACCCATACTGGGGCCCAGGAAGGGAAGCTTAGAGATTCGGCTGTGGTTCTCCCGTTTCCATAGCAACGGTGAGGTTGTTTTTGAGAATCCACTTCCATCGTCGACCCTTTTCACCCCAGACCTGTAAGCCGGGGGCTGAGCCTCAGGGCAGGGGTGCAGATGGGGGTGCAGCCCTCCCGCTTCCCGGCGGCTCCGGGAAGGTCAGCGCGGGCAGGAGGGGCGCGCTCCTGCGGCCGGGCCTCGCTGGCCACCCGGTCCCCACCTGAAACCCCGCCTGCCACTCCGCTCCAGAGGAGCCAATAGCCGTGCAACCTGCCCGGGATGGGGCGGGGCTTATGCAAAACGTGTCGCCTTCGGGAGGCACATAGTGATACAAGATCTGGGAGGCGGCTCCGGCGCAGACCTCGGAGAGCACAGCTGCCGGCCCGGGAGCCAGTCTCGGTCCCTGCGGCCCGCCGAGGCTCGGAGCCATCCAGCGACCCGGCGAGCGGCCTCAGGTAATGCGAGTGGGACCGGATCCTCAAGGCAACAACCCCACCGGGCGGAGGCCCTGGCCCCCTCCCCCTCCACTCTCCCTTCCCATCCTCATGTCCTGCCCTGATTCAACTCCCTGACCCGTGGTTCCGCCTTAGGCGGCAGCAACTGAAGAACCCACCCCTGGGCAGGAGACCGCCCACCTCAGTCCAGGCCCATGGGTGCAGAGAAGGAGGCAGAGCCGCCTCCTTATCCCCAGCTCAGGTGAGAACAACCATTGCTCTGGCCCCCAACATACACGCGTGCACACACACATACGCACACAGATGCACACACATACATCTGGGGGTGTGGTGGTGCTGCTGCTAGCTCGAGGCGCTGGTCACCCTCCCTCCTGTTTGGATATGGGTTGTCTGTCCAGCCCCATGGCAAACTCCCACCTCCACAGATAGCCCCTAGCCACTTTTCATCAGGGAGCCCCTGCCCCCAAAGACAGCCTCCCCCTCCACAGAGCGCTCCCTTCTCCTTGTCCCCAGACACTGTCCCCACTTACCACCCCTCAAGCTGACAGAGCCCACAGCGTACCTGAGGGAGGGACAATCCTCCTTCCCCAGTTTTTCTCCTCACAGACAGTCTCTACAGCCCTCCTCAATGGCCCCCAGTGCTAGGCAGAGGCCCCATATTTGGCAACTCTCACGCTGGCGGGAGGATGAACCAAGGACACCACCCCCAGCAGACCACCCATGCCCTGTCAGTCCAGTTGCTGCCAAGGCCCCAACCTCCATACCTCCTCCCTCCCGCTCACAGCCAGGCACCAAGTCCTCTCATTCTGCCTGTCAAATATCTTTCTAATTTGTATGACTATTTGCTCCCTCTCTCCCATCTTCCTGCTGCTCCGTGGGGACCCTGCCAAAGTGCTATGTGGGCTGTGTTACTCCTGGCCCTAAAGTGGACTGTACCTGGAGGGCAGATGAGCTGGGTTCAAATCTTGCACAGCCAAAGTTTGACTTTGGCCAAGTCACTCCCCTCTCTGATCCTTCATAAAATTGGGGAGGGGTATAAGAGAGAGGGTAGACTGGGTGAGATGAACTTGAACAGCCTTCTGGTACTAAGACACTCTGGTTCTATGGCTGATTATGGAAAAACAGAACCCTGAACCAAGAGGACATTAAAGAGAGGAGGCCTGAGGGGGGCGGGGTTGGTTTAGAACTCACTGAAGGCACATTCCTTCTTACCCAGGCCTAGGTACAGGCTACCTCCTCCCACACACTCTCTAGGCCCCTTCTATTAGGAATGCCTCCTAGACCACTAGCCCATCCTGACATGGACAGCTCCAAATTGAAGGTGACCATCAGGGCTTACTCTTTGTTTGTCATCCCCTGCCTCTCATTAAGAAGGAGAGGGAAAAGACCTGGTTGCTGCTGCTATTGCTGCTGCTTGGGGAAGAGCAAAAGGAGGAGAGGAAAGAGAGAAAATCTCCTGACCAGGGAGCTATTGTCACTATGGCAACCGCCTCAGCACCGGCTCCTCTGAAGCTGGGTGAGGGTGTGGGATTATTGCTTCCTTCAGTCCCTCCCATTCAAAGCCTCAGCCACCTCTCCATTCAAAGCCCACAGCCCTTAGCACTCTTGAAGAACCCTCTGGGCACACTGGGGCAATGGTTTTGTGTATGGGGCAGTCTCAGCTCCTTCACAGCTGGAGGATAGCCCTCAAGAGGTAAGCAGAGGAGCCTGCCCAGGTTCAGCAGGGCCACAGCTCCAGCAGAGCATTGTCCCCAGCTGGGTTCTGGCCTTCACTTTGCTGCTGATGGGCTATAGCTGACCTTGGGTGAACCCTTCCTTTCCCTAGGTCTGGGTTCCATTGCCTCTGAAGTGGGTGTGATAGCAGAAGAACGCAGATAAACAAAACAGCCTGACATAGACCCAGGGAGGAAGAAGGGGGTTCTGCTCCTCTTACGTAATCCACCAAGAGACATTCATTGAGCATCACTGTGTCCTAGGCATTGCCACTATGTCTCTGCAGGGCAGTTCTGTGTAGGCACAGAAGGCAGGGTGGGAACCAGGGTAGGGGAGCTATAAGAGAGAAAACCCCCTGCTCTTATGGGTTCCAGACCCAGTGAGGACTAAGCACTCACGGAGAGAAGTGAGTGCATAGGGAAAAGCACTTTTATTTCCCCCATGGGAAAAATAAACTTTTCTCACCCTTCAACCTGCTCAAAAGTGGACTTGGGCATATTGGAGGGGATCAACTCCTTGCCATTTGAGCAAAAAGGTCTGGAGAGTTTTCTTCTGACTCAGGCAGGGGTTTAATGCAAAGACCTGTCTCAAGTCAGACTGCATCCTGGGATTCTACAGCACCAGGTGAGGGTCAGAGAGCTCTGAAGTCTACATGCTTGTGGGGGACTGACTCATGCCCAAAGTGCAGAGCCCAGGCTGCTGACTCTCCACTGTCCAGACTGGAAAAGGCTGATCATAAGGAAGCAGGCTTCAACCAGGCCCTGAAGACTGATTATAGCCCAGGAGAGAAGAAAGGATATTAGGGGAGAGGAAAATAGCTTAGCAAAGAGGTGAGGAGTGTCTGGCTGTGAGAAGGCTGGCTTGAGAGGAGTATGCAGTGGTGAGGTAAGCAATGAGAGCTGAGGCTAGATAGGTGGGCACTTTGAGACCAGATTCTAGAGGATTCTGGAGTTTCAGGGGGCCCATGGGCATGGCTACTTCTAGCCTATATTGTACCTTTTTGGGGGAAAAAGCCATTCCCTCCTAACAGAGGAATCAAAAGAAAGGCACTTCCTGCCAGGCAGGGAAGCCCCATCGGCAAGAGCATAGCTTGACATCAACCCCCTCGGCTGTGTCCCTGGCTATGGACATAATGAAGGTACCAAGAGCATTTCAAAATAAGAGACAACAGGACCTGATGGTAAGTTAGACCTAGGGCAAAGGGAAGGGAAAAAATGAAGGTAACTAAGATTGTGTTCCCAATATCCCGGGGATGAGGGAGAGAAGGAAGGGGCAACAGAGACAATCTGACCATCTCTGGTTGGGGGCGAGTCTGGCTGTAGACTTGCTGGCTCAGAGGTGCTGGTGGGCACCCCTAGGGGTGACTATCTCCTCGGTATCAGAGATTGTGGCCCCAGATGTTTCCACTGGGGCCAAAAGGGAGATCAGAGCTCTGATTTTCCCAGAGGGCAGATGTGGGTAGAAAAGGTCTGTGCTGACGGTGGCCCAGGCAGGTGGCACGGATTCAGCCTGAGTGCTCATCTGAGCCCTCCCACTGACCTGCTGTGTAACCCTGAGCCAGTTTTCTCCTATCTGTCAATTTCCATTTTCACTGAAATAAGGGGATGGTCTTAAAGGGCACTGCCAATTTTGACCTTCTTTTCTTAATTTCTTATTTACTTATTTATTTTTATTTTTTATTTTTTTTGAGACAGGGTCTTGCTCTGTTGCCCAGGCTGGAGTGCAGTGGCTTGATCACAGCTCACTGCAGCCTCAACCTCCTGGGCTCAAGTGATCTTCCCATCTCAGCCTCTGAGCAGCTGGGACTACAGGCACATGCCACCTTGTCTGGTTAATTTTTAAATTTTATGTAGAAACGGGGTTTCATTATCTTGCCTAGGCTCAGCTTTGACCTTCTGATGATGTAGAGGGAATGAGAAGAAATAAAGGAGGAAGCATAGTCTGGGTCTGAGACCTAATAAGAGCAGGGAACAGGGAGGACCCCAGGAGACAGAGAATTGTGGAGAAGGCAGCACAGAGCAGGGAGGAGAAAAGGGGTATAAGGTGAGAGCCACACAGACACTGTGACACACACAGAGAGACGTGTGCACTCTGACAGATTTGCAGCCTCAGACATTGACATGCTCCCACACACAGACCCAGCCCCTCATGCAGACTCTCAAGCACATCCTACGGAAGACAGAGGGAGAGGCTCTGCCTCGCCCCATCAGACACCTCTGCCTCTGGCTTCTCCAGCTTCCTTGACTATACCTTGAGCCTTCAGAGTCCTCTGGATTTGGGAGAGGGATGGGGCCTGCTTTCTTTTGCACATGGGTGTTCCAGAGGCATCCTTGCCTCTGGCCTCAGTGTAGCCATTTTCCGCACAGCCTCAGGTTCCTGAAAATGGCATGCTCCCCCTCCCTGGCTTTTCCTGAGGGCATACAATTCCTCATCCTGTGGGAGTGGGGAAGGATGTTGCTACCTGCACTGCTCCTGGGTCTTCCTTAGGGCCCAGTGGAGGAATCTGAGGCCCAGAGATGATCTGTAACTAGCCTGAGGTCAACCCAGCAAAGGGGAGTGGGAAGGAATGGACCAACCTCAGATTTGCTGTTTAGTGTTTTCCCAGCAGTAATAATTAGAAGCCCACTGGCAGACATCGGGCTATGGGAGTGGAATTTTCATAAGTATCTTCTCTCAGCCCAAGGGCTTCCTCTTTCAGAGTATCTTGAGGACAGGCTACCCTGGGGTGGAAGCCTGACCCTCTTCCAAAGAGACTCTAGGCAGGTCAGAGGCACCTCCCAAGCCACGTCCTGGAAAACCCAGACTCTGCATGGGCATTCCTCCCAGGGAAGTCAGACAGGAGGGTCTACTCTGCCTTCAAGGTCTGGCCACGCTTCCTGAGGAGGGTCCGTACCTCTTCAAACACTTCCCCTGATACAGCCCACGTACGGGCTCACATTCCCACTGGGAAATATCTCTTGATCCTTCCCAAATCTGCTTCCCAGCAACAACACTTGTATCCACTGAGCCTCAAATCTGAGCCTCTGCCTCAACTCCTCTGTTCCTCTTACTCCCACATCCAATCAATTGTAAAGTCCTGCCAGTGCCCTTCTTAACGTCTCAGCCCATCCACCTCTCTCCACGACCCTTACTCTGGCAGCATTGTCTCTCACCTGAACCATGTAGCAGGCCCCTCCCTGCTCTACCTACCTGCCTCCACCAAAGGTCATCTTGCATGCTGTGGCCAAAGGAAAATTCTTTTTCTTTTTCTTTTTTGAGACAGGGCCTTTCTTTATCGCCCAGGCTGTAGTACACTGGTGCCATCTCAGCTCACTGCAACCCCTGCCTCCCAGGTTCAAGTGATCCTCCCACCTTAGCCTCCCAAGTAGCTGGGACTATAAGGCATGCACCACTACACTCAGCGATTTTTTTTTTTTTTTTTTTTTTTTTTTTTAGACAGAGTCTCGCTCTGTCGCCCAGGCTGGAGTGCAGTGATGCGATCTTGGCTCACGGCAAGCTCCGCCTCCGGGGTTCACGCTACTCTCCTGCCTCAGCCTCCCGAGTAGCTGGGACTACAGGTGCCTGCCACCAAGCCTGGCTAATGTTTTGTATTTTTAGTAAAGACAGGGTTTCACTGTGTTAGCCAGGATGGAGTTGATCTCCTGACCTCGTGATCTTCCCGCCTCGGCTTCCCAAAGTGCTGGGATTACAGGCATGAGCCACCGCGCCTGGCCAAATTTTTAAATTTTTTGTGGAGACTAGGTCTCACTGTATTGCCTAGGCTGGTCTCAAACTCCTAGCCTCAAGCTGTCCTCTCATGTCAGCCTCCCAAAGTACTGGGATTACAGGCATGAAATACAGTGCCCGGCCTGGAAAAATTCTAAAATATATACCTTTTCTTGGGTGCCCAGTGACTCGTTCAAGACTGGGCATATCACAAGCATTCTGTAAATATTGTGGAATGAATGCAATCTTCCCAGCCCTTGCTTTAAAAAATTCCAGGAGCGTCTGTTCCCTCCAAATTTCTTGGCATGGGTTGGAGGCCCTTTGTAACCAACCATCTGCCTCTTTGACCCAGTTACAAGTTATTGAAGGCTGGCTCATGTCTGCTTCATCTCCATCACTGGCATAGGGCCTAGCACACAGTCAGTCTCAATAAATGCTCGGGGAATGAATGGATTAATGAGAAGCCAAATGTCAGTAGAGGATTTCTACTTGTACAGAGAAAAGAGGGAGAGAAGCTCCCTGCTGGGGTGGCCCAAGAAAGCCTTGAGGTAGAAATTGGGAGACAGTGCCAGGGGGACACACAAGGAACCTGCCTCAGGTCCCTTCTCAGGACAGAAGCCTGCCAAGGAGGGTGGGGGCTGACTGCAGAAAGCCCAAAATGGCAAGGAGAGGAGTCAAGGTCTTAGTCTGTGGGCATGGGAGCCATGGACGGTGTGAGCCCGAGGGGAGAGGATGAAGACTGTGGAGTGCTGCATGGTCAGTGAGAAGGAGAACTGAGACCTGGAAGGCGGGAGACCGGGGGGGCCAAGAGAGGAAACCTGCCTGAATGCAGGTGTTGTGAGGGGAGACAAGGCCCAATTATGGGGGAGTGTCACGAGGGGAAGGAACCTGCAGCCCCACCCTGTGTGTGGCAGGGGAGGGGGCAGCTGTGGCTGAGGCAGGGCCTTGCCCTGGACCCAATCGGAGGAAGCCCTCTGTCCCGCCCTCTGTCGCGCAGTCCCCGCCATGGGGAAGACCAACAGCAAGCTGGCCCCCGAGGTGCTGGAGGACCTGGTTCAGAACACTGAGTTCAGCGAGCAGGAGCTGAAGCAGTGGTACAAGGGCTTTCTGAAGGACTGCCCCAGCGGCATCCTCAACCTGGAGGAGTTCCAGCAGCTCTACATCAAGGTGGGCGGCCGGCACCTGGGGTGGGGGGAACCAGGTACCCGGGGTGGGAGAGGCAGGGCACCCTGGGGTGAGCGCAGGCGAGGCACCCGGAGTGGGAGGAGGCGAGGCAACCGGGGTGGAGGGGAGGCGAGGCACCTGGGGTGCGGGGGAGGTGAGACACCCGGGGTGGGAGGAGGCGAGGCACCCGGGGTGCGGGCGAGGTTCCCTGGGGTGGTGGCGGGCTGGGCGGAGCTGTCGCTGCGCCCCAACCCGCCGCACCCCCCTCAGTTCTTCCCCTACGGTGATGCCTCCAAGTTCGCGCAGCACGCTTTCCGCACCTTCGACAAGAACGGCGACGGCACCATCGACTTCCGGGAGTTCATCTGCGCCCTGTCGGTCACCTCCCGCGGCAGCTTCGAGCAGAAGCTCAACTGGGCCTTTGAGATGTACGACCTGGACGGCGACGGGCGCATCACGCGCCTGGAGATGCTGGAGATCATCGAGGTGCGGGGCCGCGTGGGCGCTGCTATCCCCGAGGCAGCGCTTCGCCGCCCCCGCCCCTGCCTCCGCTGCTCTCGGTCCTCGGGGCCTCCCTGCTGCTCCCCAGCCTACGATCCCGCCTCCTACCACCCCGCGGCGGACCACAGGCCCGGGCTAAATGCTTTACCCGACACTCGACGGGGGGTGGTGGTTACTGTCCCAAACCCCATTTGGCAGAGGAGGAAACGGCTGCGGGTGGCGGTTCCTGAAACCAATCCAGGGAGTCTGACCTCATAGCAGATGTTTTCAACTCATACTGTCAACAGGCAGGGATTGAGCGCCTGCCAGTTCCTGCTTTCATGGGGCATTCCTTCTAGTAAGAAATTTTTAAAAAAATAAATGAAGGAAGACACGCGGGGTCAGGCCTTAGGTGCTATGAGGAAGATATATTAAGTAAAGTGCCGGGAGAGAGCGTGATGGAGAAGTGACTTTATAAATGGTGGAAAGTTAGCAGCAGCCTGAACCGGGTGAGGCCTTTACTGCTAGATGCCTGGGGGAGAGTGTTCCATGCTGAAGGGCAATTAAGGCAGGTCGGCCTTTCTCTGCAGAGTTCAAGGAGGGGCCAGGAGGCCCGGTGGTGGGAGAGCCAGGAGAGGGAGGGAGTAACAGGAAGGTGGTCATACGGGGAGCCAGGAGCCCCATCAGTCAGGTCTCCTAGTTAGGAAACTTCCATGGAGTTGGGTTTCTGGCATGTTTCATCTACATAAATATTATTTAGTCTAAATAAAAAATGAGTTGGGGGCTGGGTGCGGTGGCTCACACCTGTAATCCTAGCACTTTGGGAGGCTGAGGCCGGTGGATAACCTGAGGTCATGAGTTTGCGACCAACCTGGTCAACGTGGTGAAACCCCATCTATACTAAATATGCAAAAATTAGCCGGACGTGTTGGTGCGCTCCTGTAATCCCAGCTATTCGGGAGGCTGAGGCAGGAGAATCACTTGAACCTGGGAGGCAGAGGTTGTGGTGAACCGAGATCATGCCATTGCACTCCAGCCTGGGCAACAAGATCGAAACTCTGTCAAAAAAAAAAAAAAAAAAAAAAGGAAAAAGGAAAGAAAAGAAAAAAGAGTTGCTCATTAAATATCCATATCCAGTCTTAATGACCACATATACCTTCCAGTATCCTCACCACCCCACAGTGTTCTCCTTGCCAGATCCCTTTTCTTCACCCCCTGCTTCTCAGGGCCCCTTGTAGGTGTTCACACCTCCCTTCTTCTCAGGGCCCCTTGTGGGTGTTCACACCTCCCTCCTCCTTCCCTCACCAGGCAATCTACAAGATGGTGGGCACCGTGATCATGATGCGCATGAACCAGGACGGGCTCACGCCCCAGCAGCGTGTGGACAAGATCTTCAAGAAGATGGACCAGGATAAGGACGACCAGATTACACTGGAGGAGTTCAAGGAGGCAGCCAAGAGTGACCCATCCATTGTGTTGCTGCTGCAGTGTGACATGCAGAAGTAGAGGCTGGTGAGGGGCAGGGTCCCTGGCCAGAAGGAGCATGGCCACCTCCCAACCTGATGACCTCTCTGGCTGGCCTCCCAGGAGGAGGGACACTCCAGCTCCCCTCTCGGGCCCACCCAGTCCTCTGCCCAAGCCCCTCCTCCCCTCCATCAAGATCCCTGAGGGACCACCTCACCCTGCAAAAGAGACAGGTCCTCCGGTATCCTGTCTTCTAGCCCCACCTCCCACTTGGCACAGAACCAGCATCCACTGGGCATAGGGGAGTTGGCTTTTGCCCCAGAAGGTGAGGTTAAGGAGTTGGGGGCCTGGGGTTCTGGTTCAAAGTTCTCTTGATCCTGGGATTATGCTTTATAGAATGTGGTCCCATAGGCCTGTCACAGGGCCAAATTGGGTCTGTCCACTCCTGAGGCTCCAGATCCCATAAAGGTGGTCTCTTCCCCGTTCCTTCTGCTCTACCTGGCCCTTCCAGCCCCAGCCTTTGGAGCGTTCATTCAGGCCTTTCTTCAGCTAATGATTATTGAGCACCTGTTCAGTGCTAAGGATATGGTCATTTACAAGACACATCTTGTGCCCTCTGGAAGCTCATAGGGTCGTGAGGCAAACTTCCAGCTGTCAGGGTCTCAGCTGAGCAGAGGGTGCTGAAAAGCTGGTTAGTCTGGGAGGAGCTATTTCATCTTCCAGCTCAGCTCCACACAAAGCTGCAGAAGGATGAAATGAAAAGCATTTGGAAGTTGAGGAGCCACGTGAGTGAAAGTTTTAAGAAAAATGAAATTTATGTAATACTTATTTTTTTAGTACCCTTTAAAGGAGCTACAGTCATTTTATTATTTCAGGAGGTTAAAATATACGCTATATTACTTGGTTTCTTATAAAATGATTAAATGAATGAGAAAATATTAATGTTTAAGGGGAAAAAAACCTAAGAAAAAAGGGAGAAAAGACCATGAAATTTACCAGATAACACTTTTTCAGACTAAGTCCTGAGCTGCCACGCTCAGCAGTTTTTGCTGCTTCAGCTCTTCCTTTTTATTACCTTTTTCAATTCGACAAGCAACTTTCTATTACATACTTACTCAGGTTGGGTGCTGACTTCAGAAACAGGAAAAAACAAGGTTTGCAAAGAGTGAGACAAGTGTATATCCCGAATCTTGGTAGTTCGTTTCTGAATTTGGTTTAGTTTCAGAACTGGACTTGTTCCTTCACTGCCACAGAATCAGAAGGAGCTCGAAGAAAAGGCTCACCTGGCCACTGTTTAGGCACCCAGACAGAATTTATGGACCAAATGCCTAACAATGTGCCAGGCATGCTCCATTCGAAAGGCTTTTTCTAACCCCAAATCTTAGATCTGCCAGGTAGTTCATCATCCCCAGTGCGCTGGCTCTGCTTTCCAATGCCTGCTTTCCAATTTTGGATCCATGAGCTATACAGCTGCATGCTTCGACTGCCAGAAAAATTAATCTTGCTTCTTCATCAGGTCTTTCACTTGACTTTCTCCTGTACTTGTGATCAGAAATTAGCTTTGACGTGCAGTGACAGTTGATTTCCTCTTGAACTGCCGGTGAAAACAGTCTAGTACACAGGTGCTGTCAGCCCAGGGTAGGAGTAGGAAATGATTGCTGAGCCCGGTGTGGGGGAATTGCATCTGCAGGAAAGAGATGCAGCATGCTCCTCACTCCTGAGTGCTCACCTGTCCTGCTTCTCTGCAGGTGAAAACTCTGGGGGATGCCGATGAATAGACCTCGGTCCCAAGCTCTACTGGGCCCTTGGAGGTAGCAAGGCCACTGGGTTGCCACCTGTTTTCTATCCTCTTGCTCATGACCAGTCATATGGTGAGGCTGGGGAGTTAACATCCTCAGGCAGGAACTAGCAGTTGTTTATCCGGCAATGCCTCAAGGATGTTGCATTGCTCCCAGGAGCTGGCTATTGGGTGTGTCTTGTGCGGTCAGTCAGCATCACAAACACGTAGATGCTCACCAACCTGGCTCAGTTGTGACCTAAATCTTCTGGTGGAAAGCTTTTCACTGAAGTTCCTTCCCTGCAAATGTTGAATCTAGCCTAATTCACAACCACACAGAATTTCATGGCTTTCAAAGGCTTGCCATGTGCCCCATCTCATTCTATACTCATAGCCCATGGAGGTGGGGATTTTCATTTATTTTCTCTAGACTTGGAAGCTGAGATTCAGAGAGGAAGCATCCCTTGTGCAAGATCACATAGTCAGGAGGTGACGCAGTGCTAAGACTTGAACCCAAGGCTCTAAGAGGATTTCTTCTTTTCAGAGTCTCTTCGCTGTCCATTTCTGTGACTGAGCTGTGCAGAAGTTGACAGCAGGGACAGCTACATTGATTTTCATCCTTTATAGGCTTCCTGCTTAGAAGTTTCGGAGATTGTGGTCTTCCAAAAAAAAAAAAAAATAGGAGCTTGTTTGAAGTCCCCACATTTTCAAGCATCCTGTGTTCTGCCTCTGGCAAGCTGTGCTAACAGCTCAGTGTTATCCTGGGAGGCCTCAGAGTCAGAACCCTCAAAGCATCCTGCATTGTCTTTACCCACCATCATCTTCCCTAAGAGAATTGTTTTTGTTTTTTCCAAGCTGGTGGGCAAGTCCTAGCCATGAAGGCATATTTGATTACTCCAGGCTTCTGGACACACATACACATGGGTGATTTTTGCTGGTCAGGCTCAGTATTCTCAGACAGCCCAGCAGTGTGAACACAAAATGCCAGGCCAGGAACTGGGACCACCATGTTGCTGATGGGAGGAACCACAGGTGGGCCAGGTCTTGCTCCCACATACTCCTGGGTGTCCCAGGGACTGTGTGCTCAGGAGCACTGTGGTAGAGCACTGGCCCTGCCTTGAGAAGAGACACAGGTCTCCTGTCCCTGCACCAGCTGAGAGAGACTTGCCACAAAGCACAAGGCTAGCAGAGATTTATGTATAACTTGCACAGACACAAAAGTATACAATCAAAACATTGATATATCCAAACTCTCCTTTGAAATTCCAATCTTCTTGCAACAACTCTGTGAGTTGCAAGGTCCCAGAATCTGCCTTCTCACATACTCTACCCTCGTTCATCCTTTTGGGCTAATTGATGAACATCTTATTTCTTATCTCTAAAAATTATCAGCAAAGGCTACTTCAGATGGCCACTTTAGTCCTTTCAGCTGTAGTCAGGATTATTTAACTTACCTTTACATCAAAAGTTAAGAAAAAGTTAGTTCATAAGTAAAGGCACTAAATCCTTTCCTGACAATGACAGAGTCTCTAGAGGTAGAAATTTGCCTTGCTGCAGAGAGAGAAGGAATGGCGTGGGATGGAGGAAAGAAAAGAAAGAGAAGAGAAGAAGCTGGGGTCTCCAGGCAGGATAGTAAGCTGACACTGTAAATATTTTTTACACAAAAATGTATTGAAGCAACAAATATTTCCTGAAGATCCACCCTGGGTGAGGCTTTGAGCTGACTTTAGAGATCACTGTGGGGTCAAGAATTTCTTACATGTTTTATTCATCATTCTTGAAAAAAGAAATAATTCAAACCTTGCAATTAAAAAGTCTCAGAAAAATATGAAATTTTCTTTCTGAAATTTTCAGGGTTTTCTTTTTACCTTTGCCAGAGTGTGGGGGCAGGACTGGGCCTGCCAGGGTGTATAGCCCTTCCTGCTTGGTGGAGGCCAGTCAGGCCCAGTGCCTTCTAAGCAGCAGTCGAGAGGAGACTTGGGGAACGGGGGGTCTGGGTGCAGGGGAAGGGGCCCAGTTCCAGTGTAGCCCCCTGTCCCCTCCAGATGTGCTGCTTCTGGCTGTGCCCTCAGTGACTGCCCTCACTGCTCAACCCTGTGCTGTGTGGTGTGTTTCTTTCCCCACTGACAGTGAATAAAAGGTGCGACTGTGCTGAGGGCTCCTGTTCTTCCCTAAGCTGGGACAGGATTGGGGTGGGGTGTAAGAGAGAGAAGAGGCCTGGGGAGGCTCACTCAGTAAAGGGCCAAGGTCCTTGTTCTAGCAAGAACTCTGGGAACATGGCATGAGACTCACTTAAGCTAGTTCAAAGAAATGGGGGAGCAGATTATAAGGGACTCTGAAGATGGAAAATCAAGAATGGCTGAACCTCAGGCTGGGCGCGGTGGCTCACACGTGTAATCCCAGCACTTTGGGAGGCCAAGGTGGATGGATCACAAGGTCGAGATCGAGACCATCCTGGCCAACATGGTGAAACCCCATCTCTACTAAAAATACAAAAATTAGCTGGGCATGGTGGCGCATGCCTGTAGTCCCAGCTACTCGGGAGACTGAGGCAGGAGAATCACTTGAACCCAGGAGGTGGAGGTTGCAGTGAGCCGAGATTGCACCACTGCTCTCCAGCCTGATGACAGATCGAGACTCAGTTTCAAAAAAAAAAAAAAAAAAAAAGAGAAGCTGAACCTCAAGAGAACTAGAACTTGCAACTGGGCATCTTCCTTACCATCTCTGGGTCTTGCAGGCTCTTATGCCCTGGACAGTATTTGCATCTGTGCTCTTTTCCTGGGCTTCTCTTCAGACTTCTTTGGTTTTGTTGCACAAGTGGCTGAATCTCCAACTCAGTATCAAGACTCACCAGTGACTGACAACTCCGCTCTATGCCTCTTAGTTCCAATTCACAAGCAAAAGGATCTGATTGGTTTGGCTTAGCTTTTGGCGGGATCCCTCAGGTCAGGTGTCCTCCCTTGGTCCAACCATCTGTGGTCAGACTGGACACTGATATGTGGGACCTTTGAGCAATTCCCTCAGAAGGAAGCTAATGACAGCAGACATTGGGACTCAGTTTCCCTCTCTGCCCAGTGAAAGGCCTCATAAGAGCCCAAATGAGAGGACAGTGGCCAGTGGAAAGAAAAGCCAAGAGCCACAATTCGTCCAAATGGTGCCGTTTGTATGACTTAGGAAAAGGCACCCCTCTGAGTGGAAGCAGTCCCGTAAGTATGCAGCTAGGCAGTGGATAGAGCCTTTGGGCTAATTAGGAAAATATTGCCCTTCCTCCTGGTGAATACAGCCCTGTCATATTAGGGTGCACAGCTTCACAAGAGGAGCACAGTCTGCGTTTCAGCTCCTGCCTCTCCTGCTGGTCCCAGGTCATTGCATAGTGTGTAAACTGTTCCACGTTGACCTGAAATATGGTCAAGGGTTGGGGTGGGAGTTGGTGGTGAAGTGTTCCTCTCAGAATGTCCCCTGACAGCCCAAGAAGCACTGTTCCCTGCAGAGAGTTGGGGGCAGTGGTGGCTGGAGCTGCCTGCCTTCTCCTGAAATGTTCAATTGCTTCTACAAGGGTTGCCTCAAGGACGCTTGGAGGTGGCCAGCTCCCTTGGCAGGAAGCAATTAGCACAGAGGAAGGAGGCTGACCTGGCCTCGGGGCAACCATGAACCTAACTAAGGAGGTGACTCAGAAGCCTGAGAACTTGGGGCCGCTACTCCCAGCTGAAGCCATGCTGGGGGATGGGAAGTCCTGTCCCCTGTCTACTTTGGGCACGCAGGTCCTCTGTTGCCTTCTCCCAAAACCTACCCACTCAGGTCCCCATAATCTCTAACCCAGCCAAATTAGTCACCTCCTACTTTCAGCCTTGCCCTCTGCCCCATCTAGCTGCCACTAAGAAGCCACAGTGACCTTCCTAAAGCACAAATCTAACCATGTCAGCTCTTCAAAGGCTCCCCTTGCCCCTCTGTATGATTTGCTCCTTAAATATCCCTCCAGGTCCTCGCATGATCTGGCACCAATCCACCTCAGAAGGCTTTTTCTTCCTCTCACTTTTCCATCCTGCACCCTGCACTAAGCCATTCTGAATGGCCCCCATTTCCTAAGGGGTCTCTTATGCTTTTGTGCTGTGCACAAGCCATTGCTCCTCCCTGGGTCACCCATTCCCCTGTCTCAATTATCTCCTCCTCTGTGAAGCCCTCCCAACTCTCCAACAATTGGCCCTTCACATGTACACAGTCCCTCACAGTCAACAAACACTTCCCATGTGATCCGCTGTTGGCTGAGCCAAGCACACATTTATGTTTCTCTTTTTTTTTTTTTTTTTTGAGACAGAGTTTCGCTCTTGCTGCCCAGGCTGGAGTGCAATGGCATGACATCGGCTCACCGCAACCTCCGCCTCCTGGGTTCAAGCGATTCTCCTGCCTCATCCTCCCGAGTAGCTGGGATTACAGGCGTGAGCCACTATGCCTGGCTAATTTTGTATTTTGTGTGTGTGTGTGTTTTTTTTCAGACGGAGTCTCACTCTGTTGCCCAGGCTGGAGTGCAGTGGTGCCATCTCAGCTCACTGCAAGCTCCGCCTCCCGGGTTGACGCCATTCTCCTGCCTCAGCCTCCCGAGTAGCTGGGACTAGAGGTGCCCGCCACGGCCCTGGCTATTTTTTTTTTTTTTTTTTTTTTTTGTATTTTTAGTAGAGATGGGGTTTCTCCATTTTGGTCAGGTTGGTCATGAACTGCTGACTTGAGGTGATCAATCCACCTCAGTCTCCCAAAGTTCTGGGATTACAGGCGTGTGAGCCACCACACCCAGCCATGCTTTTTTTTTTTTTTTAAAGACAAGGAAACAAAGGCCCAGAGAATGGTAAAGCTGGGACCCGATCTTAGGTCTCCAAACATCAAGGCCACTGCTTGTTGTGGCTTCTCAGCCATGGGAGTGAATCCAAGTCAGAATGTGAAAAGAGATTTAAAAAAACTGGCTGGGCATGGTGGCTCATGCCTGTAATCCCAGCACTTTGGGAGGCCCAGGCAGGTGGATCACGAGGTCAGGAGATTGAGACCATCCTGGCTAATACGGTGAAACGCTGTCTCTACTAAAAATACAAAAAAATAGGCGTGGTGGCGGGCGCCTGCAGTCCAGGCTGCTCAGGAGGCTGAGGCAGGAGAATGGCATGAACCCAGGAGCTGGAGCTTACAGTGAGCTGAGATCACGCCACTGCACTCCAGCCTGGGCAACAGAGTGAGACTCTTGTCTCAAAAACAAACAAACAAAAAAACAAAAAACACCATCAGCTCTGAGCTTCAGAGGAGGAAGCGTCTTACCTAACTGGGAAGAGGTGAGGAATAGGTAAAGAGTAAAGGGCAGCCATGGCTTCATGGAGGAGGTGGCATCTGCCCCGGGGTCTTACTAAACGTTAGCCAACAGGGCCAGGCATGCTGGAGCAGGGCTATCTAAGGGAGCAGCCAGGTGTGGGGCTCCTGGAGTCATGCCCTAAGGGGTCTGTCCCCAGCTTATTCATCTGAAGAAGTGCTGGACCTAGAGGCAAAGTCCTGGCTGGAGTCCAGAAACCCTGAGCCAGGGAAGCCCTGCACCCACCCAGCTTTAGGGAGTGACAGGCAAGCCAGAGAGCATGGCCAGAAGCCTGGAAGGGTGGAAAGAACAGTTGAGGATCAAGTTCTCTAATCCTTCCAAAGTAGGATCTGGGGAAAGTTTTTTTTTTTTTTTTTTTTTTTTTTTAGACAGGGTCTCGCTCTGTCACCTAGACTGGATACAGTGGCACGATCTCAGCCCACTGCAACCTCTGCCTCCTGGGTTCATATGATTCTCCTGCCTCAGCCTCCTGAGTAGCTGGGATTACAAGTGTGCCCCACCACACCCAGTTTTAATTTTCGTATTTTTAGTAGAGATGAGGTTTCACCATATTGGTCAGGCTGGTCTTGAACTCCTGACCTCGTGATCTGCCCACCTCAGCCTCCCAAAGTGCTGGGATTACAGGTGTGAGCCACTGTGCCCGGCCCGGGGAAAGTTCTTAAAGGGACTGAACCAGGAGTGTGGGCAGGATTCCTTGATGGCAAGGAACAGTGCCTACTCATGGCAGGGTGAGTAAAGGGGATTGGACTAGTTGGGACTTTTGGTTGCAAGTGAACAAAATCCAACTCACACCAGCTTAAGCAAAAAGGGAGGCTTATTGGCTCATGTAATTGGGAAGTTCAGGCATGGCTGGGTCCAGAAACTCAGTTGCATCCTCTCTCCCTCCCCCTTCCTGCTTCTCTCTCTCTGTGGCACCATTGTCCTTCCAGATGTGCTTCTTCCATGTTCTTTCAGCTGCCAAAAGGGTTCCTAGCTCACATTGCCCCAAATTAACAACCTCAGAGAAAAAGAGCCAAACCTCCCAGCAGCCCTAAATAAGAGTGAGGAGTGTCTCACCTGGGGTCACATGCTCATCCCTATGTCCATGGACACAGAGCTCCCCGCCACTGGTCAGGTTTCAGTCACATGCCTACTTCTTGACCAGAGAACCAGGCAGGCAGGGCTTTTTATTAGAAAAAGAGGCCGGGAAAAGTGATTACTCAAGCAAAACCACTAGCCACCAAATTTCCTTTTGGGGGCATTTGTTGAAACAATGTGGAGAATCTCATGAAAGTGTAGGGCACCAGAGCCAGGCCTTAGCTGGAACTTGGGAAGCTGTCAGGACCAGAGGTGGCTCCATCTCAGGGCAGCATGGTTTCTCTCATGTGCTGCCGTCTGCACATCCTTTCCCATCTTGATCTGCTGCTCAGCTCATTCTGCTCAGAGAGTTTCCACCTGCACTGAGCTTTACATTGCATATAACTGCAGTCTGCACCTTGGGTCTCCTGGGAGCCAACTGTATTTCATAGCATCTTCAGCTTCTATTCCAATGGTTGACTGCCTAGCCCATTTCCCAATTCCAAATTCCTGAGAAAGAGAAATCTGATTGGCCCAGGTCATCTTTTCAAGCCAATCACACAGATTAAAGGCCACTGGACAGCATGGGGGTGGCTCACTTTTGTGTCCAGTGCTCACCTCCATCCAAGTAACCACTCTATACATTCTTCCTGAGTGACTTCATCGTTCTCCTCCATGAGGCAGCTGAGAATGACTGACCCCATTCCTAGAGTTTTCAATTGTTTATTGCAGTGTAACAAACTGCCCCAAAACTCAGTGCCTGAAACAACAATTTATTATTTTTGATGATTCTGTGAGTTGGCTGGGCTCAGTTGGAAGGTTTGATTGCTTCATGTTGTGTTGGCTGGCGTCATCCACATAGCTGCACTCCACTGGGAGCTGAGCTGGGGCTGGGACAGCCAGGAAGGCCTCATTCACATGTCTGCCGATTGTGCCTATAGTCACCTGGGCTGTCGCTAGCTTCTTATCCTCCAGGTCCTCTCTGTCTCACTATGTGGCTTTTCCAGCAGGATAGTCCGGGCTTCTTTACATAGTAGCCAGCTCCCGAGAGGGCAAAAATGGAATCTGCAAGGCCTCTTAAGACATAAGCTTTGAAACCACACAGCACCACTTCTACTCTGTTCAATTGGTCAAAGCAAGTCACAGGGCCAGCTCAGACTGGACTCCACCTCTGAATGGGAGGAGTGTCAAAGTCACATTGCCAAAGGACAGGCAGGATGGAAGAAGTTTTTGTCCCATCTCTGGAAACAATCTACTAAGCCTAGAAGTAAATCTAAACACATTTCCCCCCTAATCCTAACCTTTTATTATGATTTTTCCCCTTCCTCCCACACAAGGTTTGGTTTGTTCCTCCCAGGACCTGGTAGAGGCTGGGGGGATCACTCCATTCTGTAGCCCCATCACCTCCCCAGTCAGAGGCCCTCCTAGCTAAGCCAGTGTTTTCTCCTGCTTCTCCCACCCACCCATGCACATCTCTGAGAGAGGCTACTTGCCTGCTTCCTGGTGTGTGCCTTGGGATGGGTGACATTTGTGTCTGCACCCCGAGACTATTACAGAGCTCTGCTTCAAGAGGGACAACACCCTGGAATTCCAGGATGTTAGTTCTGAGGCCCCTCTTCTGCCCTTCCTCTATCCAACCCCTTCATGGCCTATAACTAATCACTTCAAGCTGGGCAGGTGGGGGCCTGGGAATGCGCGCCCCCTGCTGACTACCAAAGGGCCAGCAAGAATTCGTGTTCAGAGTCCCTGGGAGTCTCTCTGGGTCCCCACCCCAGGTCAAGGGGAGCCTGGTCTCGACATGGACTTCGAGGGCCCCTCATAGGTGGTGTGGACCAGCTGCTGGGCTGGGCCCTTCACTGAGCTCCCGCTGGGAGCAGGCTTCTGCTAGTGGTCGGAGCTATCCATGCATCACCTCCTGCCCGCCTGCCGGATGGACTGGCTTCGGAGGGAAGGGGACATCGTCAGGATCCCAGGGTCCTGGCTCCTAAAGAAAAGATGGGCGGCTAGCTTTTGGGAGGGGGACGGCTAGCTTTTCATTTTCTTGTTTGGGGATCACTATCCTGCGGGAGGGGGGAAAAAAGTTGTCAGTCCTCTCCTCTCTCCGCGCCCTTCAGCGCCTGCGAAGAACACCATTTTCGCAATCCCAAATCCGCTGCAGCCCACAAACCCAGAGAGCCAGAGAGCCCTCCTCACCACCCAACCGGCTTCGGGCGTGGGTCGGTCGGGGAAGGAGAGCCCAGCTATCCCTCATACCGTACGGCAGTAGCAGCAGCAGCGGCAGCGACACACGGGCGACCGAGAGGGCGAGTGTGACCTCCCCCCACCCGGCGGGCGGGGAGCCCAGCTCACACGCACAGCCTCCCCGCCGCTGCCCCCCCACCCCCACCCCTTCCCTCGCAGGGACTCGCCTCCCTCCTGCAGCCCAGCTCAGCCAGCTCCGCGTCTACGCCGCCGCCTGCTCTGGCCGGGCCCGGTCAGAGCCGGAGCATGGAACCTGGAGAGCCCCGGGAGCCCCAGGAGCCCCGCGAGCCCGGGCCAGGAGAGGAGACCGCTGCGGCCCAGGTCTGGGAGGAAGCCAAGATTTTCTACGACAACCTCGCGCCCAAGAAGAAACCCAAATCGGTAAAAGCAATGCACGGGTATGCGCGGGACGGGGGAAGGGTTACCCCGGAGGAGGGGTCATAAGTCTCTTGGGAAGGGACCCGTGGCGCCCCTCTGGGAGGGGGCGCAGCTCCTCAGGCCCAGAATGCGCCTGGCAGCTGGCGCGGGCTCGGGTTTATTTTGGGAGCTCTGCTCTGGTGTATTTTTTACCGGGACTCGGGTTCCACGCCAGGATCCCCCTCCCCCATGCTGTCATCAGGGCCCAGCTAGAGGCCCGCAGCCCCAGCCCCTCCCCGCGCGGGCCGCGGGGGAGCGCGGATTGCACTTGTTGGCGAAGCCGGTCGGCAGCGCTTGCAGAAGCGCCCCAGGCGCGGGTAACCAGACTCGGGAACCCGGTTCCTGGCTGTGCGCTCTGGTCTCCGCCACCTGGGCATCGGGCTCCGGACCTGAGACTCTGCGTTTGGAGTCTGGCTCTGGGCCCTGGGCCCTGGGCTGGGGGCAGTGCGCTCCCCTCTTCCTAAGGAAAGGGAGTTGCTCTCTCCAGGCATTGGGATCCACAATCTGCGCTGGGAGGCGATCGGCGCCCCTGGCTGCAGGCTCCCAGCGCTGGACTCTGCCCCCCAGCTCGGCTTCTGCTCCCCTTGCAGTGGACATTAACATCTCCACGACCCTGTGGTGGTGTCAGCCGTCTGGGACCTCACACAGAGGAGCTCTCTCTCCCCTATCAAACAAGTTGATGATGCCCTGGTCTGCCCCTGGGCCTTGCTGTCTCCAGCTTCCCAGATGGCAGAGCTTGAGGAGAGAACTGAGAATAGAGGTTGGCCCACAGCGATCCTCCGAAGAGCTCCAACTTGATCTTAAAGCAACTTGCTGCTTCCCTCCAAGGACCCTTCCCCAAGAGGTCCACCCTATCAGCAGTCATTCACTTAGTACCTCCAAGCTCTGCTCAAGCTTGCACACTGATGGAGGCTCCAGAGATGAGAGCCTGGGGGAGTTACAGGGGAGTGGAGTAGTGATGTCACACTGGGGAAAGTTTTGTAGAAGTGGCATGTATCCTGATCTTAAAGCCTGAGTAGCTGGATTTTCCCAGAGAGAGGGAAACAGGACAGGCAAAAGCCATGCAGATGTCTCTGAAGCTCAAGACTGTGTTCCTGAATAAGTTCTGAATGAAGAATGCAGGATTGTTGGGAGAAGAGCTGGAGGGATGTGGAAGAGCCCACAGAGGGCCTTGGGGATCATGTTAAGGAGTCTGGATCTTACTCAAGGGGGTCAGGGATTTCCAGATTAGCTTCCCCAAGCCCTGTGTTTCAGGGATTCTGCACACATGGGGATCCAAATTATTTTCCTTCTTCAGACTATGTTTTAAAGAATTAAAAATGTGGAATAAAACCCAACTCACTCTAATGTATTAGGTGGACATTTTAGCAGCTTAAAGGCCACTAGCTTGTGCTGCAGATTTTTTTAAGCAAACCTCAGAATAAGGCTTCCCCTGTGATCTATTTCATCAAAGAGCATCTTGAGATTGCAAGGCCTGTAGTTTAAAACAAAACAAAACAAAAAACCTTTTAGCATTTCCAACCACTTATTGATCTGAATCAGGACTTTCTTAATAGTGTGCAAATACAAACACAGCAAAAACTTGGCTGGATGCTGAAGCTTAAGTCTGCACTGACATTCTAACCTCTAGTTTCAAATTTGTTGTCATGCAAACAACTGTGTTGTTTTCATTGGTTGACTTTATAATAAATAAATAAATGTAATGCATTTGAATCTGTAAAATAAATATACACCAATTATATATGTTATATCTGGTACCACATGGTATGAGATATATGGTAATATCTGGCTTACATATTGAATTCAAAGTTCATTTGAATTCATTTAAATAGAAGCTCAACGCACATTTTAAAAAACATATGAATACCATTATGGAGCTCTTACAAGATTTTTCGTCAGGGGATTAACTGGGTCCCATTTTTATTTTAGAAAGATCACTCTGGGATGGATTGGAAAGGGTGAGTCCAGCAGCAAACCCACCAGTAAGAAGGCTGGTGCCTCTCTGAAGAGGAAGCTGGATGAATGTCAATGCTGTGGCCTGAGTGATGGAGGGGAAGGGAGGGAGACTTGAGGACTGGGGTAGTGAAAGCATCAGTGCTCAAAATCCATTTCCTCCCCAGGCACCAAGGAACCGGAGAGCTCAAGTCCAGTTGTCAGTCATGACCCCTGGGTTAGCCCCTGACTCTCACGGTTCTCTGGGAGGCAAGAAGCCTGGAGACTTCCCAGCTCCTATTCCTTCCTGCAGAAGCCCCTCTTCCCACAGGCTATTTTGGGGGCTTTAGGCCTCATGGGCCCCATCATGGCCTGGCCTGGGCTAATTCTCATTCCCAGGGGCCTGAGTAAAATATTTAACGCCTGAAGGCCTGTTAGAGGCCCTCACCTCTTGGGGTCACAGCACTTCTTCAATTCAGTACTCTGCTGTCTGTCTCTCCTTCAGCAGCCTTTCCCTCTCTAAGTCCTACTAGGAATAACAGCTTTTTGCCTATGTTTTTGTCTTGGACCCAATAGGCAGAATTACGTTAGCCTAAATGGGAGCTCCTCAGGCAGGCCAGGTGGGGGTGGGCTGCCCTCTGTTATTCTTCCATTCCCATCCCCTAGCCGCAGCCATCAGCCTGAGCCTGGAAGGCAGAGAGAGCTGCCAGGACCCTGGTTTCCTGGAGCTCCGAGCTCCCAGACTGAGCCCTTGAGTCACTCTGACCCAGTTCCGAGTCTGAGATCAGGGCTTCTTTCTGCTCTCTAGAAGTACTGTTCCTAGATGCCCCTGCCAACACATGGCCACCTCTGCGGCCAGGCCCAGGAGGGTTTTTATATCCACGACTTCTCCCCAGCTCTGGCCAGCCCCTTTCACTTGCTCCTTCAGCTCCACCTGGAGCCTGGACAGGTCATTCATCAATCCCAGCTGGGATCCATACTTCTTACACAGTCGTGGCCTCTGGGATCTTAGACTCCACCTCACTTGTACTATGTCACAGCAGTCTAAGTGGGGATGCAGAGTCCTGCCCTTGGGACCCCCATTCTGATGGGAAACAGAGACCAGCCATTAGAAACCTCAGTTTGTGGGCATGCCCTGATCATTTCTGCCAAATCTGGAAAGTGAAGGCTGGGGGAGGTGTTTCCAGGGAAGGCAGAAGTGACAAGGGATGGAGTCTTCTGGGAGTTGTTGAGGAGGGGAATGGCAAGGGAACTGCAGTGGATAGAGGTCAGGCTAGAGGCTGGAGACTTGAGATCTCATCTTGCTCTGCCTTGACCTAGAGTGATAATCTGCCCCTTTCTGGGCCTGTTTCCCTATCTGGAAAAGAGAGAAGCAGAGGCCTCTTGGGGCCAATGCAGCCAGGACATTTTTCTTGAAACAGCCAGGGGTGGGATGGATTGGGGTCTGTCTGAGTAGCTCAGCCAGAGGGGACCCAGGACTTGGCAGTCTGGCAGGGACTGTGGGATAGAAAGTGAGGAGTGAGACCTTGGCTGGCTGCTAGGGCTGGAGTGACAGGCTTGGGAACCTGCCTAATGGGGCTGGGAGGGCAGCTGACTCTCTGTCCTTAAAGGGGTGATGGCCTTGTCCCTGGGGCAGTAAGCCCAAGGGGTGGAGCAAGCTCAGCTCCTGTTCCAAAGGCCTCCAGGCTTCCAGGGTTTATGAGGGTGGGTATCCCCACTCCACCACCAACCCCGCCCTTAGGACACACACATGGTGGTAGTCAGCAGCTGAGAAAGGTATTTGGGTTGAACTTCCAAGAAGAAGCACCTGTCCTGCCACTGCCTTACACAGACCTTGCTGGCCACATATACCATCTTGGCTAGGGTTAAAAGTCAAATGCAGAAAGTCTACCACGAGACCTTGGGGAACTCTTTTGTCTTCCACTCCCATTGTAAGGTTCTAAAGCTGCATTAACCACTAGCCACATATAGCGGTTTAAGTTCATTTAAATGAAATAAAATCTAAAATTCAGCTCTTCAGTCTCATTAGTCACATTTCAAATTGTTCCATAGCCACAGGGACAGCACAGATTATGGAATATTTCCATTATCATAGAAAGTTCCACTGGACAGTGCTCTCTTAAAAGATGGCATTGGCCTCTGTCTTGCGGGTGGATCATGAGCTCCATGGGGACAGGGATCACACTTGTGTTGTTTCCTGCCATGTCCACCACAGTGTCTCTCAGATGGCAGCCACTCAATGTTGTCAACTGATTGGAGTCCAGGGCTGACCCCAGAAAGAAGCAATAGGGTTGAGTACACGACCCACGGGTGATCAGGAGAGGCGAGAATGAGAGGTGCATTTATGAACCTTGACTTCAATTTGAGCCCCATTTTTAATTTGTAAAGTGGGAATCATGACCCCAGGACTGCTTAGGACACAGAGATGTGGTGGGATTCTCTGGGTATCTGTAAGTTCCTTGGGCACTCATATTCTGATCCTCCTAAGGGACTATAAAGGTTCAGCTGCTGTCTGGGGTGGCGGGTGCCTGTAGTCCCAGTTACTTGGGAGGCTGAAGCAGGAGAATCGCTCAAACTTGAGAGGCAGAGGTTGCAGTGAGCTGAGATGAGGCCCCGCCACTCCAGCCTGGGGAACAAGGGGGAAACTCCATCTCAAAAAAAAAAAAAAAAAAAAAAGAGGGGGAAACTATGCCCTGATGTGACAAAGGTCAGATGGGGCAAAGCTGGGGGATGGGAAGAGGGGAATGGAAAGAGAAGTAAAGGTCTGTTGTGAAGGGCTTTCTATTTCCACACTAGAGGCTGCCAACCATATTCTGAGGATAGTGTGCACCACTAAAGAGGGGAGCTGTGGTCAGATCTGAACTTTAGAAAAATCTCCTGACAGCAGCATGAATGACAGATTAGAGAAGGTGACAGATGACCAGAACAGCCTGAATGAAAGAAGTGGTTGGATTCTAATAGAGTTGACTCATTTCAGTGATTGATTGATGAGGAAGGGAGTTGAGGCTGACTTCCCAGTTTCTGCTTCAGTAATGAGTGGATAGTGGTTCTAAGCCTTGCTAAGAGTTACAGGGAGAAGGGATCAGGTTTGGGAGGGGAGAAGATGATGGGAATTCAGCCTTGGGAATGTTAACTTTGAGAGGCTGTTAGTCCACTGGGGCAGTTAGATGGATGTATGAATCTGGAGCTCAGGAGACAGATCTGGGCTGGAGGTACATTTTTTTATATAAATTATCATATTTATGGACATCATTTCTTCCTAAGGGCATGCAGCTCTTATTTTATAATGGAAACCATCTGAGATCATCTCCAGCATCAGTCATACTTTGGCCACATACATTGGCTTCATTTTTTTGTTGTGTCCAGATGCCCGACTAGATTGCAAACTTCCTAGGACATGGCCCTCCCTCCATCAGATTGTGCTTCCAGCAAGGGAGCCAGCACCTCTCTCAACCCCCATCTGGGTCCATCATAGATGGGGTCCTGTCCTGACCTAAGTCCACATCTGCTCAAGCTGGGCCTCTTTAGGGTACAGGCTGAGTCTGGGTCTTCTCCATGTCCCCACTACCCAGGGAGACTCATACATGTGAGCCTGCCTCAGGAGCAGTCGTCTGAGTGACAACCCCTTCTCTCATACCTCTGCAGCCCAAGCCTCAGAATGCAGTCACCATCGCTGTGTCCTCCCGAGCCTTGTTTCGCATGGACGAGGAGCAGCGGATCTACACGGAGCAGGGCGTGGAGGAGTACGTGCGCTACCAGCTGGAACATGAGAACGAGCCCTTCAGTCCCGGGCCTGCCTTCCCATTCGTGAAGGTGAGGGGGCAGTTCCACCACTAGCTCATACAGCGCCTTTGTGGGGGTTAGAACAAAGCACTCCCACGGGTATTTGAGTAAGGAAAAAGGGCCCCTCTGGGCAGATGTAACCACATGGGTGCACAGCTTGGCTAGGTGACAGAGCCTTTTGGGAAGAAAATTTGTCCACCCTCTGGAAGAACGCAGCCCCACGCCTGGTAACCAGCTTGGTGAGTGGAATGCAGGCTGGATTTCAGTCCCGACTTTCTCCAGCTAGGTACCTGTGAGCGGTAAGCAACTTGCATTAGGAGAAGGTGGTTCATGCGCACTGATCTCATCCCAAGCATGGCTCCTCACCTCCCCTCATTGGATCCTTGGCCACCAACTTCAGGTATCAGTCCTTGGGGGTCTAAGCTGGGGGATTCTCTCTCCCTTCCAGGCTCTGGAGGCTGTGAACAGGCGGCTGCGGGAGCTGTACCCCGATAGTGAGGACGTCTTCGACATTGTCCTCATGACCAACAACCATGCTCAAGTGGGTGTCCGCCTCATCAACAGTATCAACCACTATGGTGAGCATGAGCATGAGGATGGGGGGTTTGCCCTGGGACACCCCTACCAGACCCCCCAGGGATGGGGCCACACCTCTGCAGGATGGAGTTGTACTGACTGGAACCCCAAACCCAGTGTGTGCTGGTAAATTTGCTCTTTAAACAAACAAACAAAACCCTGATTTGTAGTGTTGCTAGTTTTCAGGGTGTAAATATTTCCACCAGGACTGGTTTCAAGCTATCAGTGGTTGAACAATACAAATGGCTCACAAAATTTCTGAATGTTTAACCGTGGGCTCTTGCAAGCCAGTCCAAGCCAGCTCCTGCACACCCCACTCTCGGTGTGATTAGGTGGGACACTTACTGCCTCCCTGCCTCAGTTTCTCTAACTGTGATGGGGCTAACAGGTCTCACAAGGCTGCTGGGAGAATCAGGTGCAGCTGTCAGAGCGAAAGGGCTTTGCGTCTTAGTCTAAACTCAAGGTTAAAAATAATAGACCCTCCAGAGCTAGCTTAAGCCCAGGAGAATTTCTTATTAGGTTACAGGGGTGTCTTTCAGAGGACAGGAAATAAAATTGGGCCTGCAAAGGCCTGAATCCAAGTACTGGAAATCTCTCCCAGGATCTTCTTTTCTTCAGGCCACATGAACATTTATTTGTGCTTCTCTAGCAAGTTTGCTCTTTTTTTTTTCCTCTCTCCCCTGAAATTGGATTTCTCCGTTTTTCCTAAATAAAAACCGTATTCAAGAAAACCGGGCCAGGCACGGTGGCTCATTCCTGTAATCTCAGCACTTTGGGAGGCCAGGGCAGGTGGAACACTTGAGGTCAGGAGGTCAAGACCAGCTTGGCTAATATGGTAAAACCCTGTCTCTACTAAAAATACAAAAATTAGCCTGGCATGGTGGTGCACACCTGTAATCCCAGCTACTCAGGAGGCTAAGCCATGAGAATCACTGGAGAGGAGAGGGGAGGGGAGGGGAAGGGAGGGGAGGGGAGGGGAGATTCACTTTGGGGAGAGAGAGAGAGACAGAAAAATAATACAGCTGGCGGGGCTCGGTGGCTCGCGCCTCTAATCCCAGCACTTTGGGAGGCCAAGGCGTGCAGATCACGAAGTCAGGAGATCACGATCATCCTGGCTAACACGTGAAACCCTGTCCCTACTAAAAATACAAAAAAATTAGCCGGGCGTGGTGGTGGGCACCTGTAGCCCCAGTTACTCGAGAGGCTGAGGCAGGAGGATGGCGTGAACCCGGGAGGCAGAGCTTGCAGTGAGCCGAGATCACGCCACTGCACTCCAATCTGGGCGGCAGAGCGAGACTCTGTTAAAAAAAAAAAAAAAAGAATACACCTATATTTATAGGTTTACAAGGCCTGGTTTTTAGCAACCAAGAGAGTCTAGCTGGCATTTTTAAATCCTAATTTCAAATTGCTGGGAGCAGGATTGATACTGAAACTGTTTAACCACCTGTATGACATCCACACTGCGCAATCAGGACAGGCTCTCCCTACAGTGCTGAAGCAGGGCTCTGAAGGACCCCTGCCGTACCAGGCATTACCAACTTCTGTTGTGGACTCTGGGGAGGACGGAGGTCCTGGGTAAGGGGCTGCGAGAGTGACGGGTAACTTAAATGGGCTCAGAGCAGCAGCCGGTTTATCAACCAACAAATACTTTACAATCTTTGCAGTCATGAGGACTAGCGGACTGGCAGCCTAGGTAATCAGACTGGCTCAGCTTGGGTCAGGTGTCTGCTCTTATCCAATCAGCTATGACCAGGAGGTGGGGTCACACAAGCATGTAGCACTGTGATTCCTTGACAAGAGAATGTCCCTGTGAGCTGGGCAGTTGCTCTAGAGATGTGATTGTCCACACTTCATGAAGGATGGAGGGGCTCAGAGGGGAACACGGGCCTAAAATCACACAGAGACACTCTGTGCTGCCATACCACACCCAGAACCAGGATAGTGTCCACTGGGCACAGAGAGACTGCCCGGAAGCCCAGGGTTGACCCTGGCCTCATCTGGGTCCTTTACCTCCTTCCCAGACCTGTTCATCGAGAGGTTCTGCATGACAGGTGGGAACAGCCCCATCTGCTATCTCAAGGCCTATCACACCAACCTCTACTTGTCAGCCGATGCGGAAAAAGTGCGAGAAGCCATTGATGAAGGTAAGTCCAAGTGAGGAGGGAGAATATGGGGAGTGCAGCAAAGGGGTCCCTGAGGTGGAAGGCCTGGTCCTAAAGTTCTGAGCAGGTGCTGGGAGTTGCCATGGTAACTAGAAGGCGAGGCTGCGCAATACTTTCCTTAATTCTTACAATCTGTCCTATAAGTTCTGAAAGCAAGGCCCTACCCATTCCATCTTCCTACCTCTGGCCCTACTGTGTCATGGATGTTTTTACTTCTCAGCATCACCCAGCTTTCTGTTTCCATGGAAACCCTCTCTACTGCCCAGACAGCTACTTTCTTCCACGATTTCTCCAAGTCAGAAGGAGTTCTGATTCCTGTAGAACCATAGGCAGCCTCTGCCCTGTCCTGGGCCAATGGGGAGGAGGATTCGTATCTAGTCCAGCCTGAATGGTAGGGTCTGGGGAATGGCCATCATCTCCAGCAGCTGGGCTGGCCAGTGCTTAGGGGAGTTTAGGTGACCCAGATGCAAGTACTGACAAAGAGAATGTCCCTCTATGTGTGTCTTTTTTATTTTTTTTAAATTTTTTTATTTTTATTTTTTTATTTTTGAGACAGAATCTCACTCTGTCTCCCAGGCTAGAGTGCAGTGGCGTGATCTCGGCTCACTGCAAGCTCTGCCTCCTGGGTTCACGCCATTCTCCCCCTTCAGCCTCCGAGTAGCTGGGACTATAGGCGCCCGCCACCATGTCCAGCTAATTTTTTGTATTTTTAGTAGAGACGGGGTTCCACCATATTAGCCAGGATAGTATGTGTGTCTTTCCAGGGGCAGTTTTGGGTGGTATCCATATTCTCAGTCCTCCCAACGAGGTGCATATCCTATTGCAGGTGGGAGAAAACAGGCCCATACAGGAGAAAGGACTGGCCAGCTGCCTGAGAGGGCTCCTTAAGCTGAACACTAGTGGCCAAGTTTCTTTATCAACCAACAATATATTCACTTTTCTCTTCCTCTTTCATGTTGCCTGCTGCCTGGAACCCTGGTCTCTCTCCCTCTGATAACTCACTCCCCTGAGCTTCTTTGGAGCTCCTAGAGGCTTTCTTTAACCAGGAACCAGGAGCCATTTTCCTAGACAGATGTCACACCCTCTGGTTGGGGCCTTGGCACTGGCATGTAGGTGTGCCTCTGTGTGTTTGTAACTTGACCTCAGGCTAAGGAGCAAGATAATGGTCCACGGGGAGGCCCTGCTGAGGGTGGGGGTGGTTCTGGATCATCTTGGTTCCAGTGCTGGCAGAGCTGAGAAGGTGTTTGGCCTGATGCCTGGCACTGGCCCTGTTTGTAGCATCCTCAGGCTAGTGAAGTTGTGTGCGGGTAGCACTGCTCACTCCTCCCAAAGCTCACCTAAGCCCAGCCTCTGTGATCCTCAGTTCTCAGAGTTGGGCTGAAGTGGTCTTTGAAGAGATGGAGACTAGGGAATGGGCTCAGCTAGCAGCCCAGGTCTCCAGCCTCCCAGCACTTTCTTTGTGCCATCTAGTGCAGCTCTAGCCTGGAGCCTGAACCCCGAGAGGCATCCTTGGATCCCTGGAGGAGCCCAGGGTTACAGAGAGTTTGTGCACACAACTAGCCATCACTTGTGTTGTCTCCCAGGGCCACCTAGGTTGTTTTTTGGAACCCTGAATAGCTGCCAGTAGGGCATACCTGGTTGTCATTGTGGCTGTAGACTGAGGGTGCCCGTACTCACCTCACCCGATTGCAGCCTATGGTCTCAGCCCCAGAGATGAGAGGCCCTTAATTTTACAGTGGTCCAGAGAAGGTGAGTGACTTGCTAGAACCAATGGTGAGGGAGTGACTGAGGCCAAGCCAGAGTTAGGGCTCCTTCCAGCCCCAGTGTAGCTCTATAGCAGGGGTTGTAAAGCACCCCTGGCAGGAAGGCAGTGGCCGGTGGGAGTCATGTTTGGCTGGTCCACAGCAGCATGATCTTACTAGGGGTTAAAGTATTGAAATTCCCTCACACTGGTTGGTAAATAGTTCCTGCCCTGAGTCCTGAGTGCCCTCCTGCCCCCCGGGACTCCTCCCAGACTTTTGCACAAAGCAATAACCAACAGGGTAACCTGGCAAAGCAAAGGCCCTAGAGATCTGCCTCAGAGACACTGCTGCTGCCCTCTTCGTGGCCAGGATCCACGCACTACCAGTTTTTACATGTTTTAAATATTAGTTTTTATCAGCCTTGCCCTGAGTCCTGTATGAGGCACGTGGGGCAAGGACAGCCTAAGTTAGCCCGCTCTGGCCCTACTGCCCAGCCTGAAGGCAGACAATGCTTGCCTCTCTCTGCCTAGGGATCGCAGCTGCCACCATCTTCAGCCCCAGCAGGGACGTGGTTGTGTCCCAGAGTCAGCTGCGCGTGGCCTTCGACGGGGACGCTGTGCTCTTCTCGGACGAGTCTGAGCGCATCGTCAAGGCCCACGGGCTGGACCGATTCTTCGAGCATGAGAAGGCCCACGAGAACAAACCTCTGGCTCAGGTGCTCCATATAGACCCAGAACCCCTGAGAGGAACAAGGCAGCTCCCCATATCCGCCCTTGGCCTGCACTCCCAGCCCGGAACCAAATAAACCCCAGGCTCAGCCCAGATTCCAGCCCAGTCCCCTCAGCCCTCTCACTTGACCACTGGCCCCCCATCAATGAGCTTCCACCCACTTTGTTGAGCCCACATCCCCTCACTAAAGTCCCAACCCCCCTTTGAAGCCTCCATTCTCTAAGCCTCTCTCTAAGCCCATACCCACTCTCTGCAGCTCAAATCCCCATTTCTGAGGTCTCCTTTCCCTCCCTGATGTCCCCATTCTCTACATCCCCACCCCTTCTCTGAAGTCCTTGCCCTGCTCTGAAGGCCTCATTCTGTTTCTCTGAAGCTCCCATCCTCTCTCTGGAACCCTCACTTCCTCCCCTGAGATCCCCCACCCCTCTGACAGCATGCCCACCTTCTTAAGAAGCCTGTTTCCCTCCCTGGAAACAGGAGGAAACCAACTGCTGGACTGGGACGCCTCACTGGGGAAGGGAGATCCAGCTGGGTGTGGCATCTGGGGCAGACCATTTGCTTTGGGACACCTCCTGCCATCCATCCCTTAGCTGGGGGCACAGGGACACTCACTCACCCTCAAACTGCTCAGTGTCTCTCAGAACAGAATATACCCTAGAGCTTGGTGGAAATTCCCTGGAGTTGGGGCTTTCAGATTCTCCAGCTCTGCTGGGAGCTCCTATTTGAGCTTTTAACAAAAATCTGGGTGCTCAATAATCTCAGAGCCCCCCACTCCAAGAGCTCAGCAGGTTTCAATTGTGGCTCCTAAATATTCAGTTCACATCTGTTCTTGTGAGTTGCCTCTGAAATCCTTGGGAATCCAGGGCAGGAGAGTTATCCTACTAAGTGGTAAGCAGAGGCCCAGGAGACCACTGCTTATTCCAGTTCACCGAGCAAGCAAGAGGTCTCCAGGACGAGGAGCCCCCTTTTGTTTATTTCTAGCTGCTTTGGAAATAAGCAGTTTTCTTCATTGTTGTCTGTTTTTTTATTCTCACATCCTCAGGAAGCTTCATTGTTCTGGGCACTGTAGAGAATAAATTCTTTCCCTGACCCTAGAGAGCTTGAGGATGACACCCTGAGCCACCTGGGTGCCAGAAGGGCACGGTTGATACTCAACAGTTACACATTGGCCCATCTTCTCCAGCTGTTTACAGCTGGAGTCCATTCTGATTGAAGGGTGCCCATGCCATAGTTACTAGTTTTAATATCCTCCCTGTTGATGGGCACCGAAAGCCACACTTACAGAACTTCAGGACAGACATCTGCATACCTTGATGGGCATATGGATGGAGGATACATATCAACAGTTGCCCTGAGAGTTATTCTGGCCCTGCACCAGTATGCAATAACACAGTTCCCCTGACTGGAGCCCCACTGGCGCACACAGCAGCATAAGCAGGCATGAGCAGAACTAACTGAAAGATTTAGGGATCCTGAACTTTTCACACCAAACAAGACACTAGTGCTTTAAGAAGAGCAGGGGGCAAATATTTGGGAGATGGCAGAGCTAACAGTGTTCCCCTTGCCTTCTCATAGGGCCCCTTAAAGGGCTTTCTGGAGGCGCTGGGTAGGCTGCAGAAGAAGTTCTACTCCAAAGGCCTACGGCTGGAGTGCCCAATTCGTACCTACTTGGTGACAGCACGCAGTGCAGCCAGTTCTGGGGCCCGGGCTCTCAAGACCCTGCGCAGCTGGGGCCTGGAGACAGATGAAGCCTTGTTCCTCGCTGGAGCGCCCAAGGGCCCCCTCCTAGAGAAGATCCGCCCACACATCTTCTTTGATGACCAGATGTTCCATGTGGCTGGGGCTCAGGAGATGGGCACCGTGGCCGCCCATGTGCCTTATGGCGTGGCACAGACCCCCCGGCGGACTGCACCTGCAAAGCAGGCCCCGTCTGCACAGTAGCTGAACCACCAGCTTTACTGATCCGCATTGCTGCAGGCTCCCTGAAATACTTCGACACGTCCTCTGGTAGATCCCTCTAGTTTCTCACTGTTCTGTGCTTCTGCCTGTCTGCCCTCATCCCTATGAGTGATGTACTTGTAGGAAATTATGCAGATGGGACTGGCATTCTCAACATCCTTCCTTTAGGGCAAATTCTGTGCCATGATCCTGAGTAGGACAGTAGGATTGTGCAGAGTAGCTGGATTTCAGGGGGAAGTTAATGGGTCTGAGAGAGGGAGGGTCAGAGAAGCCAGGATTTCTCAAAAGGGACTTAGAATGAAAACTAACTCAGTGTGGTGAAAAGAACACTGCTATGGGAGAGAGTGGATCTGGCTTCTAAGCTCTGTCCTGGAATTAACTGCATGACTTTGGGTAATCCATCCCCTTCATGGGCCCCAGTTTCCCCATCTTTTGGGCGGTTTTCAAGCTCTCTTTTAGCCAAAGAAGCTTGGTTCTTTAAGATCGTCCTCTTAGAAGGAAGCATTCTATGTCAGTGCTGCTGCTGGTATGTATGGCACCTTTGTGCAAATTCAAAAGGACACTGTCTAGGTGAATGAAGAACAAAAAGACAGCCCTTCCCCTGGCCTGACCCAGTCTCATGCTGGGGTACACAGCTTAGTTAGCAGATTAGAGGCTGGATTTCACTCCCCATGTGTCCTTCAGCTCAGAGTCCTCTGCCAAATGGACAAAATGCAAAATCGCCCCCAGTAACTCTATCTATAATTTTACACATTTTGAAACCACTGGACAAGATGACCTACCTGCTCCTGTGATTCTCTAACCTGAATGGTCATCAGGGCTCAGCCCAGGAAGCAAGGGGAGTGAATTGAACATGCATACAAACTCTCCTCCAGCCAGCAGGGGGCACTGCAGGCTCTTCCTGGGGAGGAGCTTTAGTAGCTGCCTGCTCAGTGTTTCCTTTGCTCTTGCCTTGAGCCAAAGTTCAGTTGCTCCTGCCTGCCAAGACCCTCACTTCCACCACCCTCACTCCCCCGGCTATTGCATCTTGTTGAACAGCTCTGCTGGTAGGGAACGGGGCAGAGCATCAGTGTCTACTGTTGTGGCCCCAATTCTCGGGGAAGAAAGTGCAGTGGATGAGGTAGGCGGTTGTCCAGGCTGAGCCCCAGGGTGAGGTGCTGCCTGGGGTGAAGTGGGAGGTGTCAGGAGGTCTGGTGTGAGACAAAAGGTACTGACAAAGTGACGCTTGGAGAGGAAGGAGCTGAAATGTGCACCAGCAAACTTCTCCAGCTATGGGATTGTGAGTGGAAGGCCAGTCAGAGCTGCCTTTGGAGGTAATGAGCTCTCCGTCACTGGATGCTGTGCAAGGGCTTCCAGGATGAGATGACCTCCCCATGAAATGCATCAGCAGATCCTCCACATCTGCAGGAGCCCCTGCGGCCCCTTCTTCACCACTTTCAGAGAACTCTCACCACTTGATGAGTCAGCCGCCTCCTTTGCTGAGCATCCCCGGCTCTCTCCGAAGGGAGGGCGGAAGCACCAATGGCTGGTCCCCAGGAAGACGGAAGGGGTGAGCAGACATCTGTGTGTGGACTGATTGCCAGGCTTCTAGGAGGAATCCTAGTCATGAGCAAGCACTTTGTAAAGAAAACCAGAAGTATCATGAGAGGGGCAGGAGCCTGGAGGTGTGGTGGCAGGAAATAGGGGAGGAGAGCACCCTGGGGTTTTTGATCTTTGACCTTCTGGGGACTCAGCTCAGGGTCTGAATGGGTTCTGTGCAGTGTGGGGCAGGGTAAGAGATGCAGAAAGATATTCCAGGAAGGAGAACAAAGTGAGAAGGCAGAGGTGGTTCTCAGAATGAGCAACGATTTGGGCCAGAAGGGCTGGGCTGGGCTGGGCTTTTGCTGTCATTGTCAGAGGTCTCCATGAAGCTGGTCCCAGGAAGGAATGGTATGACTGTGTGGAGTGACTAGGACAGACACCCACAGTGACTGCTTTATCAGGGGACACTGGCATTATTGCCCCTAGAAGGGCATATGATGATGTCTTTGCACGAGGTCATTTCCACTGCACAGCCAGGATCCTTCTGGCTAACAGAGGAGGCCTTGGGGGCAGAAGACCAGGGTTGTCTCTACTTCCAGAGCTCCAAGCCTAGACAGAGGTACTGTGAGGGCCAAGGACAACCTCAAGGAAACAAAAAAGAAGTGAAGGAGGGAGCTGAGCCCCTGAGTCACCTTCATTCTTGGCTGAACCGCAGAAAGGCCCTCTCCTCACTCCCAGGGGTCAGAATCACCCCCGTGGAAGAGCCTCCAAGGCTCACAGAACTAGTGACTGCAAGAAGCCTACAAGGCCGGGCACAGCCCCGGCTCACAGCATGGCAACAGGCTGCCTGACCAGGGTGGACCTGTGCACTGGAGGCAGCACCAGATGTCACCTAATTAAGATAAACTGCAGGGATTCTGGGACCTGTGTGGTCTTGCCCCCAGGGCCTGGTGATGAACACCACTGATGACTCCATGTCTCTCAGGAAGCAGGAAAATATGATGCTGGAAGCAGAAAGATAAGGTGCAGCAAAAGCCATGGATTTCACTGGAGCTATCATTAATAGACACAGACAGCCCTGGGCAATGGAGAAAACACTAAGAGTCTAAATTCTATTATTGAAATCACAAACGAGCATCTCAGGCCTGGAAAAAAGCTTTCAGTCACTGGAATAAAAATCTGGGGCGGCAGTCTCAGGCAGCAGTTACACGGGCCTTCTGATTGTCTTAGAGGTGAGGAGGTGCCCAGGGATGAGGAACACTGAGTGTCGTGTCACCAGGAAATTAAAAAGCCAGGTGAGCACCAAAGTCCCAGGCCTAACCAGGGAATGCAGCACTGAGGCGGAGCAGCCACGGCTTCTGAAACACTGGACCCCTTTAGCTGAGAGCACCACTTCCCCAACAAGCCCTGCAGAACACTGGTTCCAGGAGATGCCTGCCAGCAAAATCCCAGAGCCAATGGGACTGCTGCTTAGCTGAAAACCGGAAGCCCTGTTACTAAGCACTGAGACTGCTCAGCCAGTTGCAAAACATCCCCCTCTCCTATCTGAGAGCCCAATCAGAGTAGTGCGGATATATCAGAATATGCCAGGAAAAAAACAAACTAGCAAGAAGTTCAAAGCCAAGATGGATTTGGCATTATAATGACACTCAATTTGTGTGCACCAGTACAGCCAAACTAATGACTAAAATCTTGAAATACCTCCATACCAGTTGGTAAATAATGCTGCGCTGAGTCCCCTGAATGTCTCTTCATGGTCTCAGCTGACCCTTCCACTGTGAGCGCTCCATTTTCCCACAGTGCAGCCTCTAGGAGGCTGCAGTGGCACTATGGCCAGTGTCTACTCTGTTTTGTGGTGTCCTGGCCATGCTGGTTTAGGGATGTAAAGTAACTTGCCCAAAGCCATAGAGCTAGTAAGTGGCAGTGCTGGGACTCAAACTCATGTCCATCTGATGCTAGGACCCAAGTTTTCAACCATTTTGTCATACTGCTCATACATATGCATGGAGATAGCCAGAGAAGCTCCATTCTGAGGTCTTCACTAAAGGAGTTTACTTACCCAACAGTTAACATGTTGATTTTCTGCACGGTGAAATGCTGGAATACATTTGAGTGGGTGCTTTTATTATAACTTCCTAAACAGCTAAAAACAATTTAAATTAGAGCCAAGCATTTGCGAACACCTGGAAGCACTTTCAAACAATCCCAAGTTCTGAGAAACCCAGTGTGAAGACCCCTGTTTTGGGCTAATGCAGAGTTTGGCAAACTCTGGGCCCATGGGCCAAATCTGACCCATCGCCTGTTTTTGTAAAGAAACTCTGATTGGGGCCAGGCGTAGTGGCTCACGCCTGTAATACCAGCACTTTGGGAGGCTGAGTTGGGCAGATCACAAGTTCAGGAGATCGAGACCATCCTGCCCAACATGATGAAACCCACATCTCTACTAAAAATACAAAAATTAGGCCGGGCGCGGTGGCTCAAGCCTGTAATCCCAGCACTTTGGGAGGCCGAGACGGGCGGATC
>NW_012117376.1:534712-549941 GCF_000951035.1 Colobus angolensis palliatus
CCAGCTACTCAGGAGGCTGAGGCAGGAGAATCGCTTGAACCCAGGAGGCAGAGGTTGCAGTGAACCGAGATCATGCCACTGCACTCCAGCCTAGCAACAGAGTGAGACTCCATCTAAAAAGAAAAGAAAAAGATAAAGAAGAGAAATTGATTAGAACACAGCCATGCCCATTTGTTGACCTGTGTTTATGACTGATTTTGCACTGCTACAGCAGAGTTGAATTCTTGCAACAGAGACTGCAAGCTAAAAATATTTTCTATCTGGCCGTTTACAGAAAAATGTGCGGACCTCTGGGCTAAGGCAGACAGCCTGGCTGACACCTCAGTGGGATGAGCCGGGTCACATCCACCTATGCATCTGTGGGCGGAGGTTGGCTCCACTGCCGAGGGGAAGGGACATAGGGGCTCCATGCCCATCTGAAGAGTCCAAGTTTTGACTATTTTCAAGCGACTCATGGTTCATGGTAATTTGCAGTTTTGTCGATGCACTGATTTGACTTGGGTGTGCTCTCCCAAGCTGACGAGTGAGAGGGCAGGAGCAGGGCCCTTGGCTGGGGATGAGCCCAGCTGGCTGTCCAGCATGGCTTTGTATTCCCGACTCATTTCCTCATGAGGCCTCTTAGGTAATGATGAACCTGGTAGGTGGATGGGCATTAGCTAAACATGAGTTTTGGATAGCTTGAAGTGCTCAGTGTTGATGTCAGAGGCTCCGAGCCAACAAGGTCATTCATGTGCTTTCTGTGAAAGCAAGAACAAGTCTGTCGTGAAGCGAGTCCGGTTCAGAAGTTACTGACCATGGGAGAGAGAAAACTCCTGTAACAGCTGGAATGGCAGTTTATTGTGGCTTGAAGGCATGTGAGCAGTGAACACAAATACCCCTCATAATGGAATTGTGGATCAGGAGAATTCTAGGACCCTGCAAGTTAAGATATTTACCAGGCTTCCAGAATCCACAGCAAGAACGGAGAGTATGGAAGATGCCCCATCTACAGCCATCATTGCTGTCACTATGCCATCATGGTACCATTCTCCACCAAGCCCAGACTGGGTCTCAGAATCTTTCTGTATCCAGCATTCCAGGCAGCCACTACCAGTGGGCTGGAGCTGGTGTGAACGATGAAACCTATTTTGCCATTCCTATTGGCGTTGGGTTTTGCTATCCAGGAGGCATGCAAGGTCCGGAATGTTCATTCTCTGAGGATATGACACAACTCTGAGGATGCCAGAGTCTCACCTGACTCGGGTAGAACACAAGGAGGTAGATGAATAGTAGTATCGTGTGGCTGGCAGCTTCGCGGGCCATGGGTTTTATAACCAGTCTTAAAGCAAAACACAAAACCACCTCCTTTCTGCCAGTAGGTGGCTCTGCAGGCCGGCACACAGCTGCTGGCAGTAGTCAAATGATTCTACCCACTGATTTACTTTTCTCTCCTTGTGACTTAGTGCGGTGCTGGACTCTCCCCACCGTTAGCTCCAGCCAGCCAAAAACGACTTCAGGTGCTCTGGAAATGTTTGCTAAACACGCCCGAGTGACAGCCAATTGCTCTTGCCGACAATTACTGTGATTGTGTGTATGTGTGCACACATGTAAGTTTGTGCAACAGGATAAAAATCGTACACGTACATGTATTTATGTGGGTGTGTGTAATGGGCCAGATATCTCAGCCAACGACTCTGTGTGTGTGTGTACTCACTATGTGTACAGATGGTTATCTCTGTTAACTGAGTGTCCTAGGACCCACATACTGATGGCCAGTCCTAGAATAGCTGTACCCATTTCCTTCATAACATGGGTATTTGCATATGTGCAGCTTGGGGGCCTTCGAGACCGCCAACATCTGGCCAAGAAAATCTTGGCTCCTAACCCTCTGCCTCCTACTCCTACTCCTGAGCCTTAGGAAGGAAGTGGTAGAATCTGTGTAAGGACAACCCTTTTGACTACACCTGCCTCATCATCTCCATTTGTTTCTTCCCTCCCCCTAACAGTGCCAAGGCCAACATGTCCAGTTGGGCAGATTATGCGCTGCAAAAATCTAGAGGGCGCCATTGGTACTGTGACATGGGTGGTACCTCTTAGGCACCTGCACAACCTGCCAACTGTATACAGATGCCCTGGTCATCTCATGGCCATGGCTAGGAAAGTTGCCTTCCTTCCCCCCACCAGCCCTGCCCAGCCTAGACAAAGATTCCTGCCTCTGCTTGAGTGTTCTAATGTGGCCCAGAAGTGACTTACCATTGACCTTGATTGGGAAGTATCTCCCTGACGGGCCATCCCCTAGAGGCCTTTGGAATTCCATTTATAAAAAGTGAAATGTGTCTGGGAACTTTGCAGTTACTCATCTTTGCAAAGTGAAAGCCTCTGTAAGGCAAACCAACGCTGTGAAGACTGGGGTCACTGACTCCCACACTCCTGGCCTGCGGGTGAATATATGCCTTCATGGCCATCTGCCACGGAATTAGGTAAAGGCCTCAAGGCTAGTCTTGTAGCTAGCTGCCACAAAGAAGCCACCAAGAAAATCACTGAGGTCACCCTAGACTGGATGCCTGGGCCGGGGTCGCAAACCCCAATGCCTACAGGGGCCAGGCAGGAAACATAAATGAGTGGAGAGGATTAAGCCAGGTCTTCAGTGAGAATGGAGAACACTGTGGTCTGCCATGGTTGCTGCCACATGGGAATGTGGCCTGAGATTGCCGGATAGTCCACCCCATTTTTGAAGAGAAGCTGGGAATCTGGTCTTTTAAATGTTGACAACTATTTTGAATTTAGAAAACACCATCCGGGCCAAATAAAACATATTCTGTAGACGAGATCAGGCCCTCAGATCTCCAGTTTGCATCCGCTGGCCCAGGCCCAGAGACTTGGGTTTTTAAGACCCAAGTCACTGAGAGTCTGAGGATGTTCACACTCAGATTCTCACTATTGGATCTTTAAGAGACCTCAGAGATGACCTAGCTCAGCCTTTGCGCGTTCAAAACTGCATATGTACAAAGTTTTTTTTTTGTTTGTTTTTTGTTTTTTTGAGACGGAGTCTTGCTCTGTCACTCAGACTGGAGTGCAGTGGCAAAATCTTGGCTCACTGCAACCTGCGCCTTCTGGGGTCAAGCAATTCTCCTGCCTCAGCTTCCCGAGTAGCTGGGATTACAGGTGCCCGCCACCACGCCCAGCTAATTTTTTGTATTTTTAGTAGAGATGGGGTTTCACCATATTGGCCAGGCTGGTCTCGAACTCCTGACCTCAGGTGATCCGCCAGCCTCTGCCTCCCTAAGTGCTGGGATCACAGGCGTGAGCCACCACACCTGGCCTACAAACTTCTTTATTAAAGTAATAGCACACATGTACTTAACTTCTGGTTTCTACTTGAGAGCATGTCAGTAACCTCCAATATAAAACACGATGAAAAATGAAACTATACGCATAGTGTTGCTTGTATCTACCTGTCAGAAGCCCTTTGCCTTGATAGCATTTGCTGCCTCAGTCTTCCTCATCACCCAACCTCTCCAGGTTGTTTGTTATGATAAACCTAAGTGCCTCCGTAAATGGTTAGAGCATGTGTTTTTTCATCTTTGTGACTCCCCTTGTCTGGGGACAAGACTGCTTGTACTTCTCCCAGCTTTGCCCTCTTTGGCCTGCTAGTAGCACACCCCATCGATCCAGACCTGTCTGGCTCTTTGTAGCATTTACCTGGTCACATGATAAAGGGTGCTGAGTGCTTGTCAGTGTGGGTCCCTGTCACTTCTCATGCATGTCCTATATCTTAATTTTACCACATGTGCTTCTGCTTCTTAAAAGCCATTCAAATAAATGGAGAAGGTTTTAATTAACTTACATTGTCTTGTTTTTTCCCCATAATTGTATTCACAAACTGGCATATGGGACTTCATGAAATGCTAATGGTGATGTGGGTAATGAGCAGGCCTGGGACCCGATTTATCCATTAGAGCTGGGGTCTTTCTGTAGAATCTGTCCCACCACATGAAGACCACTCTGAGGGGAGATTCCGCAATGGACAGCAGCCTGAGACCATCAGAAGGCAAGCTTCCCCCAACAGGGCTCCTCACATGGACTCGGTGTTCCCATCTGGAACCACCAAGGGTGGGGATGGAGTGGGGGAAGAAAAGATAAGACAGGATGTGAGATGAAGGAAGAAGGGGATAACTCAGACTCCAACCCTCATATCATTCTTCTTCCTGCACCCCAGGGTCTTCCTACACTCCAGGATCTTCCTGCCCCTCAAAGTGTCTGCAGAGCAGGAATCTAAGAGTGGCTTTGCTGGGCGGTTCTTATTCAGAGCCTCTCGTGAGGTTGTAGTCAAGCTGCCAGGTGGAGCTGCAGTCAATGGAAGGCTTACCTAGGGCTAGAGGAGCTGCCTCCAAGATGGCTCATTCACATGGCTGTTGGCAGATGACCAGAGTTCCTCGCCACAATGTTACCTGAGTGTCCTCATGACATGGCTGTTGGCTTCCCTGAGAGTGAGTAATCCAAGAGAAAGCAAGGCAAAAGCCAGACCATCTTTTATGACCTAGCCTTGGAAGTGACATGTCATCACTTCTAGCATATTCTATTGGTCACACAAACCCTGTTACAAGGTGAGAGGGGACTACCCAAAGAGGTGAATATCAGGAAGTGGAGATGATTAGGGGCCATCTTGGTGGCTGGCTACCACATATTATTATACCTCCATCACAGTCTGGTACACCTGGGGCCCCCAACATAATGTTAACCGTTCTTCTGCCCCGTGGCAAGACTAGACTTGAATGTTTCTCCTGGATTCTCCAACCTGAAGTCCCCTCAGTTTCCCACCTGTCCCCACGCAGTCACCAGGGATGGAGAGAAATATGATTCTTCATCTACTTCCTTCCTCACACCTCCTGTCCAACACTCTTTCAGGGGCCTTGGAGTCACCTACTTGGGGACATCATCAAAACTGTGTTCTGAGATGTCTTAGTCTCATGGTAAAATTTTTATAATGTCCGTAAGGCCAGTGGTCCCAGGGCTGTTTGCCCTATTTTATAACCAGTGGCCCATGTCCAAGATGAGGGAAAAGGAGGGGTTGGGGGAAGGGTGGCATCCCAACACCCCCTCCTTCCTAGGCCTTGGATATCAGCCCCAGCCTCTGCTGCCATAAATGAATCCTCTACTTTTTGACATGGTCTTGGACTGGATTTGGGAATAAAAGCCCCATGATGTGATCCAGATGTGACTGTGGCTTGGAGCTGGAACAAAAAAACAAAGGAGTAACCAGATAAAGAAATCACAGACATAATTCTTTCTCCTCCCGTGTGCACTCCCTTTTCAACTTGCAAAGTTCATCCATGACCTGAGGCCTATGTGTTCTGTTTTTCTCTTGTGCTTACTAGTAGCCAGTTTTATTTGCCAATAGGTCATTTAAAGAAACATTAGTTTTGGCCGGGAGTGGTGGCTCAAGCCTATAATCCCAACACTTTGGGAGGCCGAGGCAGGTGAATCACGAGGTCAGAAGATTGAGACCATCCTGGCCAACACGATGAAACCCCATCTCTACTAAAAATACAAAAATTAGCTGGGCATGGTGGCATGTGTTTGTAGTCCCAGCTACTCAGGAGGCTGAGGCAGGAGAATTCGTTGAACCCAGGAGGTGGAGGTTGCAGTGAACCAAGATCACGCCACTGCACTCCAGCCTGGGCAACAGAGTAAGACTCCATCTCAAAAAAAAAAAAAAGGAAACATTATTTTTATAAACAAGTAACTCAAGGAATAAAATTACAAATTCACATCATAACAGTGAATGGAATAGACTCTGTTCTAAACACTTTATACATTCATTTAATTCTCACAACAACCCTATGAGGTAAATACTATTATTATCCCTTATCATCCCCATTTTACAGATGAGGAAACTGAGGCTCAGAGAGGTAAGGTAACTAACTCAAGGTCCACAGCTAACAAGTGGCAGAGTTTTATTTAGACTCAAGTTGTCTGGCTCCAGAGTGTGTCTCTTATTTTTTATTTTTTTTTTTTTTTTGAGGTGGAGTCTCCCTGTGTGCCCAGGCTGGAGGGCAGTGGCGCAATCTCGGCTCACTGCAAGCTCTGCCTCCTGGGTTCATGCCATTCTCCTGCCTCAGCCTCCCCAGCAGCTGGGACTACAGGTGCCCGCCACCACGCCTGGCTAATTTTTTGCATTTTTAGTAGAGACAGGGTTTCACCGTGTTAGCCAGGATGGTCTCGATCTCCTGACCTTGTGATCCTCCTGCCTCAGCCTCCCAAAGTGTTGGGATTACAGGCGTGAGCCACAATGCCCGGCCCAGAGCGTGTCTCTTAAGTGCTACATTATACTGACTCTCTCATGTTATTTTAAAGATAAAACACACAAAAGAAATGTTGAGCTTACACTAAGTTTGCTTGAGCTATGTCCCCCTGAACCTCAGGGTAGTACAAATCATCTTCTGTCATTTGAGTTCCTCCGGGGAATACATTGGAGGAGTGGTTTTAATGGGGACCTCCCTAAGAAGCAGAACCATCTGTTTCTTACAGAGGCAAAAATTACTGGTTCCCCTCACTCTACCGTTTTCTGTTCTGGGCAGGGAAGGCACGAGTGAAATATTCTCATCCACGTCTTGCAGAGGAAGAAACTAAGTCTTAGAGAGGGGAAGTGATGTGTCTGAGGACACACACAATTAGATTCAGAAAGGAAACTCAATGCCAGGCTATTTCTCTAAATTCAGTGCCATTCCCTCTGAAACACCACATTTCACCTGCCTTAATCTGTGCCCTGGCTCATTGGTGTCGCTACAACAAAATGCCACAAACAGGGTGGCTTATAAATCACAGGAACTTATTTCTCAAAGTTCTAGAGGCTGCGAAGTCCAAGATCAAGGCATTGGTAGACGTGGCGTCTGCTGAGGCCCCACCTCCTGGTTCATACGTGGCACCTTCTAGCTGCGTCCTCCAATGGTGGAAGGGGTGAGCTAGCTCTCTGGGGCCTCTTTTATTTTATTTTTTAAATTTTTATTTATGTATGTATGTATTTGTTTATTTTTGAGGTGGAGTTTCGCTCTTGTCGCCCAGGCTGAAATGCAGTGGCGCCATCTTGGCTCACTGCAACCTCTGCCTCCCGGGTTCAAGTGATTCTCCTGCCTCAGCCTCCCGAGTAGCTGGGATTACAGGCGTGCGTCATCACGCCCAGCTAATTTTTGTATTTTTAGTAGAGATGGGGCTTCTCCATGTTGGTCAGGCTGGTCTCGAACTCCCGACCTCAGGTGATCAGCCCGCCTCGGCCTCGCAGTGCTGGGATTATAGGCGTGAGTCACCACACCTGGCCTGGGGCCTCTTTTATAAGGACACTAATTATAAGGACACTAATCCCATTCATGGGCTTCCACCCTCATGATCTCATAACCTTCCAAAGGCCCCACCTCCAAATATCATCACACTGGTGATTAGGTTTTACCATATTAATTTTGGAGAGGCATATTCAGACCATAGCAATTTGAATCTTCATTCTTTTTTTAAAACTTAATTTAAAGTTTCGGGATACATGTGCAGAATGTGCAGGGTTTTGGGGGGGTTTATTTTTGAGACAAAGTCTTGCTCTGCCATCCAGGCTGGAGTGCAGTGCCACTTGAACCCAGGAGTGCGGCTCACTGCAATCTCCGCCTCCTGGGTTCAAGTGATTCTCCTTCCTCAGCCTCCCAAATAGCTGGGATTACAGGCATGCACCACCACACCCAGTTAATTTTGTATTTTTAGTAGAGACAGGGTTTCACCATGTTGGTCAGGCTGATCTTGAACTCTTGACCTCAGGTGATCCAACCATCTAGGTCTCCCAAAGTGTTGGGATTACAGGCGTGAGCCACTGCGCCCAGCCTAGGTTTGTTACATAGGTAAAGGAGTGCCATGGTGGTTTGCTGCACCTACCTACCCATGAATCTTCATTCTTTCATTCCTCTGGCAAAGTTCCCCTTAGAAGCCCTATGGAGCTCCAAGTGGTATAAAGCTCATCCCATTGTGAGAATAATATAGCCACAGCCCAAGGCTATCAACTTGTTACCTGCTTGCTGGGTGATGTTGCAAAACACATACCCTCTGTGGCTGCCAGAAGAGTGCATAACTCACATCTCCTTCGAGAGAATCTGCTGCAAGGAGCATGATTACCCAACAGCCTGCAGCAGCTGTCCCTCTGGGTCAGGCCCGGGAGCTAGAGGCCAGGGCGTCCTCTTCGCACTGTGTGCCCAGTGGCAGGGACCAGGCCCTCCCCCAGCTCCCACCCCCACCCCCATGGCCATCTGACTTCAGGAAGCTCAGTCCCTCCCCTCCCACCTCCCCCAGTGTCCTTGTCCTGCTGACATCACGCACACACGGAAGAGAAATATGCAAGATTCCAGAGAGGCCAGAGTGTGGGAACCAGGACAGATGCTGCTGGCCCTGCGCACAGGCTGCCACGCCTCCAGAGCCTCTGGGTGCTGCCAAGGGGACTCTGGAATGTGCCCAAAGCTTCTGGCTTCCTCCATGGTGGGCCACCCCCCAGGGCCTGGGAAAGCTAGGGAGGCTCTGAACACCCAGTCTGCCATTCCGCCCCTGTGTGGCTCCTGCGGGACTTGTACTGCCTGAATGTAGGGGTGGGAGTGTATAAGCTTCAGGACAGCAGGGCCAGCCCAGCTGCTTTGCTCTCAGGGGCCCAGATAAGTAGAGCATGAACTCTGCAGCCCAGGGACAGGGAAGGGAACCAAACCAACATGTTTATCACCTTACTTAGAGAAGGAGCTTGGAAGTGTGTGGGTGTACATGCATGTGTGTGTTATAGACAGACAGACACAGACAGATGGTCCCAGCCCCCACCCTCACTAGCCCCAGGGGTAGCTTGTGTGCCGCCTGCTCTGCACATGTGGCTCCCAGCAGCTGCACATTCCGTCAGTGACCAGCTGTGGCAGCAGCTGTGGAGGTGGAAAGTGAGCGCCCGATGGGTCCCAGAGGAGCAGGGGAGGAGGGCAAGGGGAGGACAGGAAGGGCCTGGGATGAGCAGGGGGTGGGGAGAGGGGGAAGCAAGGAGGCTCAGACTGTTCTCAGGATGGAACAGGGAGCAGGAAAGTGGTGGTGGGGCTGCCTGACATCTGGGTGTGGCACAGAGAGCTTGCAGAGGTCCAGGACAGGCCCAGCACACCCCGGCTAGGTCTTACCATGTGGGTGGACCAACATGAGTGTAAGGAAAACGACTGGGCAGTTGGAGCTATGGGTCTGAACCTGAGAAAAAAAGTGTATTTGAGATATAAATTTGCAAATCATTCGCTCACAGAAGGAAAAGCCAGGGAGTAGGTGAACCACCTAGGGAGAGAGTAGATGGAGACAGAGGCCAAACCCAAATATAACATTAGAGCACCCACTCTCCACAGCAGGCATTGCTGTCTGCATCTTACCTCATTTAACCCTCACAACAACCCTGTACAGCGAGTGGCTTTGGTATCATCCCATGAGAAAACCAAGGCACGGAAAGGCCACTCTTGTCCTGGCTCACTTTCTGTCTCACTGTGTGGCTCTGGGGATGTTTCTGTCCCTCTCTGGGTCTCAGTGTCCCTAGGCTCAAAGTCAGGACAAGGTCCTGCAAAGGGAAGACTGAGTGGCACCTGGGTGCTCCAGGCCCCTTCTTCCCCCTACTTCATCCCGGGCCATGGGCCAGAAAAGTCCTTGTATGTCTCTGCTGTTTTTCTAGGGGCCAGGACACATAAACTATTCCACAATTAATAACCACCAACCACCACCCTGGGCATCTCCGTGCCAATCATCTCCTCTGAGACACCCCAGATACCTCCACCATGCAGCAGTTGGAGGCTCGATGCCTGCCCAGCAGTGGTCTCTGGAATCGTGTTCCCATGGATAGTCTATGTGCAAGCCAACTGTTCAGAGCCCAGGCCGTATCAGTTTAGTGATCTGAATACCAGCCTCGAGAGCAGATGGGGCTGACCTAGTGTGGGCTCAGTGATAGAGAAAGTGTTGCTGCAACTGAAACTCATCGCTGAAAATCTCCAGCTCGCTCAGCTCTGGGACAGAGAGAAAGGAGCAGAGGGTAGAATAGAGGGCCCGTCTCGTCCTCCTTCCCTTTGGATTGAGGCTGCCTGCTACTCCTGGGCCTCTCACCCTTTTCCTTACTTCTGACTCCCTCTCCATTAGTGAGCAAATTCCTCCTGAGGTTCTGCTGGTCCCTGGAGTTGCGTGGGGTGCCCTCTCTCATGGACCTGCCCCTCTTTTTTTCTGTTTATTTTTTCCCCTTAGAGATGGGGTCTCACTCTGCTGCCCAGGCTGGAGCGCACTGGTGCAATCAAGACTCACTGCAGCCTTGACCTCCTGGGCTCAGGTGATCCTCCCACCTCAACCTCCTGAGTAGCTGCTATTATAGGCTATTACTGTGCCTGGCTGACGTGCCCCCTTTTTAAACCTGCTTCCGCAACCCTCCACCCCAGACACTTTCCAGTCCATGGCATCCTGCCCTTGCCTCTGCCTCCCTTGCCTCTGTTCATTCATCCCAAGGCATCTGTGACCTCCTGATCACACTTCTTTCCTCTTAGAGCCCCTGGACTGGTGACCAAGCCCTTTTTCTCGGCTCTTGGTTGCCTTGGTCCCTGGTGCTCCATTCTCGCAGGATTCTCCTCCTTCTTCCCAGAGAATCTTTGGTTATTGTTTCCCAGGGTCCTAGCCTAGGTTCCCCTCCCTTCTGGGTCTGCACTAGCTCCTTGGGACAGCTATGTCATGTACCCCATGTCTTCAGCCACCAAATCTCTACTCCAGCCCAGACCGCTCCCTGGGTTCTCCTCTTGGGTGTGCCCTCAGTCTCACAAACAGCATGTCCATAGTGAGCTCCTTCCCTTCTCCAGTGTTTCCCATTGGTGCTCATCACCTTCATCCATTCAGTCATCCAGACAGGAACCCAGTATCACTCGAATCCAGTCCTTACTGCCTGGCCTATTTTAAGAGTCTCCTGATTGGTCCACCCAGCTCTAATGCAGGATGCAGTGGTTACCAGCATGAATTCTGGCACCAGACTGCCAGGTTAGAATCCTACTTCTACCACTTAGTAGCTGTGTGATTTGGGGTAAGTTACTTAACCTTCCTGTGTTTCAGGGTAACTTATGAAGAAAAGAGGTTTAATTGGCTCATGGCTCTGCAGGTTGTACAGGAAGCATAGTAGCAACTGCTTCTGGGGAGGCCTCAGGGAGCTTCCAGTCATGGTGAAAGGCAAAAGGGGTTGAACAGGCACGTCACAAGGCAAAAACAGGAACAAGAGAGGAAGCAGGGGAGATGCCACACACCTTTAAACACCAGATCTGTGAAAACTCACTATCATGAGAACAGTACCAAGGGGATGGGACCAAACCGTTCATGAGAAATCCACCTCCCTCACCTCCCACCAGGCCCTACCACCAACATTGGGGATTACAATTCAACAGGAGATTTGGATGGGGACAGAGATCCAAACCGTATCACCATTCCGTTGATATTCCATGCTTGTTCCTACCTCAGGGCTTTCCATTTGCTATTCCTTCTGCCTGGACTCCTCTTCCCTCAGATCTTCTCAGATTCCCTCTCTCCATTTGGGTCTTTGCATAATGATTCATCCTCAGAGAGGATCTCCTGACCCCTAAGTAAAATAGCCACCAATCCCCCAGTTACCCTATGTCTCTACCTCACTTTATCTTATTTCACAGCATCAATTAATATCACTAACATTACATTATACGTGTTGCTATATGTTCATCGCCCAAAGCTCTGGGCCCTGCAATGTGAGAATGGCCCAACATAAATGGCAAGAAGACTCTCGTGGGTGGGTGGACAAGGCAGAAAGTGGTTGGGGATGAAGCTGGAGAGATGGGCAGGGACCCGAGCTTAGGGGATGGTACCTCAAGTGTGCCCTGGACTGTCCTGGCATGATTATTAGTATTACCTCCTTTCACCTTCGTAGGAGCCCAGGTTATTACAGCCATTCTGTGTATAGGGCATGGTAAACAGTTGGCATTTTATTTCAAATGGGATGTGAAGCATGTGGACGGTTTTGAGCAGGAAGTGACATGATCTGACTGGCATTTAAAAGGATCATGACCAAGTCCTTGAAACACTCTTTTGGCTCCTGCCCACACCCCCCCACACACACTCCACTCTCCTCCACTGCCCTTTCAGTCTTCTCTGGCAGCTCTTTCTCTTCTACAACCTTTAAATCTTGGAGTTTCTCCAGACTAGTGGTTCCCAACTGGGGGCGATTTCTCCCCCAAGGGACATTTGGTATTTTATCTGGAGATATTTTTGATGGTCACAACTGGAGCGGGTATAACTGACATCTAGTGGGTAGAGGTCAGGGAGGTTGCTTACCATTCTGCAATCCACAGAATAGCCCTACACAAAAAAGAATGATCTGGCCCAAAATGCCAGCAGTCTCGAGGTTAAGAAATCCTGCACCAGATTAGTACCCTCCAATAGGAACATCATGGGAGCTGAATAAACAGTTTAACATTTTCTAGTAGTCACATTTTTAAAAACCTAAAAAAAAAAACAAGGGAAGTTAATTTTACTAATATATTTTATTTAATCCAATATTTATAAAATATTATCATTGCAACATGTAATCATAACAAAAAATATCAATGACATAGTTGACACTTAAAAAAATTCTGGTGTGTATTTCATACTCACTGCACATATAGCAATTCAGACCAGTCACATTTCAAGTACTTAATAGCCATGGGGGGTTTGTGGCTATTATATTGATGGCATAGCTCTAGGGTCAGTACTACATAATATATCACAATGTTTAAGAGCTGCATAATTGGCTGGGTATAGTGGCTTACTCCTGTAATCTTAACACTTTGGGAGGCCAAGGTGGGAGGATCGCTTGGCCCCAGGAGTTGGAGACCAGCCTGGGCAACATAGTGAGATCTCATCTCTACTAAAAAGAAAAAAAATTTTTTTTTTTTTTTTTGAGACGGAGTGTCGCTCTGTCGCCCAGGCTGGAATACTGTGGCACTATTTCGGATCACTGCAAGCTCCGCCTCCTGGGTTCACGCCATTCTCCCGCCTCAGGCTCCCGAGAAGCTGAGACTACAGGCAGCCGCCACCACACCTGGCTAATTTTCTGTATTTTTAGTAGAGATGGGGTTTCACCGTGTTAGTCAGGATGGTCTCGATATCCTGACCTCGTGATCTGCCCACCTCAGCCTCCCAAAGTGCTGGAATTACAGGCATGAGCCACCGTGCCCGGCAAAAAAAATTTTTTTTAATTAGCTGAGCATGGTGGTATACACCTGTAGTCCTAGCTACTCAGGAGGCTAAGGTAGGAGAATCACCTGAGCCAAGGAATTCAAGGTTTCAGTGAGCTATGACAGCACCACTACACTCTAGCCTGGTGACAGAGCAAAACCTTGTCTTTATTTTAAAAAGAAGGGGGAGTGCTGTATAAGGTAATAAAACCTAATGTTTTGGCTCTGGAACTGAACTGCCTTGTTAAATTCCAGCCCTTCCATTTATTGCCTGTTGGCCTTAGGTAGAGTTACCCTACCTCTCAGCCATCGTTTCTCACTTGTAAAGTGGGGATTATAATATTACTACTTTATAGAGTTGTCAAGGATTAAATGAGTTCATATTTACAAAACACTTAGAATAGTTTCAGGTTTTATAATAAGTGCTCACCAAATGTTAAGTATTTAGCTAGGCTCCTGCTCTGTCTCCAGCCACGTTTTCTGAGTGATCACATCTGCTCCCATAGCTTTAAATGCCATCAATTACCTAATGACGTCCAAATTTAATATCTGGCTGAGACCTGTTTTCCTGAACTCCAGACCCTCTATTTAACTGTGCACTATATTTTGATGATCCAAGACATCTCACATGAAATGTCCACCACGGAGCCCTTGACCTTCCCCTGCAAATCTGCTTTTCTTCCAATCTTTGCTATCTCAGTCAATTACACAGGGCAGACATCCAGGAGGCGTCCTTGACTTCTGCCTTTCCAGGGAATGCATAGCGCATGGATTGTGCAAATTCTCTGTTGGTTGAGGTTTCCACTGACTGGCACGTGCCTGCAGAAGTGATGTGAGTACTGAGGGCATTTGGAATGAGAGTCCATAGTTGTGGCTGGGGCGACCACCAGGGCTTCCTGGTACTGATCGCTCATGACAGTTGCCCCTACCAGTATGTATTTGTAAGTCTGTCTGTGTGTATGTGTTTGCATACCTGGCCCAATGGCTGTGTCTGTGGATGTGTGTGGAAGGGGGCACAGGAACGTTCTTCCCCATCAAGTAATCAAGTGTCCCCCAGCAAGCAGGCCTTGCTGTGGGGGTGGAAGCACAGTTATTCTCAGATGACCAACTCCATTCTCCCACTTGAAAGGGTGGCTTCCCTCAGGGCCTGACCTGGTAGCGGGCAAAAAGGAAAACTTCTCTCATGTCTAACCCAGACAGCAAGACCTCCTCTATCTCCTCTTCCCTGCCCAAGAAGTCCACCTCCAGGATGCTCTCATGCAGCTTCCTCTGGAGCCTTGGGAGCTTCTCTGCGGTCCTGGGTGCCTGAGGATGACCGGTGGAATCTGAGAACTTCCCACGAGTCCCCCTCCCTAAGGACAGGGCAGCTAGAGCCCTCCCTGAGTGAACAGGTTGGTGTGTTGTCAGAAGCAGAGGCCCCAGGAAGAGAGGCTGGAGGGTGTCTCCCCTTTTCCTCTCCTTCTCGCACTTTGAGGCCCTGTCATAGCGTCTAGAAGAAGCCCTTTCCTGGCCTCCTGGCCTCCTGGCCGCCCAGGACAACTCGACCTCTGGTGAACTGGGAACTGATTCCCAGGGACAACCCACCACTGCCACCAAGCCAGGCCTTTAGGGACTCGGCCAGAGCCCAGCTTTCTCAAACGCTGTGGCCACAACTTCAGCCGTCCCTTTTGGGGGTGACCGCCACCTCTCAGAAGTGTGTCTTCCCCTTGCCCCCACCACACTATTCCACTTGCTTCGGGCCCCTATGGAGGAGCTGCTGGGGAATTCTTGTTGAGGATCAGGCCCCAACCACCCCGACTAACCTCGACAAACTTGATGTGTCTGCTGCCTCCAGAACACCAGGAGGCAGGAGCGCGCAGGGTTAACCCTTGCGGAATCCCAGGCATCGAAGCGGCGCCTCTACAGGCCAGCAGCGCCCAGGTGACCCAGGGACAGACGGGGACTCCCGGCTTCCCCGCGGGGCCTCCCAGGGCACCTGCCCAAGGCCACCCAGCGCGCGGCAGCCGAGACAGCGG
>NW_012117376.1:550181-556806 GCF_000951035.1 Colobus angolensis palliatus
GGGCCCGACTTCCCGACTGGGAGCCCTAGCCGCGGGGCTGAGACCCGGCAGCCTGCGTTCGCCATGAAGCGACCCAAGGAGCCGAGCGGCTCCGACGGCGAGTCCGATGGACCCATCGACGTGGGCCAAGAGGGCGAGCTGAGGTAAGGGCCGGGATGCTGGGACTGAGCACGCGGAGGGCGGGCGGGGTGGGGGTCGGCCCGACGGGCTCGCCGAGCAGGCTGGCCAGCCCTCCAGCACCGCCTGGGCGGAGGCGGGTGAGCGCGGGGCCACAGCTGTCAGCGTGTGGGGCGTGTGCGGGCTGTGCCTTTACACGCACGAGTGCCTGGATCCTGGGCGCTCTCCATCTGCAGGGCTGGGGATGCTGGCACGGAGGTAGAGTTCAGCTCGGGGGATCTGGTGGCTAGTGGGTTATCATCTACCGGTTGAAGTGGCCTAGGGGAGGCCACTGGCAAGGAGTTTTCCCTGGAGATTCTAGAAAACTCTCATAGACTGATGGTACCCTAGCCCTTGTCCGGAATCTGCTGACGATGCAGACTAACCCCATTCTTTCCAATTTTATCCTAGTTTGGATGTAGTCTTCATGTAGTCCACAAATTATTTCAGGAAGAAGAAAATTTGTCCTCCTTTGAGCAAACTGGACTTTGGGTTTAGGGTCTTGGTATTGAAGAAAATAATAAGCACCTTGCAAGGGCCTAGACTCCATTTCCAGTGTGCCTCCTATCGTGCCCCCTGCTGCCAGTGTCTTTCAGCTCCTGGTAGACAGTCTGACCTGCTTCAAACCTGTCGAACAAATTGCACTTGTATAGTTCTGCTACCTCGCAGTTCTGTGAACTGTCTAAGCTTCAGTTTACTTATGTGTTAAATGAGCATGAATAATAGAACCAAATTCATAGAAGTATTGGGAAAACCAAATGAGGTAAAGTATGTCAAGGGCTTAGCACAGCACATGCTTAGGCACACACCATGTGATTCCCAGCACCCTGAAAGAGCTGCAGGGCTGATTGGGAGTCTGAAGACCTGAGTCTCAGCCCCAAATCTGCCACCAACTCACTACGTGGTCTTAGGCCATTGGTTTCCCTGACAGAGTCCATCCTGAGTCTGTTTCCCCATCAGTAAAACAAAGACAGCAGTGGAAAAGAAAGGGATACTTCATCTCTCTTGGCTCATCCAGACTTGACTCTCTAGAACAGAATTGGAGGGGAATTCAGTTAATCCATCCTTCCTTCCTTCCTCTCTTCCTTTCTCTCTCTCTCTTTCTTTCCTTCCTTCCTTCCTTCTTTCTCTTTTCTTTTCTTTTCTTTTCTTTTCTTTTCTTTTCTTTTCTTTTCTTTTCCACAATCTCAGTCTGTTGCCCGTGCTGGAGTGCAGTGGCATGATCATAGCTCATGGCAACCTTGATCTCCTGGGCTTAAGTGATCCTCCTGCCTTGGCCTCCCAAAGTGTTGGGATTACAGACATAAGCCAGTGTGTCGGGCCCAGTTAATTCTTAGGAATTCTTAGGGATATTTTTGAGGACATTTTGTAATTTCAGTGCTCTCTAGTTTTCTGAGATCCAGGGATCCTGCCTCAGTCACAAATCCCAGGAAAATGCCATAATAGATATTCCTGTTGCATCCTGTACATTTGTTTTTAGGGTGTATAATACGATTCGCTATGCAACATATTAGCCTTTCTTAATTGTTTAGCAGAAACTGCTATTCAGAGAAGCAGTTATCTTAGCCTGTGCCTGCTAAGGGCCAGGAAAGGGCACAGCACCATGTGGTGGTGTTGGAGCGGGGTCTCAAATTCAATGGCATTGGGTCTTCATAGATCAGAGGCACAAAATTGATGCCAGAGAACTAGGCTGATCAGAGCTGGCTTCTGTCCTCCACGAGTTTGCAGCCCAGTCATTGACCTGCCAGGTCATAAAAACACCATGGACGGGATGGAAAGGAGACAGACTGTGGGCTGTGAGGGCACTTAAGCAAGGAGAGGTCACTCTCAACCAAAGATGGCAAGGAGGGCTTCTGGAAGATGGTGGCATCTGGGCGGGCAACTGCTCACATGAGGCATAAAGGATCAGTGGCAGTTTTTTCCTATACATATAGCATTTCCTATATATACAGAGCCCATTTTTAGACACTGTCCTTAGAGGAGCAGACCCCTCTGAGGAGAGAAAGCAGTTGGACATCTGGTAGAGGCTGACTTATAGATGCCTCTTTGTAGCACTCACCAAAGGGCCCTCCCCCCCAGCAGACATCAATGCTTCGATTCAGGGAGCACTGAACGATGCCTGCTGTGGCCCAGACCCTGGGCTGGGCATAGGGGGGCCAGATGTATCCTGCTCAGCCTCTGCCCTCAGGGAACTCTCAGGGAAGAAGAGCTTCATGTACACAGAAAGCAGATCAACACTGACAAGGGCTGCAGGACGGAGGCAGCCAGCCTCTCGGGGTCAGGGGCAGGGCGCAAATCCCCCACACTCAGAAACATGAGAGTAAAAAGCAGAGTGTGTTCCACCGTCACTGTGGGCATCTGCCTGGTGGCAGTCCTGCCTCATCTGTGAAACCTACCCACAGAGCTCTCCTCTGAACCTGGCCCCCTGACACGGGATGAGTCCAAACTGAGAGGACAGCCTCTCCTCTACCTTTGCAAATGTCTAATGAGCACCTGCCACATGTCAGACCCTGGATCAGGGTCCTCTTCCTGAACGATATAAGGTGGTGGCCTTGGAGTCAGATGGACCTGAGTTTGAATCTTACCACCATTAACTTTGGCCAGTGACTTTTACACCTTTCTGAACCTCAGTTTTCTCCCTTTCAAAATGGGAATGCATTAGCATTCCTGCCTCACAGGATAAGGTCTGATGAAGTAATGTACATAAAGTTACATAACTCCCTACTTTGATACAAAGTAACTTCCAGTAAATGTTGCTGTCAAAGCGGTCACCATTCAGCTGAGGGGGGCAACATATTTACGAGACAGCATGGTCTCATGAAAAGACTGGAAGTCTGAAGACTGGACTTACTGGAGTGATTCTTAACTCCGGTGTCTGTCACTCCACCTGTAAAATGATTATTTTTCCTAAATGTGAAATGGCCCAAATCATACTTCACTCACAGGGCTATTGTGCAATAAATTAGACAAATAGATGTGGAAGTGCAGTATAGAACAAAAAGTACTGGCTCCAAGATCTACATGACGGTATGATGAATATATGGGGTGCACTGGCAAAAGCCCCAGATTAAAAGCCACGAAAGGCTGGGTGCAGTGGCGCATGCCTGTAATCCCAGCACTTTGGGAGACCGAGATGGGCGGATCACGAGGTCAGGAGATGGAGACCATCCTGGCTAACATGGTGAAACCCCGTCTCTACTAAAAATACAAAAAATTAGCCAGGCATGGTGGCACGTGCCTGTAGTCCCAGTTACTCAGAAGGCTGAGACAGGAGAATCACTTGAACCTGGAAGGCGGAGGTTGCAGTGAGCTGAGATCCCACCACTGCACTCCAGCCTGGGTGACAGAGTAAGACTCCATCTCAAAAAAACAAAAAAACAAAAAAACAAACAAACAAACAAAGTCACCAGACACTAGACCTAACTGTAGTTCTGGATTTTCGTCTAATTTGCTATGTGGCCTGGGGAAGATCCCTTCCGCTCTGAGTTTCCTCATTTTACAAATGGATTCAGTTCTCTCTGAGATCCCTTCATTTGGGACATGGTGATTCTGCCTTTGGCTGACACAAAATGATTAGGGTCATCTGCAAGGGTTCCACGGGGGAGTTCCCAGGGGAAGTCAGCACTGAGGGTGGTCAGGACCACCTGGAAAGCTTTCGTGCTATAAGAGACTGCCCCAGAATTCTGGCCAGGAGCCACTAGAGGCCTATGGAGCAGATCTTGATGGTCAATGTATCTTCTCTGGGTCCATGAAAATCTGTGTCATTTTCAGATTCTCAGACAAGAGAATCCCACACCTCCTCCCACTGTCAGGGCCAGATCGTGGGCTGGAAGGGAGCTCTGGCTGGGCTCTTGGGAACTTTAAAAATAAGGGGTCTGGAAGGCTATTCAGACAGACAGGAAGTAGGAATTAGAAGGGAAACAATGCTGAAGTGGAGCCAGAAGATGCGGATTCCCTGCTGGCTTTGCTCCTTAGCAGCTGGGTAGGCTGGGCAAGCTGCTTTAGCTTCCTGAAGCTCAGCATCCTCATCTGTAAGATGGGCTTTTGTAAGGCTTAAAGGAGGGAAAGACACATAATGTTGCCAAGAAAACTGTAATGTGAGGTTTGCCTCTGAGATATGGGGAGAGGAGAAGGGGAGAAATGATACAACAGGGAGAAGCTGACCAGGAGATTGGAAAAAGGGATGGCAGCACTGCTTTGCCCTGAAATGGGTGCGTCAGCCTCCAACAGATGGTCCCAGCGGAGGGATCAGGCTGAGAGGCAGTGACGTGCGCAAGGCTAACCCAATACCCGAAGAGACGCTTTATCAAGCTGGGGGGAACAAAGGTCGTGTTTCTTAGTGTGTCTTGGCTCCTGGGGCTTGTCCCCAGTGAACCAGTGAGGCTTTGTAAACAAGCTGCCCCTAGATCTCAGGATCAGGCCATCTGAGCCTGGACCTAGCTTGCTGGGCCCTCCCTCCTAGGAGCTATTACAGACTTCTTACCAGGTCTGCTTGTCCAGATGTTTGGGTGGGAGATATCCTTTTCCAGATGTGTCTGGACAAAGCCAGGGACTTAGCAGTAGGGTTTGACAAATGCTATCTGGTCTCTTCTGCAACCTTCTCTGAGCAGTTGATGAAAATGATCCAAATTCAAATGCCAAAAGGGTAGTCACATGGGCTGGGACCTTTCTGGTAAGTCATATATGCCCCCATTCCACAAAGTCCTAGGCCGTAGATTTTATGGCGCTTAAGTCTCTGTTCCCCAGTGATGCCAAATACATGGGTGAGAGAAGAAAGCTCTACCATGAGTTCTGCTGTATTCGAAGCTGCAATAGTGAATGTAACAGACATGGCTCATGGCCTCATGGAGCTTACGGATTTGTTGGAGAGATAGACATCAATCAAATAACCATATAAATATAAAACAACAAACTGGCATAAATGCTGTGAAAGCAGGGTGCTAGGAGAGTATTGAGCAGGGGATACTAGTGGGAGGAGGAATGTTAGAAAAGGCTCCCCAGGGAGGTGCCATCTGAGTTGAGATCTGATGGATTGTAGAAGTTATGGGGCAAAGGGACTGGGGCTTGGGGTGATGGGTGGACTAGAGATGGCGGACCTAGGCTAGGGGGCAGTATGTGCAACTGCAGAAGGAGTTAGTGCATTGATAGGCTGGAGCATACAGAGGAAGAGGGTTGAGTCTGGAGGGGTTGACAGGGGCCAGTTGGACCACCTGAAACATGGTGGCCTTGATCTTAAAAAACATTGGGGCCAGACATGGTGGCTCACGACTATAATCCCAGCACTGTGGGAGCCCGAGGTGGGCAGATCCCCTGAGGTCAGGAGTTCAAAACCATCCTGGCCAACATGGTGAAACCCCATCTCTACTAAAAATGCAAAAATTAGCTAGACATGGTGGTGGGTGCCTGTAATCCCAGTTATTTCGGAGGCTGATGCAGGAGAATCACTTGAACCGGGTGGCAGAGGTTGCAGTGAGCCGAGATCATGCCAGTGCACTCCAGCCTGGGCAACAGAGTGAGACTACAATCTCAAAAAAACCCAAAACAAACAAACAAAAACACATTGGGGAGCCACGGAGGAGTCTGAAGTGAGTGATATGATCAGATTTAAATGATCACTCTGCCTGCAGTGTGGAGATAGGCTTGTAGAGAGTCAAAGAGGTTGTAAAAGGACCCAACAAGAAGCTCCTGCAGTCATCCAGATGAAAGATGATAGAGGCGTAGCATTGAGAGAAGTGGCGGAGAGGAAGAGGACAGACATGAGATGTATTTTAGACATAGCGTGGGCAGGTTTTGATGAGGTGGGGGCAAGGAGGAGGAGGAATCAAAGACAGCATCAGCTTTCCACCTTGCCGAACTGGGGAACCTTCACCAAGATGGGGAACCCAGGGGCAGCAGGAGCAGGTGTGGGTGAAGTCCAGCTTGCAGGTTCCTGTTCAGATGTGTGGCCTTATGTCTTCCGAAATGGCAGGGGAGTCACCTTGTTTGTTGTTTGTTGGTGCAGTGTCTGCCCACTGGAGGTGAGCTGAGGGAGGGCTGGGGTCTGGCTGAGTGTACCACCACCCACCCAGGCCTGAATAAGGCCTTAGAAGTGTTGGCCAAATGAATGATGCCTCAGTGGACCCAGCGAATCCTCACCATTCTAAGAGAACTTCTGAAGCAGAAAACCTTAAGAAGGGTTAGCAGTTGGGCTGAAGATTATTTTGGTCAGAGTCTGGGCAGGAAAAGCTCCCCCCAGGGTTGAGCCTCTTCTCTGTAATGGGAGCTCCTGGGGTGTGAGCAAACATCCATCATTCAACCGGGGCTGCAGAGGGAAGGCACGAAGTGGGAGGAGTGGCCGAGGCTGCGGGGACGGGGCCTTCTGGGAGGCCAGGGCAGTGTCCCAGAGCATCCGAGAAGGGCCTGTGACCCAGATGCCGCCTCCCCTTCGCCCCCGGCCGCACCGCGTGGGAGGAGGCGGCAGCTGCAGGCG
>NW_012117376.1:556981-560487 GCF_000951035.1 Colobus angolensis palliatus
GAGCCCCAGCTACCGCGCCGCGGTGCGCGGTTCCCCGACGGCCGCTGCGAGGGGCCAGGGGCGAGGGGCGAGGGGCGAGGCCGAGCAGGTCCGGATCAAGAGCCCAGAGTGGGCCCAGAGTGCTTGAGAGGACTTGACCTGGGTTGAAATGAGTCCCCGGGAAGAAGGGGAGAGCAAACTCCTCCTTCCAGGCCCGCCCTGCGGCTCCTCCTGTCCCGAGGTCGGCCCAGGCCAGGGAGACGGTCCCCTAGCCCTGAAAAATCAGCTTTTCTTTTCCTTTCCAGCCAGATGGCCAGGCCGCTGTCCACCCCCAGCCCTTCGCAGATGCAAGCCAGGAAGAAACGCAGAGGGGTGAGTGTCTGTCTCAGTCTCTGAGTTGCCCAACAAAGGGTTGCCATGAATCCCCTCCAGTCTGGCGGGGAGAACCCTGGGCAGAAACTTCACCATGAAGCTAACTGCCTGGGTTCAAATCCTTGCTCTGTCACTAGCTATCAGGGTGATTCCCGGCAAGCCTCTTAACCTCTCTGAACCTGATTTGCTCCTTTGTGTAACTGGAATAATGACAGGGCCCACCTCAAAGGACTGCTTTGCAGATTAAGTGCATTAATGTAACAATAGCAGACACACAATAGGCCATTATGATTGTTGTTCCAGCCTGCTCCCCATCCTATCTTCTGTCTCCTCTCTGAGTCCAGAATTTTCATCTTCCTCAGTGTGCCAGGGTGGGGGAGGGGACAGAAGACGGATCCCTGCTTGCTGTTGTCATCTGTCCGTTGTGTTCAGCCCCACTTTCCTCCCAGGATGCAGCTGTGCTTCCGCACTGGAAGTCCAGACACTTGGGGTCTGGCAGAGAGCAGCCTGACACTCATTGACTGTAAGCCCTTAGGCAAACCACTTCCTTCCAGCCTTCGTTTTCCTTATCTGTAAAATGGGGTCAAATCTATCCTGCTCCCAGTGTTCTGCTACCAGTATTGTGAGGGAAGAATGAGGGTGTGTGAGTGGAAGGGCTCTGCAGCTAGAGAGGGCAACATGTGGGACTCTCCACACCATCTCATGACCTCACAGCTGACGGGGTCTCCCTCTTGGCCCAGCGGGGGCCTCCAGGGCCTGCTCCCGCACTCTGGTTGGTGTCCTCATTCTGATTGGCTGTGCCCTGCTGTACCAGCGGTTAAACATCTTGACTATCACCCCTATAGACCAAGACAAGAGGTCTGAGTTATACTCCCAGCTCTGCACTTTCTTGCTGTGTGACCTTAAGCAAATCACTGTCCTTCTCTGGGCCTTGGTTTTCTCCACCATAAAGTAACACTAGATTGATCTCCCTCACAAAAACACTGTGTGGGTAAATAATGAGTTGATGTCCATCAAGGCACTTTGGAAACTGATGACGCACCTGTGAGTAACTTCTTGTCATGATTGTTTAGATCATAGAGAAACGGCGTCGAGACCGCATTAACAGTAGCCTGTCTGAATTGCGACGCTTGGTCCCCACTGCCTTTGAGAAACAGGTATGTGACACTGCTGATTGTGCTAGAGGAAACACTGTGTGGGTGGCAGATAAGGTTCGTTTCTCGTGGCATCTCTCGTTGATTGGTAACAGCTGCCTGAGATGCTGTGTTCATTTACCAACATCTGTCACTGGCCAGGGTAAGAGGAATGGAAATTTATATTTAGGTGTCTCAGGTGGCTTTATGTCCATCATCCCATTGAATTGACTCCTCAGAATGATCCCGAAAGGTAGGGATTATTATGCCCATGGCACAGGTAAGGAAACTGAAGCACAGAGAGGTGAAGTAACTTATACCAGATCACACAGCTAGTAAAGAGCAGGGCACAGGACTGTGTGATTCTCAAGCCCCCATCCATCCGCACTACAGACATTTCCAGAGTGATTTGAAAGTGGAACAGGCTGCTCAGGGAGTGAGCACTCTGCCATCGAGCATGTTACAGCAGGGGAACTACAGTGGGGAATCAGACAGTGGGCTCAGCCTAGGAGATTCTCACCCTATGCACCAAGGCATAGGTCACAGGTCCTCTGCCTTCCCTTATGCTGGTGAGAACAAGTCAGTCATCCCACAGATGTTCACTAAAACCGTCACAGGACCAGCCGTGAACTAGACCTAGTATCTGCCCTCAAGGGACTCCCATGGAGTGTCTGATCTTCAGGCTTCACCTGGGAGGCTTAGGAAGCATTTCCCAAGAGAGTAAAAAAGGAAGAGAAGTGGTCTGGGGATAAGATGATGGGCTAGATCTTGGGCACATGGAGTCTGAAGTTGGATTCCCGGAAGAGCTGGTTTAAGAGGCATTCTGAGGATGGCGGTTAAAGCCATGGAGGTGACAAGCCCCTCTGCAGGGAGCAGCAAAATGCGAAGTAACACAGAAGGGACACTACTGTGCTAAGAGATGGCAGATCAAGAGGGATGGTGAAAGGAGAGCCCAGAAACAGTGGTGTCGTGCAAGTCAAGGGAGGAGTGGTTTCAGGAAAGATGATCGGCAGCCGTACAGTGTACAGGCGGTCTGAGAGGAGAACTGAAAAGAATGTTCTAGATTTGGAGAATTTGGCCAAAGCAGAAGCCCAATTGCAGGCAGCAGTGGAGTGCGAGGAAGGTGAGAAAATCAAGACATTGAGTGCTGATGACACCACACAGCGACATGGTCAGCTGGAGGCTCCACCCTTCTGTCTTCTGTACCCGCAGGGCTCTTCCAAGCTGGAGAAAGCCGAGGTCTTACAGATGACGGTGGATCACTTGAAAATGCTCCATGCCACTGGCGGGACAGGTACCCATGCTCTTCTCTTTCAGGCGTCGTTCATACAACAAATATTTTGAGGCTGGGCCCTGGGGATACGTTGGTGAGCAAGTCCATACGCTGCCCACTCTGAGGAGTTCGCTCAATGGAGGAAACATTTGCAAAGCTTCTGTCTCTCCTTTCAGCATCTCCCTCTCCACTTTCAGGGTCTCCATTTGTCACAACCTTTTCCTCAATTCAGCTGCCTCCAGTCTTAGACCTGGGAGGTGCTTTCTTCTGTAACAGACTGTTCCTATGGGTCCCACCCTTCCCCAACCCAGGACCTCATTAAGGATTTGCCTGAATGAGCTAATTCTCACTGGGATCCCAATCTGACCCCCTGAGCCCAGGGAGGAGCGTGGTATCCTACCCACTGGTCTAGCCTTCTGGGCTGTTGTGTGGTCCTTGGCAGTGCTGGGGTGGCATATCATGCTCACCACAAATCTCAGGATTGTAGCAGGACACAAATTAACTCATTTTGTTATTTTAAGCCCATCAGTTACAATAAAGTAATGGAACAGTGACTTTAAAGGCACTTCCAGGCCAGGCATGGTGCTCATGCTTGTAATCCCGGCACTTTGGGAGGCTGAGGCGGGTGGATCACGAGGTCAGGAGATCGAGACCGTCCTGACTAACACGGTGAAACTCCGTCTCTGCTACAAATACAAAAAATTAGCCGGGCGTGGTGGCAGGCGCCTGTAGTCCCAGCTACTCAGGAG
>NW_012117376.1:560637-561407 GCF_000951035.1 Colobus angolensis palliatus
CACTTCCAGAAGAATAGAAATTCTGTCTACTCAAAGTTTCTCTGTGTATTTAGTGATTTCAACATTAGGAAACCTTGAAAGCTCCACAGGCCTTGGCCACAAAGACCTAAGTTCCAGAGACCTAACTTACTACTCCAGAAGAGGACAGTAGCATTTTAAGTGGCCCATTCTGGTGCTTCTGAAGCCTCAGTGTATATCATTGTCACCTTGGGGCAGGCAGAATCAGGAGTCATCCCCCAGAGATTCTGAGGCAGTAGGTCTAGATTGAACTTCAGGAGTTTGCAAGTTTAACAAGCCACCCAATTATCCTGGTGCAGGTGGTCTATTTGGGAACTTCTGCCAAAGAAATGCATTGCTAAGAGGGGAGACTTCCATCTCTAATGAACCAATGGGGGACATTCAGATTACATTTATGGTTATCCAGTTAAAAGTAGTGACTAATATGTGGACATCATTTGACAGTTTTCAGATGCTTTCACTTATGTTGTTTCATTTGATTCTCACAAGAACCTGCAAGGTGGGGGTTAGTGTTACCACCATTTTCTGACTGAATGAATGGGAAGACAGAACTGTGGTTCACAGCATACGCTTTAGATTTGAATCAGGCTCCACTGATTACTAGCTTTATGACCTTAGACAAATGACTTAACCTCTCCCTTCCTCAGTTTCCTCATCTCTACAATGGGAATAATGAGAGGGTTTTATGAGGATTAAATTAAATAACTTGATGAAATGCTTAGTAAGAATTCAGCAAATGTTAGTTAGAAAAG
>NW_012117376.1:561652-580609 GCF_000951035.1 Colobus angolensis palliatus
CAGGAGAATCTCTTGAACCTGGGAGGCGGAGGTTGCAGTGAGCCAAGATCGTGCCACTGCACTCCAGCCTGGGGGACAGAGCGAGACTCCATCTCGAAAAAAAATTTTAAAAGGCCGGGCGTGGTGGCTCACACCTGTAATCCCAGCACTTTGGGAGGCCCAGGCGGGCAGATCACGAGGTTAGGAGATCGAGGCCATCCCGGCTAACATGGTGAAACCCCGACTCTATTAAAAAATACAAAAAATTAGCCAGGCATGGTGGCGGGCACCTGTAGTCCCAGCTACTCAGGAGGCTGAGGCAGGAGAATGGCATAAACCCAAGAGGCGGAGCTTGCAGTGAGCCAAGATCGTGCCACTGAACTCCAGCCTGGGCAACAGTGCAAGACTCTGTCTCAAAAAAATAAAAAATAAAAATAAAAAAAGAACAGCAAACACAGAAAGGTGAAGGGATTTGCTTGAACTTACATGGCTAAGTGTATAGCAGAGTTGGTTCTTGCCCACAAGTTGACCTGACTCCAAACATAGTCTCCAGCTGAGCTGTTCCTCTGTGGGGGCCATGAACCAAGGACCAGATATTTGCTACCATCGTCATGAGACCAGTGCTGGCTGGGGTTGTTCTGTCTGTCTTTGCCCAGAAGGTGGTCAAGAGAGGAACAGGTATGGAGAGGCAGGGAGGATGTAAATACTTGTGCAGGAAGTTCACATGGTTATCCATCAAAGAGAGGGTCCCCGGCCGAGCCACTGAGGATCACAGTGGGGTCTTGTTTTCCAGATTGCCTTTTGAGCCAAGGGACAAACTCAGATGCCAACAGGGTCAAGCCAGTAATATAAGTGATAGCTAACTTTTCATTTATTCAGCATTTTCTGTGCACTATTTTAATTTCACCCTCACAAGTCTATACAGTAGGCACTGCTTATCCCCATTTTACAACTAAGTAAATTGAGGCACAGAGAGAGAGAGACTTGTCCACAATGAGGCAGCTAGTTAAGTAGCTGACCCAGGATTTGAACCCAGCTCTCCTGGCCTCTGACGACCTCACACTTCACTGCTACACTATGCTGCCTTCTCCAAGGGGCCTCCTCACTCTGATGGCTGCTGCTGCCACCTCCCTTCCTGGGCATCTGCCCCTCTCAGCAGGCAGGGTTGTTCTACACCTTCAAGTGCACAACCTTTCATATCTGTCAAGTATCTACTTCAATGAAGTTATCTTGGCCACAAAGTTTTTTCTTTGCATTAATCATGAATTGTGATGCAAGCAATATTTTACATTTTATAATGCTTCATAGTTTAGTGAATTCATTTGATCATTATAACCCTCCACCCTCCACCCCAGGCAGGGATTTTTGTTCTCACTTTGTAGATGGGGAGACGGGCTCAGAGAGTCAGGGTGACATGGCCAAGGCTGCCCAGGGAGTGAGTAGAGGAGGCAGGTCCAGAACTCAGACAGACAGACCGACCGAGGCCCCATGCTTCTCCCCACACCTGGCATGACCTTCATCACGCCTCCCTTTGCAGGATTCTTTGATGCCCGAGCCCTGGCAGTTGACTTCCGGAGCATTGGTTTTCGGGAGTGCCTCACCGAGGTCATCAGGTACCTGGGGGTCCTTGAAGGGCCCAGCAGCCGTGCAGACCCCGTTCGGATTCGTCTTCTTTCCCACCTCAACAGCTACGCAGCCGAGATGGAGCCTTCGCCCACACACACTGGCCCCCTGGCCTTCGCTGCCTGGCCCTGGTCTTTCTTCCATAGCTGCCCGGGGCTGCCAGCCCTGAGCAACCAGCTCGCCGTCCTGGGAAGAGTGCCCGGCCCTGTCCTGCCCAGCGCCTCCTCTCCTGCTTACCCCATCCCAGCCCTCCGAACCGCTCCCATTCGCAGAGCCACAGGCATCATCCTGCCAGCCCGGAGGAATGTGCTGCCCAGTCGAGGGGCATCTTCCACCCGGAGGGCCCGCCCCCTAGAGAGGCCAGCGACCCCTGTGCCTGCAGCCCCCAGCAGCAGGGCTGCCAGGAACAGCCACGTCACTCCCCTCCTGCGATCTTCCTCCCCCACACCCCCTGGTCCTACAGGGTCCGCTGCTTACGTGGCTGTTCCCGCCCCCAACTCATCCTCCCAAGGGCCAGCTGGGAGGCCAGGGGGAGCCATGCTCTACCACTCCTGGGTCTCTGAAATCACTGAAATCGGGGCTTTCTGAGCTGCCCCTTCACCACCCCGCCCCCAGGAATAAGAAAGGTTCTTTTACCAGGAGCCCGAAAAAGGGCACTGTCTTTTCTGCTTTGCTTCCTGGACTGGCTCATATGTGAAGGCACATTCTCCAGCCATCAGAGGCCCCCTCCTCCTCCAGCCCATCTCTCCAACTCGCTGTTATCCCAGCTTATCCACCCAGCTCTCCTGGAGCTGTTCTGGTCTCAGAGGCTTGGTTCCATTCCTCACCTGCACAGATGAGTCCTGGGAGAGACCCTCAGAGCTGCGCGCAGACCCCTCTCCTGCCCTCTGCACACCAGCAGCAGGCATGAACCTTGGGTCTGGGAAAAAGCTTTAACCCGAAGGGCACCAGGACCCAAGGCAGGCTGTTCCTTGGAGCGGTCAGAACCCAGTCAGGAGCAATGACTGACTGGCTGCAGCCTTCCCACGCCAAGAGGCTGGAACATAGTGTCTGCCTCGCTTCCTGGAGATAGTAACTGAGCAGGGGCCACAAAGAGGTCTCCTGGGAACCCTGTCTGCCCCTGCCCACCTGTCCTTGAGCCACACCATCACACTGAACCACAGGACAGACCCTTTCTCCACCACAGCCAAGGCCTGGAGACTGGGGGCCCAGCAGAGCCTGCTCCCACCCTCCTCCCAGCAGCAGACACTCACCCTCTCACTGACTAATAGGTCCCTGCACACAGCTGGCCTGATAAACCCAGCTGGGAGGTTTCTAGGCAGCAGCAAAACTCTGTGACAGGGTGTCCTCACACCAGGCCTTGGACAGCTGTCCCAGACAGGAGCCAGGGTTGAGCAATGGAGAGCCCAGCCCCCCACGTCTTACAGTCACCATCCTCCAGGCTGGTGGTCCCTCCCCATTGGGTGCACACAGTGCAGAGGGGCCGCGGCCCCATGTGATGGTGTGCAGAGAGCAACCTCTTGGGATTCAGCACCAGACGTCTGTGCTGCCTGGTTTGCATCCGGCTCACAGAGCCCAGACTGCTGGAACAGCCAAGGGCTGTCAGGCTGGACAAAAATAACTGCGAGGAGGGGCAAGAGAAAGGATGATTCGAGGCACCTCGGCCCTTCAAGGTCATGCAACGGGTCGAGGGCCTGAGATCCTGTTCACCAGGACTCCGCAGAGCTGGCTCTGCTCAGAGGCCATTTCATTCCCCAGCTCCACCCCAGGCCACTTTTTCTAATAGAGGAAACATATGGTCCAGCGATCGTTCCCGGCAGAAGAGTGGAGACTAGACTGACATCCAGTGGGACCAGTGTTGTCACACCAGTTGATAAAATGCAGAAACCCTTTTGTACTCATTGGTAAATATCTACTCCCCCAAGTGATTCCAAGTGCCCCCCCGCCCCGGCCCACGACTGCCTGGCACTTCCCCCAGGACTCCTACAATCTGGTTACTGCCTGGCAGATCCAAGGCTATGGAGTCCCAGAGCCAGCAATTCACTGGTACTCATTCCACACTAGTTAGATACTTCAGTTGTCACCCCTGGGAAGATTCTCCCACCTCCTCCCTTTGATGGAACCACCCTCCCCAGAGGCTGCATTGAGGAGACTCCATGGACTGAAAAGTGAGTTGCAGAAACCCTGGGGAAAAGAGCCCTTTCAAAGAGGTGGATAAGAGGGAGGAGATCATCTGAGTGTCCCAGAAAGCTATTTTGAAAAGACAAACTCCTCAAGGAGAGAGAAAGAGGAAAGCACCTCTTTCATTTTTAGTGTGAGCTGGTTCCATCAGACTGCTGTCCTCCTGGACCCATCTGAGATGTGCAGTAGCAAGGAGAGGGGGGATCATTTTAGAGAGTGGGTCACTGGCAGGGAGTGCTCCTAAGGGAGGCAGAGGGGAGACTGAGGTAGAAGGAAGACAGGACTCACACATGCTCCCAGGAGTGGGAACAGAGACAGAGGAGGTAAGAGAAGGCAAAGGCCAGTTTCCCCTTTATCATGAAGGGGCCCACTCAGGACAGGAACAAGGACAACTCCTCCTCCTCTTCCTCCTCCTCCTCCTCCTCTCCTGCTGCTCCTGGGATACCAGGTTATTGATGTAGTCTTGCAGTTTGGCAACTTCCTAGCCTGAGCATCCCTAGTGGGGCTGTGGGAAACACATTTCCACGTTGCAAGTATGCAACTCCAGAGAATCTGTGACGCCACTGAAATGAGGTGGGAATGACCCAGCCCTTTCAGCATCTTGGCTGAACTTGCTTTCTTTGTCCCTGGGATATTGTGGAAGGAAAGGCGACTGTGTGATCTGATTCCGTGGTCAAGGACTTGCATCTTCTGTTTCTATCCCCAAGCCTTCCTGGGGTCTCCAACTCCTACCCCATTGCAGCGGTTGTTGCGGACATCCAATAAAGATTTTTTTAGTGCTTCTGGGAACTTCCAGTAGATTCTACCTCTAAACTATCTCTGGAGTCCGTCCACTTCTGTCTGCACCCACAGCCAGCCTGGCCAGGCCACATCAACTCCCCCAGATCAAAAAGGTCTTCCCTCTTGCTTTGTCAATCAGTTCTCAGTAGTATCAGAGAGAATTTGAAAGCTGCAGGTCATATCATATCATCTCTGGTTTGAAAACCTCACTCTGTTACCCTGTTATTCTAAAGGTCTTCCTGTTTTGGTCCCAACCTCACTTCCAGCCTCATTTCTTGCCAGTCCCAGACTTGCTCCCTGAGCTTCTGCCACCTGGCCTTCCTTCATTTCCTCAACATTCCAGCCTCATTCCCACCTCCAGCACTTTGCATATGCTGTTCCCTTTGCCAAGAATGCTCTTCCCCTACCCAGTGCATGGCTGAGTTCTTCAGACCCTCAGGCCTTAGCTTCAAAGTTGCCTCCTCTGAGAGGCCTTCCTTGACTACTGTACTTGAGGAGTTCATCTATCACAAGGCCTTTGTTCTTTTCTTTCATGGGGAATTTGCCACTGCATATCCATTTGTGTAATTTACTTGTTGGTTGACTGTCCCTCCCACTCGAATGTAAGCTCATGAGGCCAGGTGCCATGCCTGGTTCACTCTCCACTCTGTACCCATCATTGAGCACAGGGCCTGGCCCATAGCTGGCATTCAATAAATACTTGTTGAAGAAGTGAACTGAGAAGGTGAGAAATCCTCTGGACTCATGCTGTGGATGGTCCGGGCCCCTCTAGGGGTGAACCCCCTGCTGGCCAACTTTGCGGGGAGGCTGCAGAGCAGAGTGAGAGCCAGGGCCAAGGGACTGGAAGTTCTGGCAAATGGCCAGGAGAACCTGGCCAAAGGCAAGTGCGAGTGTCCACTCCAAGTGCACACTGACAGCTGGGAGCAGTCAGGCTGTCCTGCCAGCAGGCATTGCTCTCCACTCTTGGCTTGGCTGTCTGATGGATTTGGCTCACAACAAATCCAGCAAACACAGAGGTCTGCTCTGTGCCAACCAGGCACAGTGGAGCCAGAGCTGGGAAGGACACAGTCACTTTGAGTGGAGGGCACACCCTCCATCAAGATGATAGTTTGGTGAGATGAGAGTATGGAGGTTTGTTGGGAAGGCTGAAGGGAACAGAGTTGGGGTATGTGGCCCTGCCCAGGGTGTCAAGGGGGTAGGTGGCTCTGGGAGGAAGCTTTCCAGGAGGAGGAGGAAGGGAACTATTCTATGTGCAAAGACCTGGAGACCTCATCAAGGAAAGTTGTAGATGTTGGCTCTGAGTTGAGCATGGGCCCTCAGTGACAGAGTGAGAGGTGGGCTAGCCTGGGCACTGAAGCCAGACTTCTTTATTAATGAGTTGTATGTAGTCTTGGGCAAGTTACTGAACCTCCCTTATCCTCAACTTTCTCATCAATAAAGCAGAGAAGATGCAGTATGGTTACTATTGGTTGAGTGATAACTGTGTACCAGGCACTGTAGCCAATACTTTTCTTGGAATGTCCCATTTTACAGATGAGGAAACTGAACTAAGACATCGTCTCCTAAGGTTAGGTGGTAATTGAATGACATAACACATGTAAAGCTCTCAGTGGAGTGCCTGGGTCATATGAACCGCTCCACCAATCTTAGCCATTAGTGTCATCAATGAGAGGAGGCTGGATCCAAACTGTGAAAGGCCAGGAGCGTCATGCAGAGTCTGGGCTTTAGCCTCTAGGCAGTGACAGCCCTGGAAGATTTTGCCAAGTGAATGCCAAGGTGGGACCTTGTTTAAGAAACTTGGTCAGGTGCAGTGGCTCACACCCGTAATCCCAGCACTTTGGGAGGCTGAGGCGGGTGGATCACCTGAGGTCAGGAGTTCGAGACCAGCCTGGCCAACATAGTGAAACTCCATCTGTACTAAAAATACAAAATTAGCTGGGCATGGTTGTGCACGCCTGTAATCCCAGCTACTTGGAAGGCTGAGGCAGGAGAATTGCTTGAACCCAGGAGGCAGAGGTTGCAGTGAGACGAAATTGCACCACTGCACTCCAGCCTGGGCAACAGGTGAGATTCCATCTCAGGAAAAAAAAAAAAAAGGAAGGAAGGAAGAAAGGAAGGAAGGAAACTTGCACTTGGAGTGATGTGGGGTGACTGAGGAGGAGCAGTGTTCAGACTGAACTTCACCTATTCATGGGAAACACTTAGATGCTATTTAAAAATATTGGTGGCCAAGCGCCGTGGCTCATGCCTGTAATCCCAACACTTTGGGAGGCCGAGGTGGGCGTATCACGAGGTCAGGAGTTTGAGACCAGCCTGGCCAATATGGTGAAACCCTGTCTCTACTAAAAATACTAAAAGTAGCTGGGTATGGTGGTGTGCACCCGTAGTCCAAGCTACGCAGGAGGCCGAGGCAGAAGAATCACTTGAACCCAGGAGGCAGAGGTTTCAGTGAGCCGAGATCACACCACTGCACTCCAGCCTGGGCGACAGAGCGAGACTCTGTCTCAAAAATAATAATAAATAAATACAATAAAAATAATAAAAATAAAACTATCGGTACCCAGGCCCCAGAGATTATGATTTAACTTGTCTGGGGTGGGGCTGAGGCACCTCATCAGGAGGTGGGAAGAAGGGTTGGGATTTCTTTCCAAGCTGAGGTAGATTGGCATTCAGAAGGTGACTGGACTCCAACCTATAGGCCTGGAGAAGGTTAATGCTTTCTGAGGAGCAATGCATAAATTAATTTCCACAAGGGCCTCTCTGTCCCCTGGCCCCTCTCCTAGTGCCTGGCCCATAGTAGGTGACTAAGAAATATTAAGTGTGCTGAAGGCCTTAGGAACTTGTAATTTATTTGCACTGAATATTTATGACTTTGTGGAAAACTCAAGACATTAACCTCCTTCCCTCCTTCCTGGAGAGAGAGGGTAGGAAAAATCAGATCTATTAGCTGATCCCATTAATAACAGTAAACATTTGTGAGCCTTTGATCTACACTGTCTCATAAAATTCTCACATAGCTCTGTGAGTAACTACCGCTATCATCCCCATTTTACAGAAGAGGAAACTGAGACTCAATTTGTTAGTGAAAGTACCCAAAGTTCACAACACTAATAAATATTCCAGCCAAAATTAAGACCAAGGCCTGTCTGATTCAGTCTTAGCCAATACAGGATACTGCTTCCTTCCCAGGCTTCCCCTTGGGATGCAATCCCAGCGATGTTCCGTGGCAGCCATGCAGGCCTGTTGGCTGGGCTGCCGTATTAGCCTGGAAAGTCTTTGGTTCTGCCATGCTCTTCTTCCCTGTGCTTAGTAAGGATAAGGTTCAGCCTCTATAACAAAGAGGCCTAGCAATCATTCTGTGGATGAAAGAAGATGGAAGTTTATTTGTCTCCCACGTAACAGCCTGGTGAACATTCCAGGTCAGCAGGAAGCTCCACTCAACAGAGACATCCTGAGACCCAGATTCCTTCTGTCTTGATCCCTCACCACCCACTAGGGCACTGTTGTGCCTACAAGGCTGAAGCTAGGTGTCCACAAGTTCAAGCCAGCAGGAAAGGGAAGAGAGCCTGGTAGAGACATGACCACAGTCTTTTTTATTTTTTATTTATTTACTTATATTTGAGACAGAATCTCGCTTTGTTGCCCATGCTGGAGTGCAGTGACTGGATCTTGGTTCACTGGATCTTGGTTCACCGCAGCCTCAACCTCCCAGGCCCAAGCAATACCCCAGCCTCCCAAGTAGCTGGGACCACAGGTGTATACCACCATACCCGGCTACTTTTTAAATTTTTGTAGAGACAGGGCCTCCCTATGTTGCCGAGGCTGGTCTTGATCTCCTAGACTCAAGTGATGCTCCCACTTTGGCCTCCCAAAGTGAGGGGATTACAGTCATGAACCACCACACTCAGCCTTGACCATAGTCCTAAAGACCCAGAAGGAGCACATCTCCTTCCAGCCATGTTTCACTCGTGAGAACTTAGTTGGCTGCATCAAACTGCAAAGGAGGCTGGAAATGCATTTGAGCCGGTTCTTTGAAATACACGTGAATGGATATTGGCAGATAGTCCCTCTCCTCTCACCTTTACCTCATGGCTCAAAGAGTGAGAGGAATGAGGGAATCAAGGACATTAGAAGCTACTCACTGGTGTGTGTGTGTGTGTCTGTGTGTGTGTGCACGCACGCACGTGTTGATCTGGAAATCAGTTTACTTTGAGCTTGAGGAACCAGGTATAGAGGCACCACCTGCCACTCTGATCCCACAAGGGTAGGTTGGATGTCTCCCAGTGGAGCAGTGTCTGTACTGGGCTTGCCTCCCCAGAAAACCTAGCGTAAGACAAGAAGGTTTGTTGCTCTAGGATGGCCAAGGGCCACAAGCTGCCTGGTGATCAGCATCACCTGGAGGGATTGAGTACCATGTGGCATCCTGACGGGCTCCTGTCCCCATCCTGGATCTGGCCTGGGCAAGAGGTACTGGCTGATGCACACACCTTGCCTGTCCTGATGACTATCACTGATTTCTCCTCCCCACTGCCCAAGACACAACGAGCCCTGTAGCTCTGGTGCAAGGCCGTGACCTCAGAGGGCTGTGGTTTGATTTGTGAAAGTTGAATCTCTCATAGATTGGGCTGAGAGGCCCTTGTTAATTACTTGGTAGTGGCAGGTGGAAACAGGGCTTGGATATCCAAAGAGAGACACCAGGATCTCTGGACTCTTTCTTTTTGCTTCATGTGGGAATGAAAAGGAGCAAGGCGGTTGTTCAGCCCCTGAAGCTCAGAAAGCTGGCTGACTGACCTACACTGCCCTCAGCCCTAGGGACATTTCAAGCCTATGCTTTTGCTTAGGGCTTTGAGCAAAATCTTGGGTTCCACTGTTCTGCTCCAAGAAGTCCAGTATAGTCACCCCCCATATTCTGGGCACCCTATATATTCCATTAGAGCCTTTGAAAATTAATGAACTGACTGGGTGCAGTGGCTCATGCCTGAAATCCCAGCACTTTGGGAGGCTGAGGTGGGTGGATCACTTGAGGTCAGGAGTTCGAGACTAGCCTGGCCAACATGGTAAAACCCTATATCTACTAAAAATACAAAAAATTATCCCGGTGTGGTGGTGGACACCTGTGATCCCAGCTACTAGGGAGGCTGAAGCAGGAGAATATCTTGAACCTGGGAGGCAGAGGTTGCAGTGAGCCAAGATCATGCCACTGCACTTCAGCCTGGGCAACAAGAGTGAAACTCTGTCACAAAAAAAAAAAAAAAAGAAAGAAAGCTAGTGAACCATCCATTGCCTAAAACTCTAGCAACCCTAAAAGGATCCAATCAACAAGAAGAAAAAATACTAATATATCACATCGTACAGCAACATAATATTTCAAAATGCTTTCACATGTGTTAGTTCATGCACGCCTGCCAACAGTTTAACTGAAGGAGCCAGGGCAGGAATTATTATCTCCATTATGCAGATGAGGAAACTGAATCTTATTTCAAGTAAAACGATCTGCCCTAGATCAGAAAAATAGTAAATGAGCTCGGTGTGGTGGCTCACACCTATAATCCTAGCACTTTGGGAGGCCAAGGTGGGAGGATCACTTGAGCTCAGGAGTTCAAGACCAGCCTGGGCAACACAGTGAGACCTCGTCTCTTTTAAAATAGCAAAGCTGGGCCAGGCACAGTGGCTCACGCCTATATTCCCAGCACTTTGGGAGGCTGAGGCAGGTGGATCACCTGAGGTCAGGAGCTCGAGAACAGCCTGGCCAACATGGTGAAACCCTGTCTGTACTAAAAAGTATAAAAATCAGCTGGGTGTGGTGGCGGAAGCCTGTAATCCCAGCTACTCGGGAGGCTGAGGCAAGAGAATCGCTTGAACCTGGGAGACGGAGGTTGCAGTGAGCCAAGATCACACCATTGCACTCCAGCCTAGGCAACAAGAGCGAAACTCCATCTCAAAAAAAAAAAAAAAAAGGCAAAGCTTATTTGGATCATAGTGGAAAATCCAATCATAAACAGCCACAGAGAAATAATATATGTTACCCAACAATTACCAAGCACTCACCACAGGCAGGCACTGTACTAAGAGCTTTGCGTGCAGAGTCTGGGCTTATCTGTCTGACGCCATGATTTACGTTTCAATCGATCATTGTCTCCACTTTACAGATAAGGAAACAGAGGCTCAAAAAGATTAACTCCTTGTTCAAGGAGACACAGCTACTGTGGGTCACAGCTCCTAGCTGTCAAGTTCTACAGCCTGTGAAATGCTGTATCTTCTGTATCCACTCCTTCTAGGCAATTGAGAGAGGGTATCCAGGCCTCACAACAGCTCCTGGCTTATATCACAAGGCTTTGGCCTTTGACTCATCAGTATCAACTCACCAACCCTTCAGGACACAGAGACCAGCTCTGTCTGCCTCCATCCAGTAATATTCATGGGGCACCGAGTCTGTGCCAGGTTCTCTTGTAGGTGCTGGATATAGCAGTGAAGCAAATAGAACCCCAGATGCATGGAGCTGACATTCCTGTTGGGAGAGACAGATGAGAAACCACTAGGCAAATATATATGTACCATGTTTGATGGTAAAGGGAGATAAGAGGACAGAGAGTGATGGGAGAGGTGATATTTTTCTATAAGATGGACAGAGAAGGCCTAAGGTAGCAGTGTGGACAGAAACTTCAGGGAGGGAGGGTGCCTTGAGACTCTGAGGGGAGGGAGGCCAGGCCAGGAGCAGCAAGGGCCACCCTAGAGTGAAATTGCAGTGTAGACAGCAGGAAAGAGTGGCAGAAGACAGTCCGCCAGGGAGAAGGGGAGCAGGTCACAGGAACGGTTTAGATTTTCTCTGAGGCAGGCAAAAGGGCATTGGAAGGTCCAGAGAAGAGGAGATTCATAACCTGCATTCCCTGTGAGGAGAGGCCTGGGGCCCCAGTGGGAAGAGCAGACTAAGATGGGACAGGGTGGAGGCAGGCAGGCCATTAGACCCCTCAGTCCCAGTGACCTCCTTCCCACCCCCTCAATCGCCCCTCACAGAACCCACCATCACTTAAAGCCTCTCCTTTCAGGAATCCTGATTTCAAACATCCCTTTCTCCAGCCACCACTTCCCTTCCTTCCTCTTCTTCTGCCCAGCATCACTGTCACAGAAATTCTTCCCCTTCAAGGAGGTCTTCAAACCACTGACTCCACCACCCGCTTACCAGCCATTCCTGGCTTCACGTCCCTCCCTCCCTAGCTAGTGGCCCATTGACCCTCATCTCTGTCATCACCCCTTGCAAGCAGCCTTTCTTCTTTAACCATCTCTCCCTCCATTGCCATCACCAGGTGTGGAACAGACTTCAGAGTGGCCCCTTGCCCCTACCCCTGCCCCATGATGTCCATGCCTTGTAGGGTCCCCTTGCATGTGGACAGAACCCATGACTTGCTTCTAACCAATAGAATATGGCAAACGTGAGGGATGTCACTCCCATAAGCAAGCTGCATCACGTGGCACAGGTAACGGGATACCGCTCCCATGACTGCCTTACCTTGTATAAGACCGACTTAGGGCCAGGTGCAGTTGGCTCACGCCTGTAATCCCAACACTTTGGGAGGCCGAGGCAGGTGGATCATGACGTCAGGAGATTGAGACCATCCTGGCCAACATGGTGAAACCTCATCTCTACTAAAAATACAAAAATTAGCTGGGCATGGTGGCGGGCGCTTGTAGTCCCAGCTACTTGGGAGGCTGAGGCAGAAGAATCGCTTGAACCTGGGAGGTACAGGTTACAGTCAGCCGAGATAGCACCACTGCATTCCAGCCTGGCAACAGAGCGAGACTTCGTCAAAAAAAAAAAATTAGTCGCCTGGAGACAGAGACGCGCCTGCTGGGTGGAGGCAGTAATCAGCCATGTTGGAGAAGCCCCCGTGGCTGGAACTATGGGTGGCCTCAAGGGCTTCAGGGGCAGCCTGCAGCTGGCAGCCAGAAAAAGACCAGGTGCCCAAGCCAGGGCCCAGTCATATGGCACAAGGATATGAATTCTACCAACAACCTAAGTTACTCAACCTGAGTAAGTGGCTTTTCTCCTGGAGGAGCCTCCAGGTTACCCTGAACAACACCCTGAGTGTAGCCTTGTGCAATACTGAGCCAAGGACCCAGCTAAGCCAAGCCATACTCCTAAACCACAGAAGCTGTAAGGTAATCAATGAGCATTGTTGAAAGCACTAAGTTTATGGTCATTGTTACATAGCAATCGATAACTAATACACCAGGCAAAACCTGACCCCTGCTCTACACCTGCTAGAAAAAGAGTCATTCAGGCCAGCGCGGTGGCTCACGCTTGTAATCCCAGCACTTTGGGAGGCCGAGGCAGGTGGCTCATGAGGTCAGGAGATGGAGACCATCTTGGTTAACACGGTGAAACACTGTCTCTACTAAAAATACAAAAAATTAGCCAGACGTAGTGGTGGGCCCTTGTAGTCCCAGCTACTCATGAGGCTGGGGCAGGAGAATGGTGTGAACCTGGGAGGCAGAGGTTGCAGTGAGCCGAGATTGCGCCACTGCACTCCAGCCTTCAGGACAGAGCGAGACTCTGTCTCAAAAAAAAAAAGAGAGAATCATTCAATCACGGTGACTTGGTTTGATTTGATTCATAAGGGGAACCTCGAGTGGGGGAACCCACTCTACTTCTGCACCTGGCTGGCTCTCCTGGTTTCCATGGTGACTCCATGATTACTTGGCCTCTCTCTTCACAGCCCCCTCCCCTTTCCCACATTATTGTCTAAAAAAATGGTCCTGTTTCATGCCTCATGTTGAACATGGAGGGTTCTGGCAATCTTGAGGATAGTATTATTTTTAAAAATCTGTGTTATTGAGGTGTAATTTATGTACAACAAAATTCACCAATGTTAAATGTAAAATTTGGTGAGTCATGCCAATGTAAACACTCAGGCAATCACCTCATAATTGTGATATGGAGCATTTCTATCACCCAGAAACTCCCTCTGACCCCTTTGCAACCAATCACCTCCTCCAGTCTCAAGCATTGATCTGGTTTCTGTGTTTCTGCCACCATGGTTGTTTTTTGTTTTGTTTTTCTTTTTTTTCTTTTTTCTTTTGTTTTTTCTGAGATGGAGTTTTACTCTATCACCCAGGCTAGAGTGCAGTGGCACAACCTCTGCCTCCTGGGTTCAAGTCATTCTCCTGCCTCAGCCTCCCCAGTAGCTGGGATTACAGGCACACACCACCATGCCCAACTAATTTTTGTATTTTTTGTAGAGACGGGGTTTCACCATGTTGGCCAGGCTGGTCTCAATCTCCTGACCTTGTGATCTGCCCCCCCCTCAGCCTCCCTAAGTGCCGGGATCATAGGCGTGAGCTGCCGTGCCTAGTCTACCATGGTTTTGTCTATGTATAAATGGAATCAGACAGCAGGGAAACTTTTAAGTCTGGCTTCCTTCACTTAGCATGATGCTTTAGAAATTCATCAAGTTCTGTGAATCAATTGCTGTTTCTTTTTCTTGCTGTGTAGTATTCCATTGTATGGATGGACCCCAATTTGTCCATTCACCTTTTGATGCATATTTGGGTTGAGTCCTGAGGATGGTTTCCAGTCACAGAAAAGACTATTTGGAAGTTTATTTCTGGAGTAAACAATTAGTTTCTATTTATTAAAGTTACTACTTCAAAACATTACTAGTTCTTTCTTAAGATTCAACCTATTGGCCAGGTGTGGTGGCTCACACCTGTAATCCCAGCAATTTAGGCAGCCGAGGCAGGAGGATTACTTGAGGCTAGGAATTGGAGACCAGCCTGGGCAACATATCAAGACCCTATGTCTACAAAAAATTAAAATTTAATAATAATAAAATATTTTAAAAGTATAAATAAAATTCAGCTTACAAATCTTGTTTGAAAATCTTGATTTTAGCAAATGCTTCTAAAGGGCTTTTTACAACTTTACATCTTCAAGCATAAATGAATAGGTTTGATTTTCTTTTTCAGTATCTCAGTGTGGAAGAAAAGTTAAATATTAAATTTGAACTCAATTGAACATGGACACAAACAATGGTCACCAAGTCCCTGACTGGGTTGTGTGAGCCCCTTGAGGCATTCATCCAGTGCTGTTTCGGAGAAATCTCTATTTCAATCTATTCCTTTTTTTTTGAGACGGAGTCTCGCTCTGTCCCCCAGGCTGGAGTGCAGTGGCCGGATCTCAGCTCACTGCAAGCTCCGCCTCCCAGGTTTACGCCATTCTCCTGTCTCAGCCTCCCGAGTAGCTGGGACTACAGGCACCCGCCACCTCGCCTGGCTAGTTTTTTGGATTTTTTAGTAGAGACGGGGTTTCACTGTGTTAGCCAGGATGGTCTCGATCTCCTGACCTCGTGATCCGCCCGTCTCGGCCTCCCAAAGTGCTGGGATTACAGGTTTGAGCTACCGTGCCCGGCCTCAATCTATTCCTATACCTTAGTTCTTGAAAAACAATAGACAATCGCAAAAACAAGTTGACCTTTTTGTGTTCCAAGTTGACCTTTTCGTGTTCCAAGTTCACCTTTTTGTGTTCCTTGAGACTGATCACAAAGTTCCCTCGTGACCAGACCTGATGCCAAACAACTCGTTCCAAAAAGGAGCTAGGGTCCCAGGCTGCGCTGAAGCCTCACGAGACCTCTCCCCATCTGTGCATGGATGAGTGGCTGACTCTGGAGGCCAGGCTGTTGCTTCCCAGTCTAGTGGTGAATCCTCCATAGTCTGGTGAGTGTAAATACATGTATCTGTTTTCCCTTCTCCCCTTCCCATTGCAATTTGCTTATTATATCATTTACTTATATCAATTTGCTTATTATATTAATTTCCGTATATCATTTGCTTATTATATCTGCACTGCCATTTACGTGGGATAAAGTTTGTTTACCCTTAAAGGTATTGTGTGTGTGCCTTTTCTTCTCCCCGCACGCAGCTCCCGTGGCTCCCGCACAGAACACCCAGTTATCTGTATAAACAAAACCTTCCTGAAGATTTAAATCATTCTTATACATCAAGTAAATCTAAGTTATAAATAGGATGAATCTTAAGTTCTCTCTAAAATCCGTTTGTATAAAAAACTAGGGCCAGGCACTGTGGCTCACACTTGTAATCCCAGGACTTTGGGAGGCTGAGGCTGATCACCTGAGCCCAGGAGTTTGAGAACAGCCTGGGCAATATAGTGAGACCTCATCTCCACAAAGAATTTAAAAATTAGCCAGACATGGTTGTGCCCGCCTGTGATCCCAGCTACTCAAGAGGCTGAGTTGGGAGGATCACTTGAGCCCGGGAGGCAGAGGTTTCAGTGAGCTGAGATCCGGCTATTGCATTCCAGCCTGGGAGACACAGTGAGACCCTGTCTCAAAAACAGAAACAGAAAACAAAACAAAAACCCTAAATGTGTCTAGATTATTTATTTGAACAGAAATACTAATGCTAAGGTTTTTTTGTTTTTGTTTTTTTGAGAACAGAATCTTGCTCTGTAGCCCAGGCTGGAGTGCAGTGACACAATCTTGTCTCACTGCAACCTCCGTCTCCTGGGTTCAAGCTATTCTTCTGCCTCAGCCTCCTGAGTAACTGTGATTACAGGCCATGCAGCACCACGCCCGGGTAATTTCTGTATTTTTAGTAGAGACGGGGCTTCACCATGTTAGCCAGGCTGGTCTCGAACTCCTGACCACAAGTGATCTGCCTACCTCGGCCTCCCAAAGTGCTGGGATTACAGGCGTGAGCCGCCACGCCTGGCCAGTGCTAAGATTTTAATTTTTGGTTTAGCATGCTAGCCTTAGTTCTAAATCTTCCTGAGGTTAAGTTACATAAGCACCCTCATCAAGGACACTCTAAGGAAGAAAGTTCCATCACAGGTAACAGAGGTTAATTAATTCCTCAGGTTACAGATGTGTTCGGCAAAGAAATGAAAAGACCACAGTCCTCCCAGTTAATTGAGATCATGTGCCCAGTAAGACACCTGTGGGGCTGCAGTGGCCACCCATGCCCTCAGCATGGCACATATTCTGTTTGTGACGCTAAATCTCTCCCCAAAGTGCTGCTGAGAGGTCCTGGTTCTATAGCTGGGCTGGGAGTGAGACAGGGCCCCGTGCTGGCTTTAGGGCTCCTCCTGTTTGATTCAGGACTGAAAGCTTCTCATTCAATCTGTGATGTTAGAAAGCTGGGTGACTGACCGCCACTGCACAGTGACTCAATGGGCCCTTTGAAGCACAGGCCCACAGGGATTTGCAGGCAAATTGCAAATGGCCAATATCCGGCATGAGCAGCCACTCACTGTGCCTGTCCCCGCGGGAGCCACTGCTGATGGATTACTGCCCCCTCACCCTTGGTAAGACAGTCCTGCCCAGAGCAAACCTAACTCATCAAGGGAGGCGTAGGAGACAGGACCCACCTGCCTTCCCTGGACCAAATGGCGCCAGCTCCGGTGCGAAACCGAGGCCTGTAACGCTAGGCCTCACTCAGGACCCGGTTAATGGGTGACCGGGTTTGAGGATTTCCAGGCTTGTTCCTGTTGTCTGTGAGTCACTGTGACCTGAAGAGCCTGGCCCCGTGCACTGAACAGGAGACAGGAGTGGCTGTCACCCCGCTGCCTCGGGCACCCAGGACGGTGCCCCTGGTGGGAGACCCCGCATGGGGAGGCACAGGGCGGCCGGGAGAGATTCCAAGGACAAGGCTCGCGCTGCAGGCGCGGAGGGAGGAGCACAGGCCCCGGTCCCGGGCAGGCTCTGCCGGCCTCCCTGTGTGGTCGGGACCAGGCCCAGCTCAGAGCCGCCAAATTCACGTCTGCAACCCAGGCCCCGAGGTGCAGGCCTGGACATCCAACAGCCAAGGCCCAGAGGCGTCCAGAACGAACGAGTCCAAAGCCCAGCTCCTGACCCCGCCCGGCTCCCGGATAGGTTCCTCTCCAAATCTTCCTGCTCTCGAGAAATGGCAACTCTGTCCTTCCAGCTGCTCAGCCCGAAAGCCCTGGAGTTGACCCTGACACCTCTTCTCACATAGCCCGCACCCAGAGTGCCCGCACATCCCCTCCGCTCCATCTTCAGAATACACCAGAATGTGTCCGCGTATCACCGCGGGCGCCACTGCCGAGGTCGCAGCCGGCACCAGGTCCCCTCCGCCCCCGCGCCTCCCGAGGATCCCTCCCACCGCCCGGGCCCCTGCAGCCTCCGGCTCCTCACGGCCGCCAGAGGGCGCTTTGAACACCGCCGGCCTCCGAGTCTCCCTTCTGCTCGGCGCCCTCCAGGGACCCCCAGTCAGTGCAAACGCCAGCGCCCTCCCAGCGGCTCCAGGCCCACCATCGGCTCCCCACCTCACCTCACCTCTGGCCCCGTTTCATCGTCCTCGCCCCATCCTTCTGCGACCCTGGCCTCTATTAGAGCACTCCTGAGAAGAGAGAGAGATTTTAAGGAACTGGCTCATGCGATGTGGGTACAGGCAACCCTGAAATCCACAGGGCAGGTTGGCAGCCTGGAAATTCAGGAAGAGTTGATGTTGTGCATTCTCAAGTGCGAAGGCTGGAAACTCAAGTCAAATTTCGATGTTGCCGTCAGGAGGCAGAAATCCTTCTTCCTCGGGAGACCTCAGTCATTATTCTTAAGGTCTTCAACCGAATGGCGCGCCCACCATATAGAGGGTAATCTGCTTTACTCAAAGTCTACTAATTTAAATGGTAATCACATCCAAAAATTTGCCTTCGTAGCAACAGCTAGACTTGTTTGTCCAAACCATGGGCACCACGGCCTGGCCAAGGTGACATAAAATTAGCATCACATGGCCCCTTTCCCCTTCCTTGAAGGCCGGTGTGGCCCCGCCTCCAGCCGTTATCCTCCTCTCTGTGCAATACTCTGCTCCTACGCATGCGCATGAGTCAGCCTCCTAGCCGGCGGCCTCACCTCCTTTGGATTTTTCTGGATGTTGCCTCAGAGCAGGTGCCTCTGACAGCCCCATTTACGTAGCAAGCATTCCTCCAGCACCAGCACTCCCAGTCCTCTTCCATGTTCTATTTTTGGCCATATTCATTCATATTCATGCGAAGAAAAACACAAACTTTTCTTATTTTGTTTCTTGTCCATCTACCTTCCTAAAATATAAGCTCCAATAGGTAACCTCTGTATGAGTATGATTGTGCTACCCCAGTACCTAGAACGGTGGTACTAGAACAGGGTAGTTGCTTAAGAAATATTGGTTGAGTTAATAACAATAGCTTGATTTTGTTTAGTATTTACCAAGTACCATACACTATTCTAAACACTTTTTTTTGAGACAGAGTCTCGCTCTGTCGCCCATGCTGGAATGCAGTTGGGCGATCTTGGCTGACTTCAAGCTCCGCCTCCCAGGTTCCTACCATTCTCCTGCCTCAGCCTCCCGAGTAGCTGGGACTACAGGTGCCCGCCACCACGCCCAGCT
>NW_012117376.1:581584-606110 GCF_000951035.1 Colobus angolensis palliatus
TAGAGACGGGGTTTCACGATGTTAGCCAGGATGGTCTCGATCTCCTGACCTCGTGATCCGCCCGCCTCAGCCTCCCATAGTGCTGGGATTACAGGCATGAGCCACAACACCCGGCCAAGTTTCTTAAATACTTTAAGTCTGAAAGTCCTAATGAGAGGTGACACAGTGCTGGCAGCCCTCGCTCACTCTCGGCACCTCCTCAGGCCACGGCGTCCACTCTGGCCACGCTTGAGGAGTCCTTCAGCCTGCCGATGCACTGTGGGAGCCCCTCTCTGGGCTGGCCAAGGCCAGAGCTGGCTCCCTCTGCTTGCAGGGAGGTGTGGAGGGAGAGGTGCCAGCCGGAACCAGGGCTGGGCACGGCGCTGGAGGGTCATCGTGAGTTCCTGGTGGGCGCCGGCTTGGCTGGGCGTGGCCTCGGCGGGCCCCCGCACTCGCAGCGGCCAGGGGTTTTGAGGGCCTTAGCACCCCAGCCAACAGCTACGGAGGGGGCGCCAGGTACCCCAGCACGGCGCTGGAATTCTCGCCTGGCCTCAGCCGCCTCCCCTCAGGGCAGTCCTCGGGACCTGCAGCCCGCCATGCCCGATCCTGACCCCACCCATGGGCTCCCACGTGGCCCGAGCCTTCCCGACAGGCATTGCCCCCTACTCCGTAGCGCCCGGTCCCATCCACCACCCAAGGGCTGAGGAGTGTAAGTGTGCGGTGGAACTGGCGGCCCAGCACAGGATCCACTAGGCCAAGCCAGCTGGCCTCCTGAGTGGGGTGGGAACTTGGAGAAGTTTTAAGTCTAGCGGAGGATTGTATATGCACCAATCAGAACTCTGTGTCTAGCTCAGGGTTCGTGGATGCACCAATCAGCACTCTGCATCCAGCTAATATGGTGGGGACTTGGACAACTTTTATGTCTAGCTAAAGGATTGTAAATACACCAATCAGCACTCTGTGTCTTGCTCAAGGTTTGTAAACGCACCTATCAGTGCCCTGTGTCTAGCTAATCTAATGGGGTCTTGGAGAACTTTTACCTCTAGCTAGAGGATTGTAAATACACCAGTCAGCACTCTGTGTCTAACTCAGGGATTGTAAACGCACCAATCAGCACCCTGTCAAAATGGACCAATCAGCTCTCTGTAAAATGGACCAATCAGCAGGATGTGGGTGGGGAGAGATAAGGGAATAAAAGCAGGCTGCCCCACCGAGCAGCGGTAACGGCTATGGTGCCCTTTTACAGTGGCTGTTTTGGTTATTTCGCTCTTTGTAATAAATATTGGTGCTCACTATTTGGGTGTGCACTGCTCTTACGGGCAGTAATATTCACCGTGAAGGTCTGCAGCTTTTCTCCTGAGGCCAGCGAGACCACGAACCCACAGGGAAGAATGAACAACTCCGGAGGCACCCATTTAAGAGCTGTGGCCGGGTGCTGTGGCTCACGCATGTAATCGTAGCACTTTGGGAGGCCGAGACAGGTGGATCACGAGGTCAGGAAATCGAGACCAAGATGAAACCCCATCTCTACTAAAAATACAAAAAATTAACTGAGCACGCTGGCGGGGGCGCCTGTAGTCCCAACTACTCGGGAGGCTGAAGCAGGAGAAGGGCGTGAATCCGGGAGGCGGAGCTTGCAGTGAGCCGAGATCGTGTCACTGCACTCCAGCCTGGGCAACAGAGCGAGACTCAAGTCTCAAAAAAAAAAAGGCTGTAACACTCACCGGGAAGGTCTGTGGTTTCACTCCTGAAGCCAGCAAGACCAGGACCCCACCAGAAGGAAGAAACTCCGAACGCATCAGAACATCAGAAGGAAACCGGACACACCATCTGTAGGAACTGTAACACTCACCCCGAGGGTCCGCAGCTTCATCCATGAAGTCAATGAGACCAAGAAACTAGCAATTCTGGACACACTGACAGTGAAGGAAAGAAAAAAAAAAATTTTTTTCATTTGAGATGGAGTCTACTCTGTCGTCCAGGCTGGGGTGAAGGGGCATGATCTCAGCTCACTTCAGCCTCCGTCTCCCGGGTTCAAAAGGTTTTTCTGTCACCCGAGTAGCTGAGATTACAGGTGCCCATGGCACTATGCCTGGGTGTAATTTTTGTATTTTTAATAGAGACGGGGTTTCACCATGTTGGCCAGGCTGGTCTCAAACTCCTGAGCTCAGGTGATCTGCACGCCTCGGCCTTCGAAAGTGCTGGCGTTACAGGCATGAGTCACCACGCCCGGGCCAAAAAAAAAAAAAATCATACTTTTCAACCCACCGTAGCTTAGCTTTATTAAAGCCCTTTTAGCATACTGGATCCGGTTTTATAAGCCATTCCTGCCCTCTAGTGGTCAATTGAAATAACGACATAACTGCTCTGATAAATATAAAATTCCCAAATGGTGTAGCCCAGAAGTTAGTAGTTTGTACAGATAAAACAGCCTATCATTTTTTAGTGTCCTGGATGCTGTTAGTCTTCAAGGACTAAGATCAGGGTTCCTCCAAGGAAGCCAGGGAGGATCATACCATGTAGGCCCTTGTAGGACAGAATGGCTCCAGGGGAATTACCCTGATGAAAAATAAGTCACCCACACTTCCACAACCAAAAAAATGAGCAAAGGATAACAGGTTTGTTGGGACTTACAACTCAGTTGTCCAGACCTTCAAAGAATATATTCTATGTGATTCATTTAATGTGTCAACTTGACTGAGTCATGGGCTGCCCAGTTTATTTGGTCAAATATTCTGAGTATCTGTGAGGTTATTTTTGGATGGAATTGACACTTGACTGAATAAAGCAGACTGCATGCCCCCATGTGGGTGGCCCTCATCTAATCAGGCCTGAATAGAACAAAAAGGCCGCCCCTCCCTCAAGTAAGAGGCAAGGTCTCCTGCCTGACCATATGAGCTGGGACACAGGCCTTTTCCATTCTATAGACTTGAACTGAAACATTGGCTGTTCTTGGATCTCAAGGCAGTGGACTTTCAGACTGGAACACACATTGGCTCTCCTGGGTCTCCAGTTTGCTAACTGCAGATCTTGGGACTTCTCCACCTCCGTAATCACATAAGCCAGTTTGTCATAATAAATAAATAGGTCCTGGCCGGGTGCAGTGGCTCACACCTGTAATCCCAGCACTGTGGGAGGCTGACGTGGGCGGATGACAAGGTCACGAGTTCAAGACCAGCCTGTCCAATATGATGAAACCCTGTCTCTACTAAAAATACAAAAATTAGCTGGGCGTGTTGGCGGGCGCCTGTAGTCCCAGCTACTCAGGAGGCCGAGGCAGGAGAATCACTTGAACCCGGGAAGTGGATCTTGCAGTGAGCCAAGATTGTGCCACTACACTCCAGCCTGGGCAACAGAGCGAGACTTCATCTCAAAAAAAAAAAAGAAAGAAAGAATTAGGTCCTGTTGGTTCTGTTTCTCTGGAGAGCCCTAATATTTTTCTTTTTTTTTTTTTGAGACAGGCTCTTGCTCCGTCACCCAGGCTGGAGTCCAGTGGCGCTATCTCAGTTCACTGCAACCTCCGCCTCCCGGGATCAAGAGAATCTCGTGCCTCAGCCTCCAAAGTAGCTGGGACTACGGGCACGTGACATCACACCCAACTAATTTTTGTATTTTTGGTAGTGATGGTGTTTCAACATGTTGACCAGGCTGGTCTCAAATTCCTGACCTCAAATGATCTTCCCACCTCAGCCTCCCAAAATGCTGGGATTACAGGCGTAAGCCACCACGCTTAGTCCTAATACATTCTGTTTTATACAAACTGTTTTTACTGGGTGGATAAAAAGGGAAAACTGCCTAACTTGTTTTGTAATATTAGTATGCCCTTGTCATCAGCCCAGGCCAGGGCAATTAAAGGTAACAACATTTTAGAACAAGCTTAGTTACGGTTATAGATACAAACATCCTAAATAATAAAACAGAAAACAGAATCCATATGACATCTAAATTAGAAGCATATATGTAGTAGAGTTTAGCCAAAAATGCAAAGATAGGTTAACAGGAAAACAATTCCTGTTCTGAACCTTAATACATTAAAAGATAAAAGGTATATAGTCACTTTTATAAATAAAAATCATTTGATGAATGCATTCATTTTTCAAATCTTAGCAAATCAGGATTAGGATACTTTAACCCTATAAAGGATATTTGCCAAATTCCTAAACATCAAATTCAACGGTGAAACTCTAGCATTCCCATAAAAGTTAAAAGTAAGAATGCTCTTTATTCAAAATTTGATGGGCGTTTCTAGGTAATGTAATAAATATAATAGAAACCAGAGGCTTAGGAAATAGAAAGGAAGAGGTAACACCATCGTTACATGCATGATTCATTTTCTATCTGGAAAATAAAAATCTACATGCAAAGCATTAGAATTAATAAGAGTATTTGACAGGTTAGTTGAATACAAGATCATCCTACACATTCTGATAGCACTCTTGTTAATTGCTTATTGGAGTAACAACAACAAATAAGAACATATTGTGTCAGGAGTTGGTTCCTTCTGGTGGGTTCTTGGTCTCGCTGACTTCAAAAATGAAGCCGCGGACCTTCACAGTGAGTGTTACAGCTCTTAAAGGTGGCACGGGCCCAAAGACTGAGCACCAGCAAGATTTATTGTGAAACGCAAAAGAACAAAGCTTCCACAGCTTGGAAAGGGACCGAAGCAGGTTGCTGCTGCTGGCTGAGGAGTGGCCAGCTTTTATTCCTTTATTTGTCCCTGCCCATGTCCTGCTGATTGGTCCATTTTTACAGAGCACTGATTGGTCCATTTTACAGTATGCTGATTGGCACATTTTACAAACTTCTAGCTAGCCACAGAGCGCTGATTGGTGTGTTTTTCAATCTTAGCTACAGAGTGCTGATTGGTGCATTTTACAATCCTCTTGTAAGACAGAAAATTTCTCCAAGTCCCTACCAGACCCATAAGTCCAGCTGGCATCACCTCTCAGTATGGCTGGGCGTGGTGGTTCACACTTGTAATCCCAACACTTTGGGAGGCTGAGGTGGGTGGATCACCTGAGGTCAGGAGTTTGAGACCACCCTGGCCAACATGATGAAACTCCATCTCTACTAAAAATTAGCCAGGCGTGGTGGTGCATGCCTGTAATCCCAGCTACTCAGAAGGCTGTGGCAGGAGAATTGCTTGAACCCAGGAGGTGGAGGTTGCAGTGAGCCAAGATCACATCACTGCACTCCAGCCTGGGTGACAGAATGAGATTAAAAAAAAAAAAAAAAAAAAAAAAAAGCCAGGCACGGTGGCTCATCTCCGTAATCCCAGCACTTTGGGAGGCCAAGGTGGATGGATCACGAGGTCAAGAGATCTTGGCCAACATGGCAAAACCCCGTTTCTACTAAAAATACAAAAATTAGGTAGGTGTTGTGGCGCGCATCTGTAGCCCCAGCTACTGGAGGCTGAGGCAGGAGAATCACTTGTACCCGGAAGGCAGAGGTTGCAGTGAGCCGAGATCGCACCACTGCACTGCAGCCTGGCAACAGAGTGAGACTCTGTCTCAAAAAAAAAAAAAGAAAAGAGAAATAATGTATCATCAAAGTATACCATTTCCAATAGCAACAAAAATTATAAGGCACCTAGAAAAACACATATAACAAAAGATGACTAGATGTTTTCTCAGAAAACTATGAAACATTTTTAAATGTAAAGGAATACAAAACTAAACATACTCTTAACATACAACACAACAGCATGCTTTTTAATATTTAGCCAAATGAGTTAAAAACTTATATCCACACAGAAAACCTGTGCATGGATGATTATAGCAGTTTTATGCATAATTGTCAAAACTTAGAAGCAACTAAGATGTCCTTTAGTAGGTAAATGGAGAAACTGTGGTACATCCATACAATTGAATATTATTCAACTCTAAAAATAAATGAGCTATCAAGCCACAGAAAGAAATGGAGGAAACAAATGCATGTTACTAAGTGAAAGAAGGCATCTGAGGCTGGGAGCAGTGGCTTATGTCTGTAATCCCAGTGCTTTGGGAGGCCAAGGCAGGTGGATCATCTTAGGTCAGGCGTTTGAGACCAGCCTGGACAAGATGCGGAAACCCTGTCTCTACTAAAAATACAAAAATTAGCTTGGCATGGTGGTGCGCACCTGTAATCCCAGCTACTCGGGAGGCTGAGGCAGGAGAATCACTTGAACCCAGGAGGCAGAGGTTGCAGTGAGCTGAGATCATGCTATTGCTCTCCAACCTAGGCAACAGAGGAAGACTCCGTCTTAAGTAAAAAATAAAAATAAATAAATAAATAAATAAGCCAATCTGAAAAGGCTACGTATTGCATGATTCCAACTAATTGACATTCTGGAAAAGGCAAAACTATGGAGACAGTAAAAAGGACAGTCATAGTCATGGGTTAAGGGGAAGGGAGGAATGAATAGGCAGAGCACAGATTTTTTTGTTGTTGTATGTTCGTTTTTGTTTTTATTTTTGTTTTTTCTTCTTTGCAATGGCACAATCTCCTCTCACTGTAACCTCTGCCTCCCAGGTTCAAGCCATTCTCCTGCCTCAGCCTTCCAAGTAGCTGGGGCTACAGGTATGCACCAGCACGCCTGGCTAATGTTTATATTTTTAGTAGAGACAGGGTTTTGCCATGTAGGCCAGGCTGGTTTCAAACTCCTGACTTGAGAGGTGAAGCCAGTTGGACTTCCTGGGTGGACTGGGGACTTGGAGAACTTTTCTGTCTTACAAGAGGATTGTAAAACGCACCATTCAACACTCTGTAGCTAGGATTGTAAAACGCACCAGTCAGTGCTCTGTAACTAGCAAGGGGATTGTAAAATGCACCAATCAGCACTCTGTAATTAGCAAGGGGATCGTAAAATGCACCAATCAGTGCCCTGTAAAATGCACCAATCAGCACTCTGTAAAACGTAGCAATCAGCAGGATCCTAAAACTAGCCAATCACAGGGAGGATTGAAAAAAGGGCATTCTGATAGGACAGAAACGGAACATGGGAAGAGACAAATAAGGGAATAAAAGCTGGCCACCCCAGCCAGCAGCCGAAACCTGCTCCCATCCCCTTCCAGGCTGTGAGAGTTTTGTCCTTTTGCTTTTCACAATAAACCTTGCTACAGCTCACTCTTTGGGTCTGTGCCATCTTTAAGAGCTGTAATACACCCCACAAAGGTCCACAGCTCCATTCTTGAAGTCAGTGAGACCATGAACGAGGTCCAGACGACCTCAGGTCGGCCTCCCAAAGTGCTGGGATTACAGGCGTGGGCCACCATGCCCAGCCCAGGGCACAGATTTTTAGGGCACTGAAATCATTCTGTGTTATACTATACTGGTGGATACATGTCATTTACTTTTGTCAAAACCCATAAAATGTACAACACAAAGAGTGAAACCTAATGTAAACCATAAACTTTGGATGATGATGATGTGTCATTGCAAGTCCATCAACTGCAACAAATGCATCACTCTGGCGGGGGATGCACCCCTTTGGTGTGGGAAATAAGGAATGTGGATATTGGGAAGGCTGTGTGTCGGTTGGCGGGGAGGCAAAGGATGTGTGGAAACTCAGATTTGCTGTGAACGTGAAACTTCTCTAAAAAATTAAGAAAAATCTAAATAAATGGAAATATTTAATTTGTTCATGGATACAAATATTCAATATAGTAATGTGACAGTTAACCTATAAGTAAATCTATAATTCCAAAGCTATTGCAACAAAACAAACTAATCAGCGTTTTTCATGGAACCAGACAAACTGATTCCAGATCCCTATGGATATAAAAAGGTCAGGCAAGGCGCGAGGGCTCATGCTTGTAATCCCAGCACTTTGGGAGGCCAAGGCGGGTGGATCACAAGGTCAGGAGTTCGAGACCAGCCTGGCTAACACAGTGAAACCCCGTCTCTGCTAAAAATATAAAAATTAGCCAGGCATGGTGGCAGGCCCCTGTAATTCCAGCTACTCGGGAGGCTGAGGCAGGAGAATCGCTTTAACTTGGGAGGCATAGGTTGCAGTGAGCAGATATGAGGCCAACGCACTCCAGCCTGGGCGACAGAGCTAGACTCCATCTCAAAAAAAAAAAAAAAGTAATAATAATAGTAATAAATAAAGGTCCACGGACCAAAAGGACTAAAAGGGAGGGAGGGGAAAGAAGGAAGAAAGGAAAAAGGAACAGAAAGGAAAAGAAAAAAGCTAGAAATAAAGAAAATAACAATGCCAATTAAAACTGCACAACCGGCAGAGCACAGTGGCTCACGCCTGTAATTCCAGCATATTGGGAGGCAGAGATGGGCGGATCACCTGAAGTCAAAAGTTTGAGACCAGCCTGGCCAAATTGGCGAAACCCTGTCTCTACTAAAAATACAAAAATTAGCCAGGCATGGTGGCGGGCGCCTGTAGTCTCACCTACTCGGGAGGCTGAGGCAGGAGAATCGCTTGAACCAGGGAGACAGAGGTTGCAGTAAGCTGAGATCATGCCACTGCACTCCAGCCTGGGCGACAGAGAGAGACTCTGTCTCAAAAAAACACAAAATAAAGTAAAATAAATGAACCAGTTCTATATGTAGAAATATAATGTGACAAAACAAGTTGCAGTAATATATCTACAGAAAAATATTTTTAAATCACAGTTTTTAAAATTATTAAAATGATACAGCTTCTCAGCCTTTTGGCTAAGATCAAGTGTAAAAATTATCAAAATCACTTCACACCCATTAAAATGGCCACTATCACAAGAACAGGAAATAAGAACTCTTAATGAAGATGCAGAGCAATTGGAACCCTTATGCCCTGGGTTCCAATTCTCTGAACATTGGGTTGGTGGGAATGGGAAATGATGCAGCCACTATGGAAAATGGTATGGAGGTTCCTCAAAAAATTAAGAATGGAATGACCACATGATCCAGCAAATATCATTTCTAAGTTTGTGTCCAAAATAATTCAAAGCAACATCTCAAAGAGATAGTTGTATATCCATATTCGTTACAACATTATTCACAATAGCCAAGAGGTAGAAGCAACCCAAAAATGGCCATTGATGATGCAACAATAAAATGTGGCTTATTCACACAGTGGAATATTATAAGCCCTTGAAAAAGAAAGGAAATCCAGTCCCGTGCTGCAACATGGATGAACCTCGAGACAATTATGCTAAGTGAAATAAGCCAGTCACAAAAAGACAAATACCATATGATTACACTCATGTGAAGAATCTAAAGCAGTCAAAATTATAGAAGCAGAAAGTGGAAAGGTGGTTGCTGAGGGTAGAGGTGGGGGAGGGAGAATTCATGTTTAGTAGATACACAGTTTCAGTTTTGCAGCCAGAAAAAGTCCTAGATGTCTGTTTCACAAGCCTTTAAATACACTTAAGGCTACTGAACCTACACTTAAAATGAGTCAGGGAGTAAACTTAAAAGTTACATATTTTTTTAAGTACATAGAAGTAATCTTTTTAACCATTTCAAAGTATACAACAGTGGTTTTTAGTATATGCAGATGTTTTGCAACCACCACCACTGCCTAATTCTAGAACATTTTTATCACCCCAAAAAAGGACCCCACACCCATTAATCAGCAACTTGTGTTCTCCTCTTCCCCCTTGGCAACCACTAATCTGCTTTCTGTCTCTGTGGATTTGCCTATTCTGTGTGAACGTAGTCATATAATATGTAGCCCTTTGCAGCTGGCTTCTGTCACTTAAAATGTCTTCAAGGTTGATCTGGGCAGGCGTGGTGGCTCATACTTGTAATCCCAGCTCTTTGGGAGGCCGAGGTGAGTGGATCACTTGAGGTCAGGAGTTTGAGACCAGAGCTGGCCAACATAGTGGAACCCTGTCTCTACTAAAAATACAAAAAATTAGCTTTACATGGTGATGGGTGCATAGTCCCAGCTACTTGGGAGGCTGTGGCAGGAGAATTGCTTGAACCCAGGAGGTGGAGGTTGCAGTGAGCCAAGATCACATCACTGCACTCCAGCCTGGGTGACAGAATGAGACTCTGTTAAAAATCAATCAATAAATAGAAAGACAATTGAACCATTTAAATAAATGAACCAGGCTGGGCACAGTGGCTCACACCTGTAATCCCAGCACTTTGGGAGGCCCAGGTGCGTGGATCACCTGAGGTCAGGAGTTCGAGACCAGCCTGGCCAACTTGGCTAAACTCCATCTCTACTAAAAATACAAAAATTAAGCGGACGTGGTGGCAGGCACCTGTAATCCCAGCTACTCGGGAGGCTGAGGCAGGAGAATTGCTTGAACCTGGGAGGCAGACATTGCAGTGAGCTGAGATCATGTCACTGCACTCCAGTCTGGGTGACAGAGTGAGGCTCTGTCTAAAAAAGGAAAGAAAGAAAGAAAGACAATCAAGCTACTAAAATAAATGACCCAGACTGGGAACGGTGGCTCATGCCTGTAATCCCAGCACTTTGGGAGAACAAGACAGGTGGATCACCTGAGGTCAGGAGTTCAAGACCAGCCTGGACAACTTGGTGAAACCCCGCCTGGGCAACAGAAAGAGACTCTGTCTCAAATAAATAAATAAATAAATAATTGAAAATTTTAAAAAAAGTAAAATAAATGAACCAGATCTATATGTAGAAACATAATGTGAGAAAACAAGTTGTGGTACTATACCTACAGAAAAATATTTTAAAATCACATTTTAAAAATTATTAAAATGATATCACTTGTTGGTCTTTGGGCTAAGATCAAGTATAAAAATTATCAAAATAAAATCACTTCACACCCATTAAAATGGCCACTATCACAAGAACAGGAAATAAGAACTCTTAATGAAGATGCAGAGCAATCGGAACTCTTATGCCCTGGGTTCCAATTTTCTGAACACCAATGTTGGTGGGAATGGGAAATGATGCAGCCACTATGGAAAACGGTATGGAGGTTCTTCAAAAAATTAAAAATAGAATGACCATATGAGCCAGCAAATATCATTTCTAAGTGTACGTCTGAAATAACTCAAAGCAGGATCTCAAAGAGATAGTTGCACACCCACATTCATTACAACATTTTTCACAGTAGCCAAGAGGTAGAAGCAACCCAAAAATGGCCATTGATGATGCAACAATAAAGAAAATGTGGTTTATTCACACAGTGGAATATTATACGGCCTTGAAAAAGAAAGGAAATCCAGTCATGTGCTGCAACATGGCTGAACCTCAAGAACATTATGCTAACTGAAATAAGCCAGTCATGAAAGGACAAATACTATATGATTACATTCTTGTGAAGAATCCAAAGCAGTCAAAATTATAGAAGCAGAAAGTGGAAAGGTGTTTGCTGAGGGTGGAGGTGGGGGAGGGAGAATTCATGTTTAGTAGATATACAGTTTCAGTTTTGCAGCCAGAAAAAGTCCTAGATGTCTGTTTCACAAGCCTTTAAATACACTTAAGGCTACTGAACCTACATTTAAAAAGGGTCAGAGGGTAAACAATGTTAATTTCTTTTTAAGTACGTAGAAGTCATCATTTTAACCATTTTAAAGTACATAACTCAGTGGTTTTCAGTATATGCAGATGTTTTGCAGCCACCACCACTGCCTAATTCTAGAACATTTTTATCACCCCAAAAAGGAGCCCTGCACCCATTAATCAGCTACTTCTGTTCTCCTCTTTCCCGTTGGCAACCACTAATCTGCTTTCTCTCTCTGGTTTTGCCTATTCTGTATAAAGGTAGTCATATAACTTGCAGCCTTTTGCATCTGGCTTCTGTCACTTAAATCTTCAAGGTTGATCTGGTGGGGTGCGGTGGCTCACGCCTGTAATCCCAGCACTTTGGGAGGCCGAGGTGGGTGGATCACCTGAGGTCAGGAGTTTAACACCAGCCTGACCAACATGGCGAAACCCTGTCTCTACTAAAAATACAAAAAATTAACCAGACTTAAGTGGCGGGTGCCTGTAATCCCAGCTACTCGGGAGGCTGAGACAGGAGAATCGCTTGAACCCAGGAGATGGAGGTTGCAGTGAGCTGAGATCATGCCATTGCACTCCAGCCTGGGCAACAAGAGCAAAACTCTGTCTCAAAAAAAGAAGAAAAAGAAATAAGCCAGTCACAAAAGGACAAATACTATATGATTACACTCATGTGAAAAATCTAAAGCAGTCAAAATTATAGACGCAGAAAGTGGAAAGGTGTCTGCTGAGGGTGGAGGTGGGGGAGGGAGAATTCACATTTAGTAGATACACAGTTTCAGTTTTGCAGCCAGAAAAAGCCCTAGATGTCTGTTTCACAAGCCTTTAAATACACTTAACGCTATTGAACCTACACTTAAAATGGGTCAGAGGGTAAACAATGTTGCGTGTTTTTTTAAGTACATAGAAGTCATCATTTTAACCATTTTAAAGTATACAATTCAGTGTTTTTTAGTAGATGTAGATGTTTTGCAACCACCTCCACTGCCTAATTCTAGAACATTTTTGTCACCCCAAAAAGGAACCCCACACCCATTAATCAGTCACTTGTATTCTGCTCTTCCCCCTTGGCAACCACTAATCTGCTTTCTGTCTCTAAGGATTTGCCTATTCTGTGTAAAGGTAGTCATATAATATGTAGCCTTTTGCATCTGGCTTCTGTCACTTAAAATGTGTTCAAAGTTGATCACTCAGGGTGCGGTGGCTCACGCCTGTAATCCCAGCACTTTGGGAGGCCGAAGCAGGCAGATTGCTTGAGCCCAGGAGTTCGAGACCTTCCTGGGTGACATGGCAAAACCTCATCTCTACAAAAAATACAAAAATTAGCCAGGTGTGGTGGTACGTGCCTGTAGTCCCAGCTACTTGCAAGGCTAAGGTGGGAGGATGGTTTGAGCCCAGGAGGTAGAGGTAGAGCAGAGATCGCACCACTGCACTGCAGTCTGGGTGACAGACCAAGAGCCTGTCTCAAAAAAAAAAAAAAAAAAAGCCAATCCATGTTAGCATGGATTGGCACTTGATTTATTTTTATTGCTTAATAATATTTCATTATATGGATAAGCCACATTTTGTTTATCCATTTATTAGTTGTTGGACATTTGGATTGTTTCTTTTTTTTTTTTTTTTGGCTATGAAGAATAATGCTTCCATTAACACACATTCTGTTTTGTTCTTGGAAATAGATTGGAAGGAAACACATCAGATTAGTAGTAACAACTGCTCCTGGGAATGAAAGGAAGGGAGGAATTGGACTGGGCAGAGGAACAAAGGGGACTTCAGCTCTGTCTATGATGCTCTATTTGTTTTATATATAAAAAAAAATTTGAAGCAAAAATGTTAACAGTTGCTTATTCTGAGTGGTGAGCACACGGGTGTTAGTTATATCTGAGCTTTCTATATTTTAAATGTCTAAACTAAAACAATGGACCTACGCCTTCCTATAGCATCAGGGGGTTGTGGGGTCCAGGATAACCAAACATTGAAGTGTGGGGAAAGGCCAGAAGGAAGAGGCCAAGCCATGGCTAGAGGGGGCAGGCTAGAGGCCCTTTGAGACCCAAGGCAGAAGCTCTGACCCCACCCGTATGGCTCTCCTGGGACCCCTCCCGCCACCAGGAAGAGGGCCTAGATCTAACCTCCATGACTCCTCAAAGAAAAGCCAGGACAAGGTCCAAGTTGGGAGAGACTGTCTGCAACCCCATGTCTCCTGCCTTCTCTGGGTGCTCTGAAAGGGGTCATCTGCCCTACTATCTTTACTTTCCACCTTCCTCAATCCTCTGCTTAGGACCAGTTACATCATTTGTGAGGCTGGGTGCAAAATGACAGTGTGGAGCCCCATGCTCAAAGGCTGATGCCAAGGCAACTCCTAACTCCACAGGGACAGCCACAATCTGAGCCATGTCAACATGCCAGGGACTGAGGCAGGAGCCACCAAGGTGAGTAACTGGGTGCATGCATCTGTTCACGCATGCTTCATTCGGATGAGTGCTTAGCATGTGCCAGGCCCAACTGGGCCCTGAGCATAGAGAGGGTGAGCAAGACACAGTCCAGCTTTGAGAAGCTTACATTCTAGAGGGAGCATAGATGTAATCACAGACACACAAGAGATCATCACAAATGGTAGTAAGTGCTATGAAGGAAAAGTAGAAGGACCAGGAGATAACGATGGCAGGGTCCCTGATCACGAGACTCCGAGGGAGGGACACTGGAGGCACGATCTGAGGGCCGTTTTCTTAGCAAAAGAGGGGGATATAGTGCAAAGGTGAGATTGGGAAGAGCATTCCAGAACGCTCCTGGCAAATGAGCATGTGACATCTTCAAGGACCTGCAAGGCCAGTGTAGCTAGAGCCAGGGAGGGAGGGACAGAGAGGCCCCGATGAAACTGAAGAGAGGTCAAGTTTCCTGAGCCTTGTTCTAGTACCATCGACGGTGGCTCCTCTTGTACTATCATTTCCTTAATGTTTTTCTTTAAATTGACTCCCTTTGTATCCTCCTAAGCAAGAATATTTATGAAAGTAAAGAATGACATAACACTTCTATTTTTCTGATTCACAGGTGAAATTTTAAAATGTCCTTCCTCATCCCACCTAAAATTGTCCACCTTATCACCTCAGTTTGGAAAGACTTTTGCCAACTCCTTTCTTAAGAGCTCTGGGAAGCCTCTAGCAGGATTTCAGCTGGGTGAGAGGCTGGCGACATGGTCTCATTTACGTTTCTGAAAAAGGACTCCGTCTGCCATGTGTAGAGTGGATTGCAGGGGAGATGGAGAAGGAGGCTGTTGCAGGTGTACGGGAGGAACCACTGGGGGATCAGATTTGGGTGTTCAGGAGGAGAGGGGAGCTGGCCTTTCCCACCAGTGTCTACACAAGCCCCGCTCTCCAAAACCAAAATCATCTTTCTTTTGTGTCCTTGCGCTGACTCAAGGCCAGTTCAGTGGGTTCTCCTGTGATCCTCCTGTCTCAGTGTCAGCTCCAGGATTCAGGATGGTGTGTCCAGTGCCCCTGTGAGAGCTCAGATCCCTGGGTCAGTCAGGCTGACCACATTCAGGACTTTGGGTCACACCCAGTCAGGCCCTGTGGTTTCCAATACAGCAAAAACAACATCCACAGACGGGCCACTCTGTGCGTGTTTCAGGAACTGAGTTATATTATTTCTTTCTTTGTTTCTCTCTCTCTCTCTTTCTTTCGCTCTCTTTTTCTTTCTTTTGATATGGTCTGGCTCTGTCACCCAGAATGTGGTGCAGTGGTGTGAACACAGTTCACAGCAGCCTCAAACTCCTGGACTCAAATGATCCTCCCACGTCAGCCTCCTGAGTAGGTAGGACTACAGCCGTGTGCCACCACATCTGGCGAATTTTTTTTTAAGAGAGAGGGTCTTACTATGTTGCCCAGGCTGGGGAATTCCTGGGTTCTTGTGATCCTCCCAGCTCAGAAGTTATATGATGTCTATCACTCTATCACCTATGTGTTGACGACCTCTAAGTCCACACCCTTAACCACTGGGCCATACTGCTTTTTTTCCCTCATGACCCTTCTCTCACAGCCTGCCTCACTCCCAAACTTTCTACCGTCAGGAAGACTTGACTCCCTCTGACATTGCTTCCCTGAGGGCTTCTGTCAGCTCTCCCAGCCTCCTCTGGGAAGGGTCCTTCCCCATTGCTGCTTCTAAACCATTGCTCCTCCAGTCTCCTGCAAAACAACAAAATCTCTACACTTTTACAACTCCTGCAAAACTGCCCTGTACTCCTCCAGTTCACAAGGTACATGATGAAGGAGCTGGGGAAGGGGGATGCGGAAATGTGCCCACCATGAGCTAGGTACCAGGGTGCAATTGTGACCAAGAGTGATACAACCTGGCACCCCCCACGCAATGGGGAAAGGAAGCAATTCCAGGACAACTACCCAAGGAAGGGAAGGAAACCTTTCTAGAGCGGGCGATTTCTGAGCTGCAGATTTCAAAAAGGCTGGAGCAATGCTGGAAGGTGGTAAGCACAGTCATGGATTGGATAAGGAGGGAGAGGAAAGCAGAGGCAAGGAAAGGACAGTTCTGGAAGCCTTTGTTAAGACATTTAAAGTTTACTCTGGGCCGGGCACGATGCCTCACACCTGCAATCCTAGCACTTTGGGAGGCCAAGGTGGGTGGATCACCTGAGGTCAGGAGTTTGAGACCAGCCTGACGAACGTGGCGAAACCCCATCCCTAATAAAAGTACAAAAATTACCTGGGCATGGTGGTGGGCACCTGTATTCCCAGCTACTCAGGAGGCTGAGGCGGGAGAAACGTTTGAACCTGGGGGGTAGAGGTTGCAGTGAGCCAAGATAACGCCACTTCACTCCAGCCTGGCTGAAAGAATGAAACTCCGTCTCAAGGAAGAAAAAAACAAAGTTTACTCTGAAGGCAATGGAGAGTTACTGAAGCAATTCAACAGGACTGGATTTAGATTTGTTTATTTATGCATACATACATATGTATATAAACATACATACATACATACACACACACACACACATACTTATTTAGAGACAAGGTCTCACTGTGTTGCCTAGACTGGAGTGCAGTGGTGTGATTATAGCTCACTACAGCTTCTAATTCCTGGGCGCAAATAATCCTCTCACTGGGGCTAGAGGCAGGCGCCATGATGCTCAGATAATTGTGTGTGTGTGTGTGTGTGTGTGTGGAGGCCAGGGTCTTGCTCTGTTGCCCAGGCTGGTCTCGAACTCCTGGCTGCAAATGATCCTCCTGCCTTGGCCTCCTAAAGCATCTGGATTACAGGTGTGAGTCACTGGCCCAGCCTGGATTTGCATTTTAGAAAGATGCTGGCTGGGCGTGGTGGCTCACACCTGTAATCCCAGCACTTTGGGAGGCTGAGGCAGGGGGATCACCTGAGGTCAGGAGTCCGAGACCAGCCTGACCAACATGGAGAAACCCTGTCTCTACTAACAATACAAAATTAGCCAGGCGTGGTAGTGCATGCCTGTAATCCCAGCTACTCGGGGGGCTGAGGCAGGAGAATTGCTTGAACCCAGGAGGCAGGGGTTGCAGTGAGCCACACACTCCAGCCTGGGCAACAAGAGGGAAACTCCGTCTCAAAAAAAAAAAAAAAAAAAATGGCCGGGTGCAGTGGCCGACGTCTGTAATCCCAGCACTTTGGGAGGCCGAGGCGGGCAGATCATGAGGTCAGGAGATTGAGATCATCCTGGCTAACATGGTGAAACCCTGTCTCTACTAAAAATACAAAAAAAAAAAAAAAAATAGCTGAGTGTGGTGGCAGGAGCCTGTAGTCCCAGCTACTCAGGAGGCTGAGATGGGAGAATGGTGTGAACCCAGGAGGCAGAGCTTGCAGTAAGCCGTGATAGCACCACTGCACTCCAGCCTTGGCGAGAGAGCGAGACTCCGTCTCAAAACAAAACAAAAAAAAAAAAGAAAGAGAAAGAAAGAAAGAAAGAAAAAAAGAAAGAAAGATGCCTCTGGCTGCTGTGGGAGAATGGAAGAGGATGGGAGGAGACCCAGGCTGAGAGACCCTTTGGAGGGAAAGGGAGAATTAGGATAGGCCTAGGGATCCCACAAGATATGAGCAGGATATGGCTGGATGGGGGAGTAGAGTAAAAAGAGAAACAGGTTTATGCCCAGGCTCTTGTGATGTGGGCAATTGGGTGAATGGGGAGGACCAGCTGAGTACCTGCCGTATGCTGGGAACTGAAGCACAAACAAGACCCACCAGACCCCTACCTTCACAGAGCTTTCCCTTCAAATAAATTAATACGTGACAGATTTTCATACATTCTGGGAAGGTAATAAGCAGAGCACCACGACAGAGAAACATAGAGGCACTTACTAAAGAAGGGTGGCTTCCATGAGGAGGAGTTGTGTGAGCTGAGACCTGGAGAATGAGAAGGCTCCAGCCAGAGAAAGTGAGTCCTGGAATAAAAATATAGCTAATGCAAAGACCCAAAGGGCCAGGGTAGCTGGAGGGGATGTCATACACCAGGGAGGAGTGCTTGGAGGACAGCCTGGAGACTAAAGGGCTGAGTGTCACCATCAGGGCCCAGAGGAAGTGCCTGCAGTGTTCAATACACCAGGCAGGGACACAAGAGGAGGAGCAGGGAAAGACCCTCATTTCAGCCTGGGGCTTCATGAATTTCAGGTGGCCCGTGGTTCATCCAGGGAGCATGTTGGAGCTCGCTAGAGTGGAGCTGGGCTGTCAATGCACCTGTGGGGGTCACTGGCGTGGATGGTAATCAAAGTCAGGCGATTAGAGGAAACCACCGAGGGAGAGCAGCATGGACAGCCAGGTTTAAACTTGAACCTGCAGCGGAATGACCTGGGGGATAGTTAAAACACAGATTGCTGCCAGGCGTAGTAGTATGAGCTTGCAGTCCCAGCTGCTCCAGAGGCTGAGGCAGGAGGATCACTTAAGCCCAGCAGTTCAAGACTAGCCTGGGCTACATAGTGAGACTCCCACCATCATGTATCTTAAAACAAACAAACAAACAAACATGCATTGCTGAGCTCCCACTCCTGAAGTTGCTGATTCAGTAAATCTTGGGTATTCCCAGGTGATTGTGAGCCTGCTGGCCCAGAGGCCACACTTTAAGAACCATTGATATTACATAGGGAGAAAGGACCTAACAGTAAGAAACAGGACCGCGTACAGGATGATAGAGAAAGACCAACTTGTGAAGATATTGCTGAGAAGGGGCAACTGGAGAGGTAAAACGAAGTTGTGTGAATAATTGAATAATATCTGTCTCCCCACTAGCCCATAAACTCTAGGAGGGCAGAAGTCAGGACTGTTTTGGTCTCTATTGTATCCCCAGCACCTAGCACAGATCCTGGTCCCAGAAGGCACCAATGTTTATGAAATGGAGGTGGGAAGATGTGAGTCAACTTACAGACGCCAAGGAAGGGAAATATTTCAAGGAGGAGGCAGGCAATGGTGTCAAATGCTCCAGAAAGGCAAATAAGATATGATCTGGGTACCCCTTGCCCACTTCAGCACCCCTCATTCTCAGCCAGTTTTTCCAGAAAACTGAGGTTATCCACCAGGAGCTGCCTCCCCTTTCCAGAATCCTCCTCCCATCCTTTGTTTCTTTCCTCTCCTCCTTGGGAGGAACAGTGGAGGGCAATACACTCTTCTGTCCTGGCCTAATGCCTCCCCTAGAGCCCCAGGTCCCACCCCCTCCTTATTCCCTGGAGACTTAGCCCCATGACTCTTCACTCTCTTCGGGATCTTCCATCTTCTCCCTTCAACCAGCTTATCCTCAGCAACAAACACCCTCTAGTCACTGCCATCTTGAAAAGCCTCACTGGTTGAATTTACAGTTGGAAATGCCACCTAGCTAGCACCACTGCCACCGTTGCCACCCCTCGGGCTACTCCTCAGCCCCCTCACTGGCCCTTCAGTGCAGGCATTCCAAAGGGTTCCAGTGTTTCACCTTCTCCCCTCCGCTGACTTCTGCCAACATGCAAATGCTGATGACTCACTAGCCTATGTGGTCATTTGTTCACTCAGCCAATATTTCTGGAGCAACTACTCCATTCCAGACATTTTGTCAGACAGTAGGGACACAATGGTGGAGAAGACATTGTCGCCTGACTCTGTGTGGTTTATAGTCTAGTAAGATAGGTGTGCTAGAATTGCTAGAGAACGATAGACAGAGAAGGTAAGTAGCAAAGCAAAGTGGAGGCGGTGCTACCTTAGACAAGATTGGCATGAAAGGCCTTCTAGGGGAGGTGATGTTGAAGGGGCACCTACAGAGTGAAAATGAGCCAGGCAGTAAAGAATCGGGCAAAGAGCCTTCCAAGCAGAGGGAAGAGCAATTTGCAAAGGCCCTGAAATGCAAAGGGTTCAAGGAGTAGAAAAAGGGCAGTGTGGCTGGAGCATCATAAAGAAGGCATGAAGTGGAATGAGACTGGGGAGGCAAGCATCAGTTAGCATATGCAGGGCCAGTAAGCCACAGTAAAGAGTCTGGATGCTCTTTTTATTTATTTATTTATTTATTTATTTTTTGAGACGGAGTCTCGCTCTGTCACCAGGCTGGAATGCAGTGATGAAATCTTGGCTCACTGCAACCTCAGCCTCCTAGGTTCAAGCAATTCTCCTGCCTCAGCCTCCTGAGTAGCTGGGATTACAGCCATGCACCACTACGCATGGCTAATTTTTTGTATTTTAGTAGAGATGTGGTTTCACCATGTTGGCCAGGATGGTCTTGATCTCCTGACCTTGTGATTTGCCTGCCTCAGCCTCCCAAAGTGCTGGGATTACAGGCGTGGCCACCATGCCCGGCCTATTTTTAATTTTAATTTAATTTAATTTTGTTTTATTTATTTACTTATTTATTTTTCTGAGATGGAGACTCTTTCTGTCACCCAGGCTGGAGTGCAGTGGTGCCATCTCAGCTCACTGCAACCTCCACCTCCTGGGTTCAAGCAATTATCTCACCTCAGCCTCCCAAGTAGCTGAGATTCCAGGTATGCGCCACCATGCTAATTTTTGTATTTTTTGGTAGAGATGGGGTTTCACCATGTTGGTCAGGCTGGTCTCGAACTCCTGAGCTCAAATGACCTACCCTCCTCGGCCTCCCAAAGTGCTGGGATTACAGGTGTGAGCCACCACACCAGGTGATTCATTTTTTTGTTTTTATTTTATTTTAATTAATTAATTATTTGTTTGTTTGTTTATTTATTGAGATGGAGTCTCCCTCTGTTGCCCAGGCTGGAGTGCAGTGGCACGATCTCAGCTCACTGCAAGCTCCACCTGCCAGGTTCACACCATTCTCCTGCCTCAGGCTCCCAAGTGGCTGGGACTACAGGTGCCCGCCACCACTCCCGGCTAATTTTTTGTATTTTTAGTAGAGACATGGTGTCACCGTGTTAGCCAGGATGGTCTCCTGACCTCGTGATCCACTCACCTCGGCCTCCCAAAGTGCTGGCATTACAGGCATGAGTCACCACACCCAGCCCCAATTTTTTTGAGATAGGGTCTCACTCTGCAGCCCAGACTAAAGTGCAGTAGCACAATCACAGTTCACTGCATCACTGCAGCCTCAAACTTGAGTAGTTAGGACTACAGGCATGTGCCACCCGGCCTGGCTAATTAAAAGAAAAACAAAACTTTTTTTTTTTTGTAGAGACAGGATCTTGCAATGTGGCCCACGCTAGTCTCAAACTCCTGGCTTCAAGCACCTACTGCCTCAGCCTCCCAAAGTGCTGGGATTACAGGCGTGAGCCACCTACTCTGGCTGCTCTGTGAAAAGCAGATTGCAAAGCAACAGGAGCTGCAACAGGCAGCAAATTTAGGAAGCTATTGTATTGATCCAGGTGGGAAATACAGACTTGTAACCTCTCTTCTGAGAGCTGCCTTCAGATACCCAGCTTTTCTCTGGACATCCGCCCTCCCTCCTGAGTCCCCATCTTTAACTCAGTCCACATCTTTTCACTGTCATCTACTCAATGCCCTAAACTGAAAACCTAGAAGTGTCTTTTTCTCCCCCACTCTCTATTGCATGCAATCACTAACTCCTGTTGACTTTATTCCTAAATTTCCCTGGGATAAATCCTTTTTTGTCTGTCCCTGCTGCTATTGTCCTCATTTGAACTCCATTAAATAGCCTTCTCATGAGTACCCTCTTCCCTTCTCTCTCCAGCCTAGCCATGCCCCCCCTCACCCCACCAAAAAAAAAAAAAAAAAAAGATTTGCTTAAATCCTAATCCCCAGAATGGGACCTTGTTTTTGTAGGGGAGAAAAAGTAATGTCTTTTCCCCACTATTGCAAGGTTCATGGCTGACACCCTTATAACAAAAGATAGGTGAACAAAAAGAGAAAAGCACAAAACATTTATTTTACCGAAGTTTTATATGACTTGTGAGCCTTCTGAAGTGAGGACCCAACGACCCAGGAAAAGGTAGAGTAAATTATATCAGGAAAAAGAGAATGGCCCACAGGTGTCTTCTGGAGAGAAGTTTTCTGGCTTCTTCAGTGAGTTGATTACTCTCCCCTTGGACTTACAGTGATGGAACTTATTTGTGAGATGCTTGCCTCCTGTGCTGTTCATCTTAACCTCCCCAGTATCCAGCGTACAATATATGTCAGATAATTGCTAGATGAATGGGTGGGTGGGTGGATGGATGGATGGATGGATGGACAGATGAGTGGATGGATGGATGGATGGATGGACAGATGAGTGGGTGGACAGATGGGTGGGTGGGTAAAGGGGTAGATGAGTGGGTGGATGGATAAATAGTTAATTCTCCTTTATAACCTGCCCAACATGCTCTCTGTACTTCATTCAGAGTTCATTGTTCTTTCATTTTTGGATTTTTTTGTGCCTAATGCCTATGCCATTTCTTTCACTAGACTGTGAACTACTTCAGAGAAGGGTCTGTGTCTACTCCGTGGTAGCTACTCTTTCAGAGCCAACACTTACAAAAGCGGTGGTGGTGGGGGGTTGTGTTTTGGAGAGGGGGTCTTGCTCTGTCACTCAGGCTGGAGTGCAGTGGCACAATCACAGCTCACTGCAGCCTCAACCTCCCAGGCCCAAGTGATCTGCTCACCTTATCCTCCCAAGTAGCTGGGACCACAAGCATGAAACATTATGCCCAACCAATTTTTTTTTTTTTTTTTAGAGACAGGATCTCACTATGTTGCCCAGGCTGGTTGCAAACTCCTGGCCTCAAGCAATCTTCCTACCTTGGCCTCCCAAAGTGCTGGAATTACAGGCATGAATGAACCACCGTGCCTAGCCTACACATGTGGTTTTACTGAGTCTGCACAATAATTCTTTGAAGCAGACACTCATATATATCATTGAGATGTAATTCACATACCATACAATTCACCTATCTAAAGTGTGCAGTTTAATTGTTTCTAGTATACTTACAGTTGTACAACCATCATCATGATTGATTTTCTCTTCTTTTTTTTTTTTTCTTTTTTTAGAGACAGGCTCTAGCTGTGTGACCCAGGCTGGAGTGCAGTGGCATAATCATAGCTTGCTGTAGCCTTGAACTCCTGGGCTCAAAGCAATCTTCCTACCTCAGCCTCCTAATAGCTGGGACTACAGGCATGTACCACAAAGCCTGGCTCTCATAATCAATTTTAGAACATTTTCATCACGCCCACATGAACCCCCCCACATCCATTAGCAGTCATTTCCCATTTCCTCCTGAATCTCCCCACCCCAAGCCCTAGAAACCATCAGTCTCCTTCCTGTCTCTAAGGGTTTGCTTCTTCTAGACATTTCATAGAAATGGAATCATACAATATACAGTCTTTTGTGACTGGCTTCTTTCACCTAGCATGGTGTTTTCATGGTTTCTTCATATTGTAGCATGTACCAATACTGTATTTTTTATTGCTGAATAATCTTGCATTGTACAGATATCATAATTCCGTGGGGCTAGAGTGGGGCAGAGTGGGTTGTGGCAGGACATAATAGAGTGAAGCTTCTCAAACTATTTGGGATTTTGTGTGTGTGTGTGTGTGTGTGAGAGAGAGAGAGACAGGGTCTTGCTCTGTTGTCCAGGCAGGAGTGCAGTGACGTGATCATGGCTCACTGCAGCCTGGACTTCCAGGACCAAGTTGTCTTCCCACCTCACCACCTTGCCCCATGCCCCAGTGGCTGGGACCACAGGCATGTGCCACCACGCCTAGATAATTTTTCATGTTTTTTGTAGAGATGAGGTTTCGTCATGTTGCTGGGGCTGGTCTGAAACTCCTGGGCTCAAGTGATCCACACACCTCAGCCTCCCAAAGTGCTGGGATTTAGAGGCCTGAGCCACTCATGCCTGGCTGTATTGGGGATCTTGATAAAATGAATATTCCAATTCCATAAGTCCTGAGATTCTGCGTTTCTTTTTCTTTCTTTCTTTTCTTTTTTTGTTTGTTTGTTTGTTTTTGAGATGGAGTCTCGCTCTGTCACCAGGCTGGAGTGCAGTGGCGAGATCTTAGCTCACTGCAACCTCCACCTCCCAGGTTCAACTAATTCTCTTGCCTCAGCCTCCCGAGTAGCTGGGACTGCAGGCGAATGCCACCATGCCCAGCTAATTTTTGTATATTTAGTAGAGATGGGGTTTCACCATGTTGGCCAGGATGGTCTCAATCTCTTGACTTTGTGATCTGCCCACCTCAGCCTCCCCAAGTGCTGGGATTACAGGCGTGAGCCACTGTGCCCGGCCGAGACTCGCTCTTTCTTTCTTTCCCTTTCTCTCTCTCTCTTTCTTTCTTTCTTTCTTTCTTTCTTTCTTTCTTTCTTTCTTTCTTTCTTTCTTTCTTTTTCTTTCTTTCCTTCTCTCTCTCTCTCTCTCTCTCTCTCTCTTTCTCTCTCTCTCTCTCTCTTATGGAGTCTTGCTCTGTTGCCCAGGCTGGAGTGCAGTGGTGTGATCTCGACTCATGGCAACCTCTGCCTCCCGGGTTCAAGTGATTTTCCTGCCTCAGCCTCCCGAGTAGCTGGGATTACAGGTGCCCACCACCATGCCTGGCTAAGTTTTTTTTTTTTTTTTTTTTTTGTATTTTTAGTAGAGATGGGGTTTCACCATGTTAGCCAGGATGGTCTCGATCTCCTGACCTCGTGATCCACTCACCTCGGCCTCCCAAAGTGCTGGCATTACAGGCATGAGTCACCACACCCAGCCCCAATTTTTTTGAGATAGG
>NW_012117376.1:606160-609989 GCF_000951035.1 Colobus angolensis palliatus
TTTTTTTTTTTTTTTTTTTTTGTATTTTTAGTAGAGATGGGGTTTCACCATGTTGGCCAGGCTAGTCTTGAACTCCTCACCTCAGGTGATACACCCCCCTCGGCCTCCCAAAGTGCTGAGGCGTGAGCCACCGCACCTGGCCAAGGCTCTTTCTCATAGAAGGCATCCTTATGGTTTTGATCACACTGGTTGCCAAGGTCACTTCCTTCTGGGTGGGCCAGTTCTTTCTGGACATCAAATTGCAAATGAGAAGTCAACATGGTAAGTATGAATTAGAGGAATTAGAGCAAGAGTAGCTGGCTACTTTTTTTTTTTTTTTTAAATATGGAATCTCACTGTTGTCAGGCTGGAGTGCAGTGGTGCAGTCTCTGCTTGCAACCTCCAACTCCCTGGCTCAAATGATTCTCCTGACTAAGCCTCCCGAGTAGCTGGGATTACAGGCACATGCCACCACGCCCAGCTAATTTTGGTATTTTTAGTAGAGACAGGGTTTCACCTTGTTGGCCAGGCTGGTCTTGATCTCCTGACCTCATGATCCACCCTCCTCGGCCTCCCAAAGTGCTGAGATTACAGGTGCGAGCCACCGCGCCCGGCCAGCTGGCTACTTTTGAAGGATGATTTGGTACAGCTGTAAGTGGAGCCTGCCGAGCCATCCTTTTTTTCTCTGGATCTGTTTCTGGGTCAGAGCCAGATCATAGGTCAGGAAGCTAAGCCACTTGCCTGCAGAGCTATCCTGGGCAGCATGCACGTCCCCTTCTCTCCTGAGCATCCCTCTTCCTGCTTTTGGTCATGACTTTCATGACAGGCTCCTGGTCCCAGGTGCTCAGGGACTGGGTTGCTGAACATGCTTCCTGTTGACATGAGATGAATTTATGAGTCTGAACTGTTTTGCTAGCAGAGCACTGTGGCTCATGCCTGTAATCCCAACATTTTGGGAGGCTGAGGCAGATGGATTGCTTGAGCCCAGGACTTCAAGACCAAGCTTGGCAACATAGGCAACATAGTGAGACCACGTCTCTTAAAAAATAATAATTATTATTATTTTATTATTATTATTATTGTTTGAGACAGAGTGTCACTCTGTCGCCCAGGCTGGAGTGCAATGCTGCAATCTTGGCTCACTGCAACTTTCGTCTCCTGGGTTCAAGCAATTTGCCTGCCTCAGCCTCCCAAGTAGTTGTGGCTACAGGCACACGCCACCACACCTGGTTAATTTTTGTATTTTTAGTAGAGATGGGGTTTCATTGTGTTGGCCAGGCTGGTCTCGAACTCCTGACTCCCAAATTGCTGGGATTACAGTAGTGAACCACCGTACCTGGCCAAAAAATATATATTTTTTAATTAGCTGGGCATGATGACATACACTTATAGTCCCAGCTACTCAGGAGGCTGAGGTGGGAGGGTCACTTGAGCCCACAAGGTCGAGGCTGCAGTGAGCTGTGATTGTGCCACTGCACTCCAGCCTGGGCAACAGAGTGAGACCCCATTTAAAACAAATTTAGGCTGGGCGTGGAGGCTCAGGCCTGTAATCCCAGCACTTTGGGAGGCTGAGGCGGGTGGATCACGAGCTCAAGAGATTGAGACCATCCTGGCCAACATGGTGAAACCCCGTCTCTACTAAAAATACAAAAATTAGCTGGGCATGGTGGTGTGTGCCTGTAATCCCAGCTGCTTGGGAGGCGGGAGTAGGAGAATCACTTGAACCCGGGAGGCGGAGGTTGCAGTGAGCCGAGATCTCGCCACTGCACTCCAGTCTGGCGACAGAGCAAGACTCTGTCTCAAAAAAAGAAAAAAAAGAAATGCTTTGTCACCTTTAAGGGCCATCCACAAGAGGCACAATCGTTGAGAGTCTGTGTTAGTTTGGGTCCTCAGAAACAGACACCAAGATGGCATTAGATGTGCAAGAAATTTATTTGGGAAAATCCTGTAAGGAAAAAGGGAGGGGAATGGAGCAGAAGTAGGTGGGGCAAGGCTTCATACCATGATGCAGGTCTGATAGCTGTGTTAAAGAATAAAATTGTTCAAGGATACTTGTTAAAACATAAGGAAGACTTTACTCAGGACCATCTTGCAGTGGCGGAGACTGGGCTCCACTCTTAATACAGCATGGACAAGAGAGAATTGACTGTGAAGGAGCAGGGTGGGGGTCAGTGGATGGAAATTTTCTAAGAGGAAGTATCAGAAGTAGGGAGAATTCTGGCTAAACAGACCTAACAGGATTCTTGTTGAATGCAGGCCTGAGTGATCAGACATCACCTCGGGGATGGTGGAAGATGAGGAAGCTGATATCAAGGATTGGTGGGGGGGGGGTCTGGCTAAACTGACTCAGCAGCATTCTTTTGTTAAAGCTGGATTTCACAAGGAAGTGCACAGATTGGCCTAGGAGAAGTTTCAGAAGTCTGACTAGGCTAGGCGCAGTGGCTCATGACTGTAATGCCAGCACTTTGGGAGGCTGAGGCGGACAGATCGCTTGAGGGAGTTCAAGACCAGCCTGGACGACATGGCGAAACCCCATCTCTACCAAAAAACACAAAAATTAGCTGGGCGTGGTGACATGCCCCTGTAATCCCAGCTACCTGGGAGGCTGAGGCACGAGAATTGCTTGAACCCGGGAAGCGGAGGTTACAGTGAGCTGAAATCACACCACTGCACTCCAGTCTGGATGACAGAGCAAGACTCCACCTCAAATAAAACAAAAAAAAACTGACTAAAGTTTGGCCAAGCAAAGAATCTTTGTCAGCTTTGCAAAAAAAGTGGAAGAGAAGGTTGGGTACAAAGAGCCTCACACTGTACCAGTTTTGAGAGAATCTTGGCCTGGTAGATGAGGAGGTCTCAAGCAATGGATATGTATTAGAAGAGTCCCGTGCCAGGCAGGAATAGGCTGGCATTATGCTTCCACTATGCTCACCGTTGGCTGGAGTGGCCTGGTGGAAGCTACATGAACATGACAGGAGATCCAAAGGGACGATAGCTGTCAATCAAGTACACACCCCACAGCGGCGTCTCTTGAAGGAGTTAGGAGCAGCACACTTCTGTGACTGCCATACTTTTCTACCAGCTACCAGGGGCCAGGCCACAAGCAGGTTACTCAGCTGCCTGAGCCTCAGGTCTCTCTCTGCAAAGTGGTGATGGCACCTACTTTCCTTGATTGTTGTGAACATTAAGTAAAATGATGCGGCCAGGCACCGTGGCTCACACCTGTAATCCTGGCACTTTGTGAGGCCAAGGAGGGCGGATCACCTGAGGTCAGGAGTTTGAGACCAGCCTGGCTAACATGGTGAAACCCGTTTCTACTAAATATACAAAAAAATTAGCGGGGCATGGTGGTGTGCGCCTGTAATCCCAGCTACTCAGGAGACTGAGACAGGAGTATCGCTTGAACCCAGGAGGCCAAGATGGTGCTATTGCACTCCAGCTTGGGCAACAAGAGGGAAACTCCATCTCAAAAAAAATAAAAAAGAAAAGAAAAGTAAAATGATGCACGTATGCCCCAGTAAATGTTAGTTTTTGGTTATTTATTTATTTTTAGAGACAGGGTCTTGCTTTGTCACCCAAGCTGGAGTGCAGTGGTGTGATCACGACTCACTGCAGCCTCAAATTCCTGGGCTCAAGTGGTCCAGTGATCTTCCTGCCTCAGCTTCCCAAGTAACTAGGACTATAGGTGCATGCCAGCATGTCTGGCTAATTTATTTATTTATTTATTTATTTATTTATTTTTTGAGACAGAGTTTCGCTATTATTGCCCAGGCTGGAGTGCAATGGCACAATCTTGGCTCACTGCAACCTCTGCCTCCCAGGTTCAAGCAATTCTCCTGCCTCAGCCTCCCCA
>NW_012117376.1:612079-612707 GCF_000951035.1 Colobus angolensis palliatus
GGGAGACGTAGCTTGCAGTGAGCCGAGATTGCGCCACTGCACTCCAGCCTGGGCAATATAGCAAGACTCCGTTTCAAAAAAAAAAAAACAAAAACCAGGTTCTTGGTCATGCCACACACACATTTAGTCCCGGTTTGAGGTCTGAAAATGATCTTGACACATAGCAGGTGCTCAATAAATGGTGGTGTCTTCATTCGTTTTGTGCTGCTATAACAGAATACCACAGATTGGGTAGTTTATAAAGAACAGAGATTCATTTCTCACAGTTCTGGAAGCTGGGAAATCCAAGACTGAAGGGCCTTCATCTGGCCAGGGCCTTCTGTCATCCCATGGCAGAAGGTGGAAAGATGAGGGACGAGGAAGTGTGTGGTGGAGAGGGAAAGGGCTGAGCTCTTCCTTTTATTGGGAACCCACTCCTTTGATAACAGCATTAATCCATTCATAAGGGCAGAGCCCTTTTGACTTAACCACCTCTTTTTTTTTTTTTTTGAGATGGAGTCTGGCTCTGTTGCCCAAGCTGGAGTGCAGTGATGCGATCTCGGCTCACTGCAAGCCCCGCCTCCCAGGTTCACGCCATTCTCCTGCCTCAGCCTCCCGAGTAGCTGGGACTACAGGCGCCCGTCACCAC
>NW_012117376.1:615106-618940 GCF_000951035.1 Colobus angolensis palliatus
GAAACCCTGTCTCTACTAAAAATACAAAAATTAGCCAGGCTGGTGGTGTGCACCTGTAGTCCCAGCTACTCAGGAGGCTGAGGCAGGAGAATTGCTTGAATCCGGTAGACGGAGGTTGCAGTGAGCGGAGATTGTACCAATACACTCCAGCCTGCCAATAGAGTGAGACTCCATTTAAAAAAGAAGAAAAAAAAAAAAAGCCAGGTGTGCGCATGCCTATAATCCCGGCTACTTGGGAGGCTGAGACATGAGAATTGCTTGAACCTGGGAGGCAGAGATTGCAGTGAGCCAAGATCGCGCCACTGCACTCCAGCCTAGGAGACAGAGGAAGATTTTATCCCCAAAAAACAAGAAAACACACATATACACAAATATATATTGAATATTTATTTATTTATTTATTTATTTAATTTTTAGCAACAGAGTTTCACTCTGTTGCTCAGGCTGGAGTGCAGTAATATGATCATAGGTCACTACAGCCTTGAACTCCTGGCCTCAATTGATCCTCCTGCCTCAGACTCCCAAGTCGCTGAGACCACAAGCATGTGTCCCCACACCCAGGTAATTAAAAGTTTTTTGTAGAGATGGGGTCTCACTCTGTTGCCCAGGCTGGTTTCAAACGTCTGGGCTCAAGCAATCCTCCTGCCTCAGCCTCCCAAAACACTGGAATTATAGGCATGAGCCACTGGGCCTGGCCAGTTACTGAACATTTAGTACCTGCTATGTTAAGCACTATTCTAGATTCCTGTTCTTGTGAAGGTTATATACCAGTGTGGAAAAGATAGATACTAAACAGGTAAACAGATATAGGAACAACATAATTTTGGGTAGGAATAACAGGCTTGAAGACAAGAAGACAAGTTGCTGTGATAGTGATTAACAATGTTGACGGCTACTTTAGACCACAGGGGGTCTAGGAAGACGTTCCTGAGGAGGGAATCTATAGAAGGAGCACTCTCATAAATGTTCCTTTTTGTTTTGAGATGGAGTCTCGCTGTGTCGCCCAGGCTGGAATACAGTGGTATGATCTCAGCTCACTGCAACCGCTGCCTCCTGTGTTCCAGCGATTCTCCTGCCTCAGCCTTCCAAGTAGCTGGGACTACAGGCACATGCTACCATGCCCGGCTGATTTTGTATTTTTAATAGAGATGGGGTTTCACCATGTTGGCCAGGCTGGTCTTGAACTCCTGACCTCAGGTGATCCGCCCACCTCAGCCTCCCAAAGTGCTGGGATAACAGGCATGAGCCACCGCACCAGTCAATGTTTCTTGATTTAATATACTTAGTAGAATATAAACTCCATGAGAGAGGGAGTGACTTCTGGTCCACCATAGTATCTCCAGCCCCTGTATTGACATTGGCATAGAGTAGATTCAGATTAACCATTTATTTGAATGAATTAATATATAAATACACATATTTCTTCAGTCATTTACTTAAATCAGTGCTTTTGAAGGGGGATGTCTGTTTGCCTTTTGGCAATTTCTGTTTTTGGTTGTCACAGTGATGGCAAAGTTGGTTCCTGGCACTTATGGAAGAAGGGATGCTATATATCTTGCAATATGTGTGGACAGTCCCATATAACATAGTCCCATAAAGTGATATGACCTTTTTTTTTTTTTTTTTTTGAGATGGAGTCTTGCTCTGTCGCCCAGGCTGGAGTGCAGTGGCCAGATCTCAGCTCACTGCAAGCTCTGCCTCCTGTGTTCCAGCGATTCTCCTGCCTCAGCCTTCCAAGTAGCTGGGACTACAGGCACATGCTACCATGCCCGGCTGATTTTGTATTTTTAATAGAGATGGGGTTTCACCATGTTGGCCAGGCTGGTCTTGAACTCCTGACCTCAGGTGACCCAACCTGCCTCGGCCTCCCAAAGTGCTAAGATTACAGGCTTGAGCCTGGCAAGTAATATGACTTTCAAATGACCTGCCAGACCCTCATGCAGATGAAAAGTCTTTTTATAATTATCCAAGCCTGTAAGAAACTTTAAACATAGGAGTAGAAAGTATTTCTGTGCCCTTAAATACAAACTAAATGTCTGGGAATACCACCAGCATGTCAATAGAAGGGATGCTTGTGTTTGGTTTCATTGAAGCTTTACCAAAATGTGCTCATCTTTTCAGAAAATCCCATCACCCATGGATACTTCTTGCATTTCCAGCTCTTGACGATTCTATCTGTAGGCCAACAGTATCCTGAAAACTTCACAAACATTTACCTATAGGACCACCTATTACTTTATTTTAACTTACTTTATGTCACCTTCATTTCACAATTAGGCTTACCATTTAATTTTTTTTTTTTTTTTTTTTTTGGACGGAGTCTCGCTCTGTCGCCCAGGCTGGAGTGCAGTGGCGCCATCTCGTCTCACTACAAGCTCCTACCCCTGGGTTCACGCCATTCTCCTGTCTTAGCCTTCCGAGTAGCTGGGACTACAGGCGCCCGCCACCACGCCCGGCTAATTTTTTGTATTTTTTAGTAGAGACAGGGTTTCACCGTGCTAACCAGGATGGTCTCTATCTCCTGATGTCATAATCCGCCTGCCTCGGCCTCCCAAGGTGCTGGGATTACAGGCATGAGCCACCGTGCCCGGCCACCTGGTCTCTATTCTTAAAAGGACTTACTGAGCCCATCACACAGGTGGGGAGGCTTGGAGATGTGACGACCACTGTCTAAAGTTGTGCAGCCTGTCTTGGTGCTTGGGCCATACCTCTAGGATCTCAGAGACCCTGTCTCTGGACAAGGAGAGTCTTCCTCCCTGAGCGGCAGAGCTGTTGTTGCTTACAGGAAACCGAGCTTTTGCGGGTAGAATTGGCCTCCTGCTGGGTGGATGGGGCTGGGGTTTCCTTGCTCTTACCTTCAGGTTCAAAGCTTTTTTCAACACACACTGCTTGTCTCTCTCTTTCTTTCTCCAAAAACCTCCAAGAAGAGGTTGTTCGGTGAACGTTTAGCTCACAGTTCTGTCCCCAACACCCAGAACAGAGAGAACCTGGCTCTTAGGAATGCCACATAAGTTTGCTGAGTGAACAAACAAATGATGCCGGAAGGCAAAGCTCTTACATTTCTGCTACATATAAAATCCTCAGCTTTCAGGAGGCTGAGGCAGGAGAATCACTTGAACCTGGGAGGTGGAGGTTGCAGTGAGCCGAGATTGCGCCACTACATTCTAGCCTGGGTGACACAGCGAGACTCCATCTCAAAAAAAAAAAAAAATCTAAACAATTTCTGTGTATTTATATGTATTAGTTTATTCTCACAATGACCCTTTTAAGCGTTAATAAGGTTTATTAGTATAGTTCAGATGAGAAATTTGAGGGTCAGAGATGTGAACTAGCTTGCCCAAGGTAATATAGGTAATAAGCTCCCCTGCTAGACAGTAAGCTTCATGAGGTCAGAGCTTGTGTGGGTTTTGCTCATCTGTGCCTAGTATTCATTTGTTTATTTAACAAATATCTAGGCCAGGTGCAGTGGCTTATGCCTGTAACCCCAACACTTTAAGAGGCCAAAGTGGATCGCTTGAGGTCAGGAGTTTGAGGTTGCAGTGAGCTATGATCATGCCACTGCACTCTAGCCTGGGCAACACAGTGAGACTTTGTTGCTTCAAAAGAAATACACATGGGGGCAGTGCGTGGCTCATGCCTGTAATCCTAGCACTTGAGGAGGCCGAGAGGAGTACATTACCTGACCAGCCTGGGCAACATAGTGAAATCCCGTCTCTACTAAAAATACAAAAAGTAGCCGGGCCTGGTGGTGGGCACCTGTAATTCCAGCTACTTGGGAGGCTGAGGCAGGAGAATCACTTGAATCTGGGAAGTGGCAGTTGCAGTGAGCCAAGA
>NW_012117376.1:624705-625192 GCF_000951035.1 Colobus angolensis palliatus
GGCTTACCATTTAATTTTTTTTTTTTTTTTTTTTTCCAGATGGAGCCTCGCTTTGTTGCCCAGGCTGGAGTGCCCTGGCGCAATCTCGGCTCACTGCAAGCTCCGCCTCCAGGGTTCAAGCGATTCTCCTCCCTCAGTCTCCTGAGTAGCTGGGATTACAGGCGCGTGCCACCACGCCCGGCTCATTTTTTGCATTTTTAGTAGAGACTGGGTTTCACCTTGTTAGCCAGGGTGGTCTCGATCTCCTGACCTCATGATCCACCCACCTCGGCCTCACAAAGTGCTGGGATTACAGGCGTGAGCCACCGCGCCCGGCCCCATACCATTTAATTTTAAACCTCATTCGTGTGTGCGGGTTAAATGGCTTCTCCATTCCCGGGTGATGGGTGGGAGGGTGTTAAGATTTATTTGTTATAGAAATGGGCCCTGGGGGTCTCCTGCAACCACGAGCTTGGGCGGTCCTCCGCGCGCCAGGGGTCGCTGTGGC
>NW_012117376.1:626133-654784 GCF_000951035.1 Colobus angolensis palliatus
ATGGCCTCCCTGTACGTGGGCGACCTGCACTCGGACGTCACCGAGGCCATGCTGTACGAAAAGTTCAGCCCCGCGGGGCCTGTGCTGTCCATCCGGGTCTGCCGCGATATGATCACCCGCCGCTCCCTGGGCTATGCCTACGTCAACTTCCAGCAGCCGGCCGACGGTGAGTAGAAGCTGTGCCCACACGTGCGTGGGAGCCCGGCGGACCCCGGGAGTCGTCTTCTGGCAGGGCCCTCCTGCCAAGGCGGGCAGCATCACGACAGCATGTTGCCACCGAAGCTTGGAGCAGGGTGCAGAGATTGAGAACGCGGACCTGGCATCAGATGACTCGAGTTTCAATCTTGTTTCTACCACTTGCTAACTGGGTGACCTTGGGCTACTTACTGGTGTTGCTGGTAGTGAGGTTGGAAACCAAGGAAACTGTAAAACAGGATTAGAGTGAAGCCACTGGCATTCCACTGTGTGTGGTTCTTGTCAGTGGGGCTGGGCTGTTACAGACCCTTGCTTGTGCCCTTCACAGGCTGGCCAAAAAGGCGGGACGTTTGAAACACAATTCCCCGCAAAAGTTCTACATTGTAGAGCTCCTGCCTGCCCTGCCACCTTTACTAACCTTGACTACCTGATATTGTGCTGATAAAGGATGGGTCAGGGCAGGCAGGAAGCAGGGGGGAAGGTTTCTGTGCGTTAAACTAGCAGAGATTTAGGTTAGTGCCACAGGAGCTGCGTGTGCCAGGCCAGCTCCTTGGTCTGTGTGTTTGCCACTGGAGTGGAGAAGTGCTTTGCGCTGGACAAATGGTATCCAGGCTCTGTGCTGTAGAGAGTGTTGTGGAGGTAGTTTGGGGAAGTGTCACTTGAAAATCTGGTGGCATTTGTCACCTCAGCTGTAACAGTGGTTTGCACTCGTCAGAGCCCCTTTACTTCATCTAATCTGAAGAAAATGGGACTCCTGAGAAGGAAAAGGAATGCAAAAAGTTGGAAACCAAGTTGGGACTCCCAGCACAGTGCTCTGCCACCTCAGATTATGGCCTTAGCATGGAGAGAGGTATGTTGCAGCCTTGGCAGGAGTGAGGCCAAAGGAAATCTGATCAGAGGCTGCACGTGACTCCAGATTAGAAGGGAACAACTGCAGAGATCATTACTGGGAGAAACAAGCCATTCTATGGCAAAGGATCTCCAGGTCGCTAGTTTTGAGGTCCCCACTTTGTTTTCTGTCTGAGGCCCAGAATTACTACTTGCCCAGGTTGCAGCTGAGACCAGAGAATTGGACATGTTAAGAGGGACTAGGTATTGCTACCGTCAATCCAGTATGCTCCAAGCTGAGTTCTGTCTATGGCCATAGGAGCGCAAAGAAGGTAGCTGAATGTGGTCTTTTTAGGGGATAATGTACTACATTAGATGTTGTCTGCCTTCTTGACTTTTGAACAAAAGTCACATCACTTAGAGATAGCAGAAGCCATTGGTCAGTGTTTCTGCCAACACATACTTCTGCAGGACTTCTCCCTGCTATAAATAAGTGCAGCCAGATTTGTCAGACTAAGCCGGCTTGCCTTGTGCAGTGCTGTCTGGAAATAGACGAGGAGCTGTGTTGAAATGGGCTCCTTTACTGCTAATTAATGAAATAGTTTGCGATCCCAGCTATCTATCTCTTGATAGCCATCACAAGCAAGCTCCTCCTTTCCTGGACTGTTCCTGACTTGGATCTGCCTTGTCATCTCCCCTTTTCCCAACTGCCCCCCATACAGATGAGCCCACCTTCTGAAGGGGGTGGGGAAGTTTGTTGGAAATAATGAGTGAAAATAAATTCTCCTGGTTAAAGAAACAGTACCTTGTGGAGCGTCAGAGTTGGGGAATTTTGTCCCCCCCTTAAGTGAGATGTTGCCTTGAGGCAAGGAGCAGATTCCACTGCTCTGACCCTGTCTAAATCCCCTCATGGAGGACGTTCTGGGTGATGTCACCGATAGGAGATGCGGTCACAGCCTTAAGGAAAAGTGGCCACCAGATCTGGGCATCCTTGTTGCGATTAGTGATGAGAAGTGTTTTGGCTGGCAGGTGGTGGTATATTTTAGCTTCTGGTTCTTTTTGTTGTTGTTTGTTTTCGCTCTTGTTGCCCAGGCTGGAGTGCAATGGCGCGATCTCAGCTCACTGCAACCTCTGACTCCCGGGTTTAAACAATTTTCCTGCCTCAGCCTCCTGAGTAGCTGGGATTACAGGCGCCCACCACACACCCAGCCAATTTTGTATTTTTAGTAGAGATGGGGTTTCACCATGTTGGTCAGGCTGATCTCGAACTCCTGACCTCAGGTGATCCACCTGTTTCAGTCTCCCAAAGTGCTGGGATTACAGGAGTGAGCCACTGTGCGTGGCCCAGCTTTTGGTTCTTTAAATTGTCTCTGGTGCACATATGGACTTAGTTGGGAAGCTACAGAAGCTTTCCAAGGCGCTGGATGGGGAAGTTGGTTGGGCACCCAGGGTAGCTGAAGTCCTAGAATTCTACAGAACTTCAATTAAGGCTTCAAAAGGTAGGTGCAGGGCCTACCATCCGCGTGCTGTCTGCTTAGGCAGAAGGTATGGTGGTTTAATCCTTGTTGTGATAGTACAGAGAACTTTTCCATGTGTGATCAGTTGTATGCATTTTGGTGATTGATGCTTTTTTGTTTAAATAAATTTCTGTTCTCAGAAACTGAAAATAAAAGAAATTGGACTGAATTCTGAATTCAGAGATAGCACCTTTTTTTTTTCCCCCAGATCATTTGCTCATAGGTTTAGTCGCTTGTCTCCGTAGATGGATTGCAGACTAAATGACTTGATAACTTTGATGCAATACCTCACTGAAAAATAAATCAGATAATCTAGTATTAGTTTCCTAATCACTAGCTAGCTGCACAGCTTAGTCACCCTAAACATAAGTCTGTTCATTTTGTAAAATGTATAATTTCAGCTGTCCCACCTGAGTCATGGTGGGTGGTAGTCTGCAAAGTCTCTTCCAAATGGTAAAGCTTAGTCAAATGTGAGGCATTATCATTGGATCTTGGTGTCATTAAGGCCATTTAGATTATCTTTACTTATGGCCCCTTTATCCAACAAGGGCACAGACCCAGAAGGGCGTTTAGACTTCTGTCATGAAGTAGAGTCATTAGCTGGAACTTATTCTACCCTTACTAACAGTGCAGGCTGGAGGAATCTGATGCCCTTTTATTGCCTTTTATCAAGAGTGATTACCTTGAAAAGTCCTGGAGTAATCTGTTCTTAGGATGTTGGCCTGTGGGAGCTGACGTTTTCTCGCCTTATTGAAATGTGTTTCTCTCTTACAGCTGAGCGGGCTTTGGACACCATGAACTTTGATGTGATTAAGGGAAAGCCAATCCGCATCATGTGGTCTCAGAGGGATCCCTCTTTGAGAAAATCTGGTGTGGGAAATGTCTTCATCAAGAACCTGGACAAATCTATAGATAACAAGGCACTTTATGATACTTTTTCTGCTTTTGGAAACATTCTGTCCTGCAAGGTAAACATTGATTAAATGATTTTAGCAGAATAATTGATTCTCAAAAACAAGATAAATACCAAATGGAAAACTACCTTGGCATCAGGATACAGGAATTTTCAAAATGCTGGACATGGAATTCTAGAAGTTCCCATGGGTAATCTCAGGGCCACACCCAGTGTAACCAGCACACGTTTTCATACCCTTGTTCTTTCCTCAGCCTGAAATAATCTTTCCTGTTCTTTGCTTTTGGAAAGCCCCAGGTTTTTCTTTTGGGATGGGGGAAAGGAGAGGACCAGAGAAGTATCTCTGGTCTTCAGGAAACTTAATCACGTTAGAAGCATGAATTCACTCTGTTCCTTCTATGTATCTGTTTTATGCTGAGCACTTTAAAACTTAAACAGTGGTGGTGTAGGTGTTTAACACCATACTGCACTGAAAATCTGTTGTGGCCTTGGAAAATGTTTTGTCTTCTGCAGCACTGTGGTTTGCACCCAGATCTCTTAAAATGTGTTGTTGTTGTGCTTTAAAGAGACAGGGTCTTGCTCTGTCTGTCACCCAGGGTGGAGTGCAATGGTGTAGTAACAGCTCATTGTAGCTTCGACCTCCTGGGCACAAGCCATTCTCCCACCTCAGCCTCCCAAGTAGCTGGGACTACAGGCATGTACTACCACATTCAGTTAATTTTTTTATGTTTTGTGGAGACAGGGTCTCTCTCCATTGCGTAGGCTGGTCTCTAGCTCCTGGCTCCAATGATCCTCCTGCTTTGACCTCCCAAAGCATTGGAATTACAGGCATGAGCCACAGCACCCGATTTTAAGTGTTTTCTTTGTTTTGTTTTGTTTTTTATAAAAATAAAACATTTGGAATAGAAGCAGCCTAGTAGTGGCTACCTTTGTAAATGGAACACTTACTAGGTACCTGGTGCTGTGCTAGGTTTGAGAAAAATTGTACTGGTGTACTTGGCCACCTTTGGCCATGGATGGGCTAAAGCCTCTCAGGCACAAGATACCCTGAGGTTCTCATGTCTCAGGAGCTGGCCAGTGGTGCTAAAGTGGTCCACCTTGTCTTTGACAGGTGGTGTGTGATGAGAACGGCTCTAAGGGTTATGCATTTGTCCACTTCGAGACCCAAGAGGCTGCCGACAAGGCCATCGAGAAGATGAATGGCATGCTCCTCAATGACCGCAAAGTGTGAGTGTCCCAGTCCGGAGCAACAACCATCGCATGAGCCAGCCGTGGCCCCACCTCGGTATTAACTGGCACACACAAGGCGGCTACTGGTTCTCGGCCCAAGTGTGGCCTGCTCCTACCTCTCCACTCCAGGGCTGGTGAGTCTCCCTGCCTGAGCCGTGGCAGCCCTTTTGACTCGCCGAGGTGGGCTTCCTGCCCAAGCCATGGCCTGCCTGCCGCCTCTCCCTTAAAGGCATCTGTCTGTGGGTTTTGTGAGCATCAACAACTGGGGCTGGCTGGAAGGCAGCTCTGAGCTCACTCTGAGTCGGGGTCTTGGCCAGCGGCAGAGTGGAGAGGGCCCTGGACTGACCAGGAGCTATATACTAGCAGTGTGACCTTGGCTTTCCTGTGACTCAGGTCTGTCCATGGGTCCCTCGCTAGTGGTTGATGCCAAATTGTCCCCGCGGTTCTCCGTTTTCTGACTTATGATTCAGTGACCTAAAGCAAGGCTGGCTCCACAGTAATACTTGGTGACAATGAAAAATCCCATCCTTTTGCAGAAAAACTTCGTAACAGACCTGTTGCTTTGGTGTGGTTGTTACTGTAGAATGCAGAGGGGGAACTTAGCAAAGCCATGTGGGGAGAAGAAGAGACAATAAGTCTTGGCTATTACAAGCCAAAATAATTTTTGTCCTTTGTGTCATTCAGCATACCAGAGGATGGGTTATGTTTATAATGTCTGTGTGTCCAGTGGTTGATTGATGCACAGGTATCACTAAAAAGAAATATAAAAATGTCAGTGTATGGATACATTTTCTTCTGAGTATAAGAGTACCAAAATAAATTTAAAAAGGAAAGGGTGCCCCTTCGCTCCAACAATCTCATACCTAGGATTAACCACTGTTAACAGTTTGGTTTGTATCCTTCCAGACCTTTTCTATGCACTTACATAGTTGCACAGAAATGAACGTTTTAAAAACATGGCCATCAGGTTTCTTCATGAAGGCAGTGTGATGTGGTAGGAGTAGCCCTGGTCTAAGCCAGGAGCCCTGGGGCTGGTCCTTACAGGATAGTCCTGCCTTTTTCTTTTTCTGCTGGGGACTTGGGTATCTCTGAGCCTCCTCGGTGGTGGATGGGGATCTCATGTTTTAACTTCTCCTGTCAGCCTTTAACTTGTATTCCTCTGGGTCCCTGGACATCATGTTTTATTCCTCTGGGTGATTACTTTTTTCATGATTTCTTTTTAGATTTGTGGGCAGATTCAAGTCTCGCAAAGAGCGGGAAGCTGAGCTGGGAGCCAAAGCCAAGGAATTCACCAATGTTTATATAAAAAACTTTGGGGAAGAGGTGGATGATGAGAGTCTGAAAGAGCTATTCAGTCAGTTTGGTAAGTTGAGGGTCCTTGTCCCCTTTCACAGTCCACCAGACCCATCTCTTCTTTCTTAAGAGATGAGGGCGCTGCTCCAGAGATTTGCCTCAAGTGAGTTTCCAGAGGGAAGCCTTCTCTCCTTGAGCTGTGCTCGAGATGGTGTTACTAATAGTTCTGTCCTTTGGTAATAGGTAAGACCCTAAGTGTCAAGGTGATGAGAGATCCCAGTGGGAAATCCAAAGGCTTTGGCTTTGTGAGTTACGAAAAACACGAGGATGCCAATAAGGTGAGTGTACCACAAAGGTTGGGAAAAACTTGCGGGAGGTGGCCCCAGAGTATGGGCAGAGTCTTCCTAGCACCTAGCTAGAGCTGGGATGGTCTGAGTATCTAGTAGTAGATGTACCATTACTATACTCTGGGATCATCTTCCTGGGTTCCACATGTTAACATCATGTAGGTGTTCACAAAGCACTTGGCACATACCTGTCACCTCAGCTGTCAGTTGTTGAAAGAATAGGACAGATGTTTGTTCCCCTGCAAAGGTGAGAGAACTAAAGCCCAGTGAGTGCTGATTTCATAACAGCACAGCAGCTACTTGTGGGCAAAGCATTGTGCCAGACCCTCAACATTTATCACTTAAAATACCCACAAAAGCACCTGCAGAATTTACTGGCAGCCAGAAGATTATATCGCCCTGGGCTCATGTCAGCACACTTGTGTTTATACACCTGTGCTATTTCTATATTATCTGGATCAATAACCTATTTAAATATTAACCTCATTTTATAGATGAGAAAGTTTGGATTTGTGTGACAGACTTCAGAGGTGGAATGAATTTAGTTTTTAGTCCTATAGTAGAAAGAATACTTGTTGGGACTTAGACCTCCGGAATAAGACCCCATCACTGCAACTTTATTTTAAAGACATTTTTCTTCTCTAGGCTGTGGAAGAGATGAATGGAAAAGAAATAAGTGGTAAAATCATATTTGTAGGCCGTGCACAAAAGAAAGTAGAACGGCAGGCAGAGTTAAAACGGAAATTTGAGCAGCTGAAACAGGAGAGAATTAGTCGATATCAGGTAAGGTGATCTTGGCCCAGCCTAGCAATGGGATTTGCTGTGAAATATTTGCAGAACACCCTTATGTTTAGCAGGCTTTCTTTTTGGGGACTTGGAGTCTGTTCTTCCCATTTCCCCCAAGAAGATCAGGTTTAAAAGGATATATACCTACTACATGTATGACTGATTATTTTAGAACCAGAAACAAGAGAAATGAGTTTATTCATCAAGAAGCTCTCTATTCTGGAAGCCTCAGCCTGTTACTAGCCATGTAGATTCCTTTTACTTAAATGAGCCTCCTTTGTTTGGCATGGCTTCAAGAAGACCCCTGCTGGGCAGGGTGAGTGGTCACCAGAGCAGCTGTGGGGAGAGGTGACAAAAGGTGACTGCACTGATGATCCTTGTCAGTTTCAGGGCAGTAGTTTCACAACTTTGAGCTTGCATCAGAATCACCAGCAGAGCTTGTTAAAACAGATAGCTGGGCTCCAGCCCCAGAGTTTTTCTGATTCACTGGGTTTGGGGTCTGGCCTGATAATTTCTCTTTTCCTTTTTTATTCCTTCTCTTGAGATGGAGTCTCGCTCTGTTGCCCAGGCTGGAGTGCAGTGGCGTGATCTCCGCTCCCTGCAAGCTCCGCCTCCCAAGTTCGCTCCATTCTCCTGCCTCAGCCTCCTGAGTAGCTGGGACTACAGGCGCCCACCACCACATCTGGCTAATTTTTGTATTTTTAGTAGAGAACAGGGTTTCACCCTTTTAGCAAGGATGGTCTTGATCTCCTGACTCCGTGATTGACCCACCTCAGCCTCCCCAAAGTGCTGAGATTATAGGCATGAGCCACTGTGCCCAGCCGAGAATTTCATTTCTAGCAAGTTCCCAAAGATGCTGGTGCTCCTGGTCTGGGAGCTACTCTTTGGGAACCACTTTCTTAGGGAATATTTGTGGTATAGAAATGCAATTAACAGTGATCTTTTTCCTTCAGGGGGTGAATCTCTACATTAAGAACTTGGATGACACTATTGATGATGAGAAATTAAGGAAAGAATTTTCTCCTTTTGGATCAATTACCAGTGCTAAGGTATTATAATACTGAGATTTGGAGATTGAAAGCAGTACTATTCCATTATAGGTTTATTGGCATTTGTTCCATTGAAGGAATAGCATTTAAATTATGTTCATTTCTGAAAGTAGCTACTATGTTTTTCCAGCAAAACTTGTGGATACATTTTGGAGAATGGCATTTCGTTAGGTTAACATTACGCTGTTTCCCAAGCACTGGAGTCTGGAGAGGAATTTGGCCCAGCCCCTCCCAGCCAACCCAGAGCACCTGAATCTTTCCCATTCCTTGCTGCCTCGTGCCGGTGTGGGGACAGATGGTGCTACAGAATGAGCAGAGGAAATCCAGGCAGGTTGTTTTCCATTTGTCTTGGGACCTGTCTCTACAGCTCTGCCACATTTTCTCCTTGAGAATGAAGGTATTTTGAAGATTTTGGAAGTGGGCTTGGGAACTTCTACCCTAGTCTTAGAGAGGAAAGGGGAGCAGAAGGTTTTTCCATGTTTCGTAGTGTGCATCATTTGCTTGATTTTCTTTGATAATCATGTCAACTAAGTTAGCAGGATAAGTAGGAACTTCATTTTATTTTATTTATTTATTTATTTTTTGAGACGGAGTCTCGCTCTTGTCGCCCGGGCTGGAGTGCAGTGGCCGGATCTCAGCTCACTGCAAGCTCCGCCTCCTGGGTTTTACGCCATTCTCCTGCCTCAGCCTCCCGAGTAGCTGGGACTACAGGCGCCGGCCACCACGCCTGGCTAGTTTTTGTATTTTTTAGTAGAGACGGGGTTTCACCGTGTTAGCCAGGATGGTCTCGATCTCCTGACCTCGTGATCCGCCCGTCTCGGCCTCCCAAAGTGCTGGGATTACAGGCTTGAGCCACCGCGCCCGGCTGGAACTTCATTTTAAAGATAAGGAATTTTAGTCCTTGAACAAGAGATTGCTGACTACATGGGGATGATGGTGTACTGCTTGTCCTTAGCACTTTGGGAGCAGGATGGAAACTGGTGGTATCTGAACATTTTGGGTTATGGCCTGATGCAGACTCCGGTCTTGCTAAACAGAGGTGTACCAGATGCCACAAAATCCTTTAGTTGATGAGAAGGGAAGCCATGTGGGCTGTTGTACAGGCATAGTGGCCCTGCCCTGGCTCTTAGTGGAATTTGCTCCCAACCTGGGAATGTGGAAAGCAATGTTATTAGTTGTAGTAGGGAGTGGGTTTGCCCAGTTCTTACCCTTTCCTTTTTGCTATGACCCCCTTGACTGGGCCCCATCAGTGTAAGGAATGATCTTCTCTCCTTGCTTATCTGCCTAGTAGTCAAGTTGCAATTTGTTAAGAGAGCAAAAGAGCCATACCGTGAATTGTCACCATTTTCAAGATGATGGTGTGGCATTTTTTTTCACATACCTACTGGCCTACCTAATTGGCAGAGAGTTATGGAGTGATGCACATCTTTACTTCCCTGTTCTCCACTTCAGGAGGCTCTCTGGGCCATTAACTAAGACATAAAGCAATGACAGTCACACCAGAGAAGACAGTGAATAACCTTTTCAAATAAGGAAAAATGCAATTTGTGAATGATGAACTTACTGTGGAAAAAGACTGCCTGAACCAGTAGACCTGTGGTTTTGCAGCTGTTTGGGGTATTTCATGGAAATTGAGCCTCAGGAGGGCAAGTAAGACTAGGATCTAGGCACCTGTCTCTAAGCTGGCCATCTCGTTGAATTAATGGTGGTAGTCATTGATTACCTGAACATTTTATGACTCCTGTCCACATGTGGTATTCCTAAAGTGTTATCCTGATGTTGCTAAGAGCATGTTAGAGTTTTGTCCACCGAGGTCTTGGAGCGGATGAGATTGGAAAATAAATTGCTCAACACTACCCTCGAGATGTTTTGTGGTTACCCAGGGGTAGCTATCCACCAGGTATCAGGAAACATCTTTGAGTTCCTGGTTTTACCATTAGCCATATCATAGTGTTTCGGAACTTTAGCATCACCTGGGGACTTAAAGAAAATGCCTAGATACCTTAGAGGTTGTGACTTAGTTGGTCTGGGGTAAATCCTATGCTAGTTTTGAATCCCTGACCTAGACTGCAGCATAACCCAGGCTTCTGGTTCTTCTGAATAGTTCCCTTCCCACCCAGGGACATCTTTTTTTTCTTATTTGTGGGTTTGTTTTGGTTTTTTTTTTTTTTGGTTTGGTTGGGTTTTTTGTTTTGTTTTTGAGATGGAGTCTCACTCTGTCGCCCAGACTGGAGTGCAGTGGCGTGATCTCGGCTCACTGCAACCTCTGCCTCCCGGGTTCAAGCAGTTCTCCTGCCTCAGCCTCCTGGGTAGCTGGGATTACAAGTGTGTGCCACCATGCCCGGCTAATTTTTGTATTTTTAGTAGAGACGGGGTTTCACCATGTTGTTCAGCCTGGTCTTGAACTCCTGACTTTGTGATCCACCCACCTCGGCCTCCCAAAGTGCTGGGATTACAGGCATGAGCCACTGCACCTGGACCTTTGTTTTTTTGAGATGAGATCTCACTACATTGCTCAAGCTGATCTCAACCTCCTGAGCTCAAGCAGCCCTCCCACCTCTGCCTTCCACAGTGCTGGGATTACAGGTACGAGCCACCACACCCAGCCAGGGACACCTTATTTTTTAAGTAGCTGGTCTCATTTTGTAGGTAATGCTGGAGGATGGAAGAAGCAAAGGGTTTGGCTTCGTCTGCTTCTCATCTCCTGAAGAGGCAACCAAAGCAGTCACTGAGATGAATGGACGCATTGTGGGCTCCAAGCCACTATATGTTGCCCTGGCCCAGAGGAAGGAAGAGAGAAAGGCTCATCTGACCAACCAGTATATGCAACGAGTGGCTGGAATGAGAGCACTTCCTGCCAATGCCATCTTAAATCAGTTCCAGCCTGCGGCGGGTGGCTACTTCGTGCCAGCAGTCCCACAGGTGGGTGTGCTGTTTGGTCACAGCTCTTGGGAACCTGCCTGCTGGCAGTATTCTGCAGTGGTTGGGGAGAGGGATCTTTCGTTATTAGAGTTCTAGAATGTCAGAATATGGAACCTTCAAGTAAAAATGAAGGACTTACCCATGGTCACACACACACACACACACAGTGGCAGTGGTAGAGTAAAACAGTCCCCATTAGCTGACCCCTTAGCTTTTGAATAGAAAGAACATTTAAATAATTAGCTTAGGTCCTCGTTAGTGAGATGAGATGAGATACTTCTCTAGGGTGGGTTCAGTCCTTAAGAGGGTGTTTGGGTATTCTTCTGTCTTACAGGCTCAGGGAAGGCCTCCATATTATACACCTAACCAGTTAGCGCAGATGAGGCCTAATCCACGCTGGCAGCAAGGTGGGAGACCTCAAGGTAGGTGGTGGGGAACAGTGATTTGACGGCCTAGGATACACCTATCCTGGTCTCCCCTGCCTATTCTGCTTCCCCGTTTTGAGGCATAGCCTAGGTTCTGGTCCACATCACTTCTCAGTGATGTGCAATTTTTCTCTTCACCAGGCTTCCAAGGAATGCCAAGTGCTATACGCCAGTCTGGGCCTCGTCCAACTCTTCGCCATCTGGCTCCAACTGGTAATGCTCCGGCCTCTCGTGGCCTCCCTACTACCACTCAGAGAGTCGGTGAGCAAACTGGCCTTTAGAAGTGTGGCCCGGGGAGGAGGGAGTCAGGATGACTAGGCTCTGCCCTGGGTTGGTCAGTTTGTTGGGCTCAAATTTATTGAGTCCTGGTTCTGTAATCTTAGCTGTGTGCTTAGGTGGCCACTTCAGGAGTAGAGAAATATGAGTTCTAGGTGTGTCAGTTGCTTTTAACATTCTTTGCTCATCGGTGACTCGTGAAAAAGTTAGTTGTAGAAGTTTGCTAGCTGGATGACTACAGAGGCAGCCTGTTCTTTTGGGTGGGGTGAGGAATACGAGGAAACAGCTCGTACAGAATATGTCCTGTATTCCAAGATGTGGAAAGAGTTGTATGTTATCCTTTGGCTCATCCTCGAAAGTAGTAGTGGCCCCCTGTGCAATGTGTTGCGTAAACGTGCTTTGAAATTTCTCCTTCCGTGGGACGTGGCCAGTTGGACATCTGCCAACACTGATGTGCATTTGCTGGTCTGTTGTAGGGTCTGAGTGCCCGGACCGCTTGGCTATGGACTTTGGTGGGGCTGGTGCCGCCCAGCAAGGGCTGACTGACAGCTGCCAGTCTGGAGGTGGTATTGGATGCACACAGAAGGGGGAAAGATGGGATTTGACGGGTCTTTGCCCAGACTGATGGGCTTTAATTGTATTTGTTCTTTCCCTAAGGCGTTCCCACAGCTGTGCAGAACTTAGCGCCACGCGCTGCTGTTGCCGCTGCTCCTCCTCGGGCTGTTGCCCCCTACAAATACGCCTCCAGTGTCCGCAGCCCTCATCCTGCCATACAGCCTCTGCAGGTGAGGTCCACCAGACAGAATGCTTAAAAGGATTTCCCCCATTTCCACTTGATGTAAAAAAAGCTTTGCTTTGATTCCTTCCAACAGGTATTAAATGCCTGCTCTGTGTTATGACGCTATGTTCTGATTCACTGTCCCTGCCCTTTAGGGGCTCACTAGTGGGAGAGAAGGGGCTTAAAAGTGCTCTGCCTTATGCCAGTTCACTCAGAAATGCCTCACAGGGGGCAGCCAGTGCTTCCTGCTCTCTTTGTACGGAATAATGTGCTCACTCAGCTCTTTGAGCCTCCAGGTCACTTCCACATCCAGTGACCTATTGGATCCTTGGCTGCTCTGCAAGATGATTGGTACATTAAGGCAGGAAATAACTTGAACTTACAGATCGGATGTTCAGCTTCAAAGATGTAAAGTGTTTGTAGGAGGGGAAGGGGTTGAACCTAGAGCTTAGATTTTCTAAACTGTAACTTGCAGTCTCTAGACCTGTGCTCTATATGCAACTAGTTTATTTCAGAGCTTAATAGCAATTTGCCATGGAGGTGTCACCCTAAGCCTTCAGGCCCATAAGCTGCTTAGTAGATTACTCTTTTTTTTTTTTTTTTTGAGAAGGAGTCTCGCTCTGTTGCCCAGGCTGGAGTGCAGTGGCCAGATCTCAGCTCACTGCAAGCTCCGCCTCCCGGGTTTACACCATTCTTCTGCCTCAGCCTCCCGAGTAGCTGGGACCACAGGTGCCCGCCACCTCGCCTGGCTAGTTTTTTGTATTTTTCAGTAGAGACGGGGTTTCACCGTGTTAGCCAGGATGGCCTCGATCTCCTGACCTCGTGATCCACCCGTCTCGGCCTCCCAAAGTGCTGGGATTACAGGCTTGAGCCACCGTGCCCGGCCAGTAGATTACTCTTTAACTGTGCTGTCTCATACTCTCTGAGTTGGGGATTTCTTAGAACTTGATGCTATGTAAAATACCTTTTCTCTGCAAGGCTTTGACTAGCATTGACATTGCATGTTGACAGTTTTTAGCATTTGATACAAGAACATTTGGTACAGTTACGGTGATGTGGAATATAATTATAAATGTGTTGATATTTATACCCTTTGATCCAGTCTGCACTGAGATTTACCCTAAAGGAAAACAGTAATTTTCAGGAAAAGCTTATATACAAGTGTTCGTTTTACCCTTATTTATAACAAAGCTTTTCATTCTTGAGTAACTGTGGGTGCATTAAGGAAATGTCAGAAAATGCTTGCCTCGCGCTATAGGTTTGTTTTATTATTTACCTTTCACTTCGCTTTCTGATAGCATTCCATTTTCATTGTAATTGGTCGTGTTTATGTCCATACCACTCTGTTCCTCACCATATCCCTCAATCCTTCAAGGACTGAAATTAGTTCCTTTAGAGCAAGGACAGCCACCTCCTCTCCTCTTTCACATAGTCAGATGTTCAGATACTGAACAGGCGCTCAACCATCATCAAGTGTTGTCCTTTCCTTGGTGCTAACCCACTGCCTCTCCTGGTTCCCAGGCACCCCAGCCTGCGGTCCATGTGCAGGGGCAGGAGCCACTGACTGCCTCCATGCTGGCTGCAGCACCCCCCCAGGAACAGAAGCAGATGCTGGGTGAGTGACCCACTTCCTTGCAGAAGAAGAGGGCCCAGAGCCTGGTGCCAACTAGGACACCAGTGTCCATTGTTTACTGGGATTTGATTTGGTTTTTTATTAACTACCCTCCCCATAGGAGAACGCTTGTTCCCACTCATCCAAACAATGCATTCAAACTTGGCTGGGAAGATCACGGGAATGCTGCTGGAGATTGACAACTCTGAGCTGCTGCACATGTTAGAGTCCCCCGAGTCTCTCCGCTCCAAGGTGAGCTGGGTCGCAGACACTGCAGCTTTAGCTCTCAGCGTGGGAAGATTGGGGGCAAACTTGGACACCCAGGTGCAGCAGAGAGTGGGGTCTGCTGCCCCCAGGACCCTTCTCGTCATGCCTTGACTGTGACTGGAGGCTGCTGTGGGTATTTGGGAAAGTAGTTAGCACCAGAAGCCTAGGGATCATCTGTACGGTTAGCTTTGGTCCATCACTAGGTCTGGGCACTAGGGAGGGGTGGAGTAGCTCTCCTAGATTCACTGACCACCTGAAGATTTCTTGCAGGTAGATGAAGCTGTAGCAGTTCTACAGGCTCATCATGCCAAGAAAGAAGCTGCCCAGAAGGTGGGCGCTGTTGCTGCTGCTACCTCTTAGACAAGGAAAAACCGTATGTGTGGCTCTTTTCATTTTTGTTCCCACGAGCATTGTCTTCGTGGTTTGACCTGAGGTTGTATATATGCTCACTGCTTAGCTCTGGGAATACAATAAGTAGTTAGTTACATGGAGCATGTTGCAGGTGACTTCTTATAAGGACTGTGGACTTTGTCTGCAGGGGCTTGAGTGAATAAAGGTTAACTAATACTGGTGGTGGTAGGTGTCTCCAGATAGGGAAAGAAGAGAGTAAAATGAGCTAAGGAAAAAGCATGTGGTAAGAACCAGAGCTGGTGAGCTGGTGTGTTGGGAGGGTTGACTTGGCATAGTCATGACCCTCTTGTCAAGGGCCTCAGGAGCCTTGTCGTCTAGTGGTAAAGACCAGAGATGCTGCTAAACATCGTACAGTACACAGGAGGACAGAACCAACAGAATGCCCAAAGTGTCAATAGTGCTGAGGTTGAGAAATTTCTCTTCTAGAATACCTTCCTTTATCCACTAGATGTTAATGAATCTAAATTATTTGATTATGCATTTATTTGTGTTGGTGCTTTTCTTTACAGGATTCAAAAGCCAAATAACCCCTTACGGAATTCAGCTCAAGGTTTGAAGACTTCTAGCTTGTCCTATGGACCTCAACACCAACGATTACAAATTGCAAATTTAATAGGTCATTTTGTATCAAAAGGTCAATTATGAAGCACCTAGAATTTTTCAATTATACGAATACGTTCTCTGGGTTCTGCTGTGGCCCAGACAGTGTTAACTTTTTTTTTTTTTTTCTATTGTGGGTTTTGATTTTTTCCCCCAGAAACTGGTTTTATTTGATGTACCCAAGTCTTACGTTTCTCAATAAAGAAAAAAACTCCATAAAACTGCCTCTGTCTCTGACCACAGTTTTACTCTAAGAATTCCAGTTTTCACTGGAAGTAACTTTAGGATGTGAATTGGTTCCAGTGATAGTTTATTCTTTCTTGACTTGAAGCTGACAAAGGTTAGCAAGATATACAGAACTGTTAAATATGATCCTGCCCCACAGCGTTCTGTTATGATTGTTGTATTGGCCCCACTTAACTTACAGGGAACCAGAGATCTGATGTGGTCAGAGCAGACCGTGGGTTGGGCCCAGGAAAATTTGGGGCAGAGTGGGGTTGGTGAGATCTGCAGATACCAGCTGGTTAGTTGAGCCCTATCTTTCCATTCCTGAACTCTGTTGGGTGGGGTTTGTCCTGTCCCCCCTTATCTCCTGCAGTCAGTTTATGCTGCATTTGAGTCAGCGGATCCAGTTGCCCAAATTCTGCAACCAAGGTTCTCCTAGCAGGGGGAAAATGTTTGGGAGGTCTGTGACTACAGCAAATGGTGCTGAAGTCCTCAGTGCTTGTGGTTTCTTTGATGCTCAAAGTGACAATAGTGACATCCTAAAGGCCAAGATCACATCCCTTTGCAGCCTGCTTTCCCTGCGGCTCCAGCCTTGCTTGCTTTCCCTCCTGGAGCTTGCTTGATGCTTGCTTAGTGCCCCATCCAGGCAGTCCTTAGAATGCTCATCCCTCTTTGCAGGCTCCTTAAGATCTGGTGTCACCTTAACAGACGTAAAGGAGATGTCCTTGTTTCCTGACGGCCCCTTTCCTTAATCTGGTGCCGGATGGGGCGGGGCACGGTACGGGCTTCCGGCGGAAGCACTGGAAGCAAGATGGCGGCCGCCGAGGCGGTCCTCAAAGGGTATGCCGGTGTGGAGCGAGGCAGGGTCCTCGTGGGCAGTGCAAAGATTGAGCTGGGGGTGGGCAGAGTGGACAGAATAGGGCAGGGTGCGGATCCACAGCCCTACGCATCCTGGGCCAGGTCTGTGCTGCTTCACGCTGTCGACCTGTGAGTGGTGCCCGGTAGCGTAGCCCAGATCCCTTTTCCCTACTCCTTTTGACCCTGCACCCAGAGTGGTGGTTGCGATCTGCTACCGTGACCTCAGCCCTCATTCCAAACTGTGGCACCATTCGTTCCACAAACTCCACACCTCTGGCCCATTAGAGGAAGGAGGTCCCAGAATAGCTGGGAAATTACGAAAACAGCCTCACTGCACGGGTTGGTGAATGCTGTGATGCGATTGTATGATGGACGGTGATGTTGAAACCAGTCAGGAATGACCACCCCATCCGGAGAGGTGAGGGTAAACTTTTGGGATGCTCTGAGTCCAGAGATGAGTTTGAAAGATGCAAAGTTAACCAAGCAGCCAAGTTGGGAGCCAGGCTGTTGCCTGAATGGAGACAAGCAGCAAGAGCCAAAACCCAGAGTCTGGCCATACTTAGTATATAGCATACTAAGAAATGTGGATTTTTCTCCGTTGGCCATTGGATTGCTTTTGAAGAATACCAACCAGAAGAGTAATATAATCGTATTTGTATTTTCTTGGGATAACGGAGGAGATAAAAAGAAGGCGATCCCGTTCAGGAAATTGTCGCCATAAACCGGGGCAAAATGTAGGTCAGAAGAGGGAGAGGAGTGTACCTCACAAGTGGTTTTGTTATACCCAGAAGAGTATTGGGACCCCTCCCTTTCTGCCCTCCCTGTGCTCGTGTTGACAAGGTGTTGGACCAACTGCACCAAAAGTGTGGAGACATTGATTCAGAATGCTCTTGTTGTCTGCAGAGGGGGTGGAGGACATTTCTTCGTGCTGCTTTTATTCCTTTTGGAAACATCACAGATACTCTGATTCTGCTGTATTATGAAACAGTTGACACTGAAAAGTCCCTCTTAAGTCAGATTCCTGATGCCAGGAAAATAACTTAGTAAAAAATTTTATGTCATGAGCATTCTATGTATGGCTGGTATATAATGCATTTCGGGGGATGTCTCTTTAGGTCAGCATGGTGGTGATCTTGGAGATGGAAAAGGAAGGTTCTGAGGACAGCAGGGCTAGGATGATGATGTGGCTATGGGTTGAAATTTACAAAAATTAGTCTGTTGGATTTGAGGGTAGACTTTTAAGTTGGAACCATTTGGGGGCTTTGATTTCTCATCATTTAATATAAAAAGTGTATAGTAAAAAGGGCGGGCTCGGTGGCTCAACGCCTGTAATCCCAGCACTTTGGGAGGCCAAGGCAGGCGGATCACGAGGTCAGGAGATCAAGACCATCCTGGCTAACACGGTGTAAGCCACCGCGCCCAGCCCCCAATTTTTTTCTTTTTTTGAGACGAAGTTTTGCTCTTTGTTGTCCAGGCTGGAGTGCAGTGGCATGATCTTGGCTCAGTGGAACGTCTGCCTCCTGGGTTCAAGCGATTCTTCTGCCTCAGCCTCCCAAGTAGCTGGGATTACAGGCGTCTGCCACCACGCCCGGCTGGTTTTTCTCTTTTTAGTAGAGACAAGGTTTCACCATGTTGGCCAGGCTGGTCTCAAACTTCTGACCTCGTGATCCGCCCGCCTCGGCCTCCCAAAGTGCTGGGATTGCAGGCGTGAGCCACTGCGCCCAGCTCTTAGAAAAAAAAATTTAATGTTTGGTTCTTGTTTCACATCACCTGCTGGGTAGGTGTACTCTACCTTATCTGTATGCCGGAACTTCCTTCTTGGCAGCTATGCTGTTAAATAGCAGAGTGCAGCAGGGAAGCTCAACCTCAGCAGTGAAGCCTTGGCCTCTGCTTACCTGGTTAAGTTTTTCTTCAATTGGTATCACAGTTACGGTGCAAGTTTCTATTTGATCTTTTGTTTTTATTTTCTAGGTTAAGAATTTTAGACCCAGTTCTGCTACTAACTTTCTGTGTGGACACAAACTCACTGAGCCTTCAGTTCTTCAAATCTTTTTTTTTTTTTTTTCTGAGATGGAGTCTCACTCTGTCACTCAGGCTGGAGTGCAGTGGTGCGATCTTGGCTCACTGCCTTCCGGGTTCAAGGGATTCTCCTGCCTCAGCCTCCCAAGTAACTGGGACTACAGGCACCTGCCACCACACCTGACTAATTTTTGTATTTTTAGTAGAGACGGGGTTTCACTATGTTGGCCAACCTGGTCTTGAACTCCTGACCTCGTGATCCGCCTGCCTTGGCCTCTCAAAGTGCTGGGATTACAGGCGTGAGCCACTGTACCCAGCCTATACATATTATTATTATTATTATTATTTTTTTTTTTTTAGAAACGGGGTCTTGCTCTATCACCCAGGCTGGATTGCAGTGTTGTTGATCATAGCTCAAGCGATTTTCCTGCCTCAGCCTCCCAAAGTGCTGTGATTACAGGTGTGAGCCACTGCACCTGACCTCTTCATATCTTACAACAGTAAGACTAGCACATTCAGGAGTCCTTCTATCCCTGAGTTTTTTTCGTTTTTGTTTTTGTTGTATATGGAGACAGGGTCTCTCTCTGTCACCCAGGCTGGAGTGCAGTGGCGCGATTTCGGCTCACTGCAACCTCCGCCTCCTGGGTTCAAGCAATTCTCCTACTTCAGCCTCCCAAATAGCTGGGACTACAGGCGCACACCGCCACGCCAAGCTAATTTTTTGTATTTTCGTAGAAACAGGGTTTCTATTTTTTTTTTTTTTTTTTAAGAGACGGGGTCTCACTCTGTCACCCAGGCTGCATTGCAGTGTTGTTGATCATAGCTCAAGCAGTCTTCTTGCCTCAGCTTCCCAAATTGCTGTGATTACAGGTGTGAGCTACCGCACCTGGCCTCTTCATATCTTAAAACAGTAAGACTACTGTGTTCAGGAGCCCTTTTATCCCTGATTTTTTTTTTTTTAATGGAGATGGAGTCTCTCTGTTGCCTAGGCTGGAGTGCAGTAGCGCTATCTCAGCTCATTGCAACCTCTGCCTCCTGGGTTCAAGCAATTCTCCTATCTCAGCCTCCCAAATACCTGGGACTACAGGCGCACACCGCCACGCCAAGCTAATTTTTTGTATTTTAGTAGAAACAGGGTTTCACCATGTTGGCCAGGCTGATCTCAAACTCCTGAGCTCAGACAATCCACCTGCCTCAAAGTGCTAGGATTACAGGTGTGAGCCACCGTGCCCAGCCTATCCCTGGGTTTTATAAAGTAGTAATTCCTGCTGCTCTTGGTCTCCCCCAGCTAAAATCAGTTTTTCCTGGGAACAAAGACTATGATGCTTCCGGCTGGGCGCGGTGGCTCACGCCTGTAATCCCAGCACTTTGGGAGGCTGAGACAGGCGGATCACGAGGTCAGGAGATCGAGACCATCTTGGTTAACACGGTGAAACCTCATCTCTACTAAAAGTACACAAAAATTAGCTGGGTGTGGAGGCTAAGGCAGGAGAATGGTGTGAACCCGGGAGGCAGAGCTTGCAGTGAGCCGAGATCGTGCCACTGCACTCCAGCCTGGGCAACAGAGTGAGACTCCGTCTCAAAAAAAAAAGACTGATGCTTCCTTCTTTAGTAGTCACTTGACCCCAATGGTAAGGTCAATGCTCTATACACAAGTAAAGCTTGATTGGAATTAATGATTGTTAGATAAACAACTTTTTCTATTTCTGTAAGTTTTATAAACAAAAGTCGTCAAAATGCTTGGAAAGCAACTTCAGGTTTACATTCCATAGTGGTACAACTGAATTTTATTTTAATTAGTTAATTATTTGTTTTTGAGATGGAGTCTTGCTTTGTCACCCAGGCTGAAATGCAAAGGCGCAGTGTAGGCTCACCGCGGCCTCTGCCTCCTGGGTTCAAGTGAGTCTCTTGCCTCAGTGTTTCGAGTAGCTAGGACTAGAGGCCTGCGCCATTTCACCCAGCTAATTTTTGTATTTTTAGTAGTGACACGGTTTTACCATGTTGGCCAGGCTGATCTGAAACTCCTGACCTCAGGTGATCTGCCTGCCTCGGCCTCCCAAAGTGCTGGGATTATAGATGTGAGCCACTGCGGTCAGCTTGAATTGTACAAAGTTTAAAATTAGTTCATTGTTTATGTATATTTATTTAGAATGAAATGACTAATATTTCTGGATGCATTGCTGAAGAAACCAAGAAAAATCTAAAAATTTGATTTTCATTTTGTAAATGACATCTGGATATGGCATGTGTCCTCCTGTTGCTCACATATTAACAACCCATTTCTGCTTTTGCAGAAAAGCACCAAGGATTCTCTTTTGTTGAATTTGTGTTGGCAGAGGTAAGAAGTTTTCCTTTTAATGTTTTACTGGTGTCACTCTTGTCATTGATTACCAAAGGTGTCAGTCTGTTTGGATGGATGTGGTAGTTTCCTTGGGCTGTTGTAACAAATTACCATAAATTTGGGTGGCTTAAAACAACAGAAATTTATTATCTCAGAATTCTGGAGACCAGAAGTCTAAAACCAAGGTGTTGGCAGGCCCGTGCTCTCTCTGAGGGCTCCCAGGGAGACTTTGTACTTGCTCTCCTGGCTTCTAGTGGCTCCTCACGCTTCCTTGTGTAGTGTAGTATCACTCTGGTCTCTGCCCCGTCTCCACACGGCTTTCTTCCTTGTATGCGTTTCTGTCTTCTCTTGTAAAGATACCAGTCACACCCCCCCTCTTTTTTTTTTTTTTTTTTTTTGAGGCAAGGTCTCACTCTGTCACCCAAGCTGGAGTGCAGTGGTGTGATTATAGCTCACTGCTTCCTCTAATTCCTGGGTTCAAATGATCCTGCTACCTCAGCCTCCGAAGTAGCTAGGACTATAGGTGCACACCACCATGCCTGCCTAATTTTTAAAATTTTTACAGAGATGGGTGTCTCACTATATTGCTCAGGCTCATCTTCAACTCCCAGCCTCAAGTCATCCTCCCACTTCAGTTCCCCAAAGCACTGAGATTACATGTGAGCTACTGCACCCAGCCCACCACCCAAAAGACCCTATTTCTAAATAAGGTCCGATTCTGAGGTTTAGGTGGATATGAATTTTGGGCGACACTATTCAAGCCACTGTAGTGGCTTGGTAGTGGCTTTTGCAGAGAAACAGGAAGTTCTGGTTGAAGGATGGCCCACCAGGCCTGGCTCAAAGTTCTCCTCCTGTATTCAGAGTATAGAAGATAGGTCTTGGAAAGGCCAGAGCCCTCTGGCCTGGCATCGCTCATTCCTGTTTTACTGTGTGTATTCTCTCTCTCCATCAACTGGGCACCCATCCGTATACCACCAGCTCTAACAGGTAATACACACTCAGTAAAATACAGTCTAGGCAAGTAGGAGGGGAGAGTGTGTCTTGTTTTGTGTGCTTGTGCTACTGAGTTTTTATTTGAACACTGTAAGAAGAGTTGAACTATAGGCATGAACTTTTTCTTTTTTTTTTTTTTTTTTTTTTTTTTTTTGGAGACAGAGTCTCGCTGTCACCCAGGCTGGAGTACAGTGGCCGGATCTCAGCTCACTGCAAGCTCCGCCTCCCGGGTTCACGCCATTCTCCTGCCTCAGCCTCCCAAGTAGCTGGGACTACAGGTGCCGGCCACCACGCCCGGCTAGTTTTTGTATTTTTTAGTAGAGACGGGGTTTCACCGTGTTAGCCAGGATGGTCTCGATCTCCTGACCTCGTGATTCGCCCGTCTCGGCCTCCCAAAGTGCTGGGATTACAGGCTTGAGCCACCGCGCCCGGCCATGCATGAACTTTTTCATTGTTTACTTTTGGCAGGATGTTGCAGAAGCTGTCAACAACATGGTATGGCTGACAATCTTTGTTTTTTACTGAAGCTGTTATTTGGTGGTACTTTTTGGTATAGGGAATGCCCATGTACCTATTGTGTTTCCAATTTCCGTAGTTTCAAAGTTCTATAGCAAGCACAGGTCATCATTATTTGAAATAATTCAATATGAACTAGCTACCTATAAAATTAATTCTTTTTTTTTTTTTTTCTCCCCGAGACTGAGTCTGCTCTATCGTCCAGCCTGGCGCGCAGTGGTGCAATGTCAGCTCACTGCAACCTCTGCCTCCCGAGTTCACGCGATACTCCTGAATAGCTGGGATTACAGACACCTGCCACCACACCCAGCTAATTTTTGTATTTTTAGTAGAGATGGGGTATTACCGTGTTAGCCAGTCTGGTCTTGAACTCCTCACCTCAAGTGACCCTCCTGGCTCAGCCTCCCAAAGTGCTGGGATTACAAATGTGAGCCACCACACCCGTCCTAAAATTAATTCTTAACCAGACATCCTTCTCATTTCACATTTGTTGAATACCAACCACCTTTGTTGGCCAATCTCTTGACCATTTTGCAGGGGTCAGCAAACTACAGCCCGTGGTCCAAATCATCCCACAGTCTGGTTTTGGTCTTTTTTTTTTTTTTTTTTGGAGACACAGTCTCGCTGTATTACCCAGGCTGGAGTGGAATGCAGTAGCACGATCTTGACTCACTACAACCTCCACCTCCTGGGCTCAAGCAATCCTCCCACCTCTGCCTCCCAAGTAGCTGGGACTACAGGTATGTGCTACCACGCCCAGCTAATTTTAGTATTTTTTTGTAGAGACGGAATTTTGCCGTGTTGCCCAAGCTGGTCTTGAACTCCTGAGCTCAAGCAATCTACAACCTTAGGCTCTCAAAGTGCCACAGTCTGTTTTTTGTGTCCTTTGAGCTAAATAATTGTTGTCTTTTAAAGGGTGTAGGGGAAAAAGGCTCAATATGCAGGAGAGGCTCTATGTAGCCTACAAAACCAAAAATATTTACTATCTAGCCCTTTTCAGAAAATTTGCTAATCCCTAGGCTAGAACAATGTACTGCAAATAAAATGTAATGTGATTGCAAGGTCAATTTTTTTTTTTTTTTTTTTTTGACAGTCTCACTCTTTTGCTCAGGCTGGAGTGCATTGGCGCAATCTTGGCTCACTGCAGCCTCTGCCTTCTGGATTCAAGTGATTTTCCTGCCTCAGCCACCCAAGTAGCTGGGATTACAGGCGCACACCACTATGCCCAGCTAATTTTTGTCTTTTTAGTAGAGACAGGGTTTACCATGTTGGCCAGGCTGGTCCTGAACTCTTGATTTCAAGTGATCTGCCAGCCTCAGCCTCCCAAAGTGCCAGGATTACAAGCATGAGCCACCACGCCCAGCCTGCAGGGTCAGTTTGTGAATCTTATGTAAGAGCAGCGTTTCATGTAGTATATGAAAGTGATTATGGAGAACTGCTGTGATTAGCTGTAGTCAGAAACAGCCATTGAAGAGTTAGGTTCTCTTAAACCAATTAACACCTGAAGAAGAGAAAATCTTCAAGGATTGTGACAAATTGAGTGCTTCAAAAGAAAATGATTTGAGGCTGAGTGTGGTGGCTCACATAATCTCAGCACTTTGGGAGATGGAGGCGGGAGGATCGCTTGAGGCCAGGAGTTCAAGACCCAACCTGGGCAATAGTGAGGCCCTGTTTCTACAAAATAATGATAATTTTCTTTGTTTGTTTTTGAGACAGAGTCTTGCTCTGTTGTCCAGGCTGGAGTGTAGTGGCACAGTCTTGGCTCGCTGCAGCCTCTGCCTCCTGGGTTCCAGCGATTCCCCTGCCTCAACCTCCTGGGTAACTGGAATTACAGGAGCATGCCACCATGCCTGGCTAATTCTTGTATTTTTAGTAGAGATGGGGTTTTGCCATGTTGGCCAGGCTACTCTCGAACTCCTGACCTCAGGTGATCCTCCTGCCTCGGCCTCCCAAGGTGCTGGGATTATAGGTGTGAGCCACCACGCCTGGCCAAATAATATTTTAAGAAAAGAAAATGATTTTAATTCCTATTGCCACTGTAACAAATTACTACAAATTTAGTGGCTTAAAACAAGACAAGTTTCTTACACTTTTAGAGGTCGGAAATCCAAAAGGGGTCTCACTGGGCTAACATCAAGCTGTTGTCAGGACTCTGTTGCTTCTGGGGGCCCCAAGGAGAATCTGTTTCCTTGCCTTTCCCAGCTTCTAGACGCTACCCACATTTTTTGGCTCTTGGCCCCTTCCACTTCAAAGCTAGCAATGGCCTCAAATCCTTCCTCACACTGCATCATTTTGAAGCTGTCTACTTCTCTTTTCCATATTTAGATGACTCTTGTGATTACATTGGGTCCATCTGAATAATCCCGGGTAATAATTTTATTTTAAGGTTAGCTAGCAACCTTAATTATATCTGCAACCTTAATTCTTTCCTGTCATATAACATAACATATTCATAGGTTCTGAGAAATAGACTGTGGACATCTTTGGAGAGCCATTCTGCCTACCACAAAACCCTTAAATGCCCCCCGCCCCCTGCTTTTTATTTTTATGATCGATATTCATGACTAAATATGAAACAAGGATGTCATTTAATGCTAGCATTCCATTTTTTTTAAATTACTGGGAATAAAATTAGTACCTGATCCATCTTTTTTCTAAGAACAAAGGACATAGCTGTAATTATAACCTCAGTCTTACTAAATTAAGGAATCTTTTTTTTCCTATAACTTTTAGTTCTCATGAAAAGGCCCAAAACAAACTTCTTTTGAAGTATCAGTTGTTCTTGGCTAATGAAATATTCCTACACTTCATTCCATGTTCTTTGTTACGCCTTCATCAAACATGCCCCTCAGCGGTCAACGATACCAGTTTTTCTCCAGGTCAAAGCTGATATTGACTTTCTAAGGTGGACTCAAGTACTTGGTAACTACATTTTACCCTCATAGTTTCAGAGTCCTGAGCTCAAATCGAAAGATCTTGCCAGCACAAACCTTCCTGTTTGTTGGTATTAAAGAAAGGAAGTGCATGGTGGCTCAAGGGCATTCTAGTGGTTAGTTTTGTGCTTAGCCTGCTTATGGGGTGCAGGCTCGCAGGCTTGGAATCACAAGCAAGTCTCAGGCTCCTGGGAGGTAAGTAGAAGACTGTCAGGTATTCTTTTAACCCAACAGGTTTAAGCAGCTGAGTTGTATTTCAGTCTTTTCAGAATGAATCTGAGCTCTTTGGGTGGACAATTTCTGTCAATTTGGCCAAACCAATGAGAGTTAAGGAAGGCTCTTCCTGACCGGGTGAGTGGGAGCAACTCACAGATTCCCTGTCATGTCCACAACTCCACAACTTTGGCCTTGTGGCCTTGGTTCAAGCAAGTCTTATGCCTCAGCCTCCCAAGTAGCTGGGATTACAGGCATGTGCCACCACGCCTGACTAATTTTTGTATTTTTAGTAGAGATGGGGTTTCACCATGTTGTCCAGACTGGTCTCAAACACTGGCCTCAAGTGACCCACCCACCTCGACCTCCCAAAGTGTTGAGATTATAGGCGTGAGCCACCGTGCCTGGCCCTTGGCTGCATTTTTATCCCAGTCCTACTTCCTCTTGTAGTGATGGTATGAACACAATTAGAGTGGTTTATAGTGGAGAAGAGAATGTAGCACCTCCATGGAAATAACCAGTTTGAGATTCCCAGCAAAGCTGGAGGCACTGCCCCACATAAAAGTCTAACTTTTGGACATAGACGTAGACTATGCCATATCAGCCTTGACACAGGCTGGGACATTCCTTTTGGCTTGACTTAGTTCCTCCTCCTTATTCACTTCTGTTAAGAGCTGGACTTAGGGCCTGACACTTCCCAGTGATGACTTTTCTTGTTTTGGAGAGTTCCTAAGAGGGAACTTCTGACTGTGAAACCCTACATAGTGAGTCCACTTTGCTGACCAAAGCAGTGAGGAACCTGGACATAGCTAATTAGCTATTGGCTGATGGCTTGAATTTCTTAACATTCATTTGATTCCTTCCTTTCAGTTTGGTCAGATGAAGACTGGGTGGAGAAGTTTGTTGGGAAGTGGATAAAGAGGAAGATGGTTGAGACCTCCCAAAGCAGAAAGCCAGGAGGGAGAATGAAAGTTCATGCTTCCAGAGGAGAGGCTGCTGTTTGCCACATAGGGAATTTCTGAGGTGAGTGTGCTGGATGAATTTAAAGGAGAAGTTTTGGGTTTCTTATCTAAGTGAGAAATATCTTATGTGGGCGCAGGTATTTGTGATTGCTACTGAGCAAGGTGGATATCTGAGATGAGAAAGGATAGTGAGTATTCTGCATCACCAGCATCCACTGTCCTCCTAGTCTTTGGCAGCAGGCTCGCTGTCTTCGTGTTCTTGCCCTGATTCCAAGGGGGCAGAATCATGTAGGGGCCCGTTCCCCTCAGTCAGTACACAGCCGCAAGGCTCTCTCTGCCCTCTCCACTTGCTCCTGCTTTTCCATCAGGCCATCCAGACTGTTGCTTCCCAGGATAATTTACGGGCTCCTCCTCCTCTGTCCACCCTTTGAGCAGCGATATTTCCCTGAATTCCTTCCTTAGCCCTCAGCTCCTCTCTCCACATTATCCTTGTACCATGTCAGCCACTTCTGTCTCCTAAGGTTATAATGATCTTTCATTGTCCGAATGATATCCTGATCTTTATCCCTAGCCCTGACCTTTCACCTATTTCTGTCTGGATGTCTTATAGGCACCATAAATAAAGCATATTCCAAATGGGTTTCATCACCTTTCTGGTCTTTTTTTATGCCCAATCTTAGTTCACTTTGCCATCTTCAGCCTAGTCACACCCAAATCAGATTCCTTGGTGCCAGCTTAGATCCCTCACTATATTTCATACCTAATGCATTGCCATACCCTGCTAATTTTATCTTTTAAATCTTGCATTTCTCCTCTCCAGTTTTCTTCTGCCACTGTTGTCTTGACTGAGACCTTATCCTCTCTCCTGTGAATAATTGAAACTGGTCTCCCTGCTCCAGGCCTGTTTTCCTCCTATCCTTAGCAGCCAGAGGAAGCTTTCTAAAGGGCAGATCTGACTATATCACTCTCCTCAAGCATTCTAGGGACTCCCTTGATTTATAGGTTTATTGAGCCCAACCCTCATAAAAAGGGACAGAAGGCCTCTGTATGTTCTGATTCCTGCTTATGTCTCCATATTTTATCCCCATTTTATATACTAGGAAACAAGAGTTTGTAGATACCTGTAAATCTCTATGTTTTGGTGTTAAGTCATTCCTCTGCCTGCAGTATCCTTTCCCATTTATTTTATGTGGCTAATGCCTGCTTATTTCTCATAGCGCAGCCCATTTACTACCTTCTCCAGGAAGCTTTTCTTAATCCTCCAGTGAGTGAGGCAAGTATCACTCTGGGCTCCCGTGGCCTCTGGGTTCCTGCGGCACCCTCTGTCCTGGCATTATGTGTAAATGTGATTATATAGAAATGTGACTGCATTATATTGAAATTACTTATTTAACAAATGTCTAAATATTGCTTGCTCTATGCTAGGCACTGTTCTAAGTGCTCTACTAATATTTAATCCTAATTACAATTATTTGAGATAAGTACTATTATTATTCCCAGTTCTAGATGAAGAAGCTGGGGCACAGTGAGGTCAGTACCTTGTTCAGTGTTATACAGTTCATAATGGTGGAACTGAGGTCTGAACTAAGGCTGTAGAGCTCCAGGATCTGTGTGCCTCTTACATTGTGGGTATCCTTCCCCCGCTGGCTAGCCAGTTCCTCAAGGCCAGAGGCCATATCTATCTAACTGCCTATCTGTTTTTTATTTTTTGAGTCAGGGTCTTGCTTTGTTGCCCAGGCTGGAGTACAGTGGTACCATCACAGCTCACTGCAGCCTTGACCTTCCAGGCTCAAGTGATCTTCCTGCCCCAGCCTCCCAAGTAACTGGAACTACAGGCACACCACCATACCCAGCTAAATTTTTCATTTTTTATTTTGTAGATACAGGGTCTCACTGTGTTGCCCAGATTGGTCTCAGAACTCCTGGGCTCAAGCAGTCCTCTTGCCTTGGCCTCCCAAAGTGCTGGGATTACAGAGTGAGCCACAACACCCAACTATATCTATTTATTTAAGAATCCTGGGCCGGGCGCGGTGGCTCAAGCCTGTAATTCCAGCACTTTGGGAGGCCGAGACGGGCGAATCACGAGGTCAGGAGATCGAGACCATCCTGGCTAACACGGTGAAACCCCGTCTCTACTAAAAA
>NW_012117376.1:654834-663317 GCF_000951035.1 Colobus angolensis palliatus
GCCTCCCAAAGTGCTGGGATTACAGGCTTGAGCCACCGCGCCCGGCCCAGAGTGATTGTTTTTAATCATAAATCTGATCACATCATCCTCCTGCTGACCCATCCTGCACTGTGCGTGGGACCCCGTCCTACAGGGCTAACCCAGCTGGGGTCCTGGCACCTCTCTGTACCCCTAGGATGTGCTGCTGCCCCTTGCCCTCTGCATCCATAGGCAATCTCACTGTTTCTCAGACATGCTGAGCTCACTCCTGCCTCAGGGCCTTTGCATATGCCCTTTCCTCTCCTGGAGTGTTCTTCCTCCACTGTCCAGATGGTTCACACCCACTTCCTTCAGATGCCACGCATGTGTCCCCTCGGCTGACAGGCCTACCCTGACCTCTCCCTAAAATAGGCTTTCCTGCCATCTCACTCTTCTTTTTAATCAGCTTCAGTTTCCTTCTTATGCTTATTACCTGAAATTGTGTTATACATTTATTATTTTACTTATTTATTTTCTGTCTCCCTTTCTCCCATGTCAGCCTCATGAGGGCAGGACTTAGGCTTTCTTGTTCACCATTGTATTCTGGAACAGTGTCTGGCACACAGCAAGCATGCAATAAATATTTGAATATTTATTTTAAAAAGCTATTGGTTGGGTGTGGTGGCTCATGCCTATAATCCCAGCACTTTGGGAGGCCAAGGCTGGCAGATCACCTGAAGTCAGGAGTTAGAAACCAGCCTGGCCAACATGGTGAAACCCGTCTCTACTAAAAATACAAAAATTAGCCAGGCATGGTGGCACGTGCCTGTGATCCCAGCTACTCAGGAGGCTGAGGCAGGAGAATCACTTGAACCCAGGAGGTGGAGGTTGCAGTGAGCTGAGATCGTGCCACTGCACTCCAGTCTGGGTGACAGAGTGAGACTCCATCTCAAAAAACAAACAAAAAAATAGAGTTTTCTCTATTACACAAATTGGAGGGTTTGCACTGAGTGTTGTATTTATCCTCTATCCAGTCTTATCTTGGAGCACAAAGCAAAAAGCGGCAGCATCCTCCACTGTCTCTGCAAACTTAGGCCTGAGCAAGAGGGCTGCCTGCTTGCTTCCATGTAGCCAGCGAGTGTATTTACAGGGCCAAGTATAGAGGGAGAAGGGGGTGGCACATGGATGGTTTTGTTTAACTGGAAGACAGTGTGTAGACTGGAACTAGCGTTTGAAGATGTTGAGAGCTGTGGATCATGGGCAAGAAAAGCTCTGTTCTGTGACTGTGGGGCAGGAGGAGGAAACTGATGCTTCTGAGGGTGAGCGCGATGAGATAACATGCCTGTGTATGGGCCTCAGGTTAGACAGTGCTGAGGTCTCCTGTCCCTAGGCATCCAGCTGGGTGCTACGGCTGTGGCTCCTGTCTCCTGCAGCCCTGTCAGGGCCCAAGGCCTTCCCTGTCAGCACTTGCTGCAGCCTACTCACTGAAGTTGTGTTCTGGGTGGGTGTGTAGAATACTCGCACTCCTACTTGGGGCATCAGGGAGCTCTCTAGCAATTTCTTCTGCACCTAGGGAGAGCCCACTGCTAAAAAGGCCTGGTCAAATCCTCAGGTGTACATGGACGTCAAGATTGGGAACAAGCCAGCTGGCTGCATCCGAATGCTCCTGCGTTCCGATGTCGTGCCCATGACAGCAGGTGAGCAGGATGCCATGGTCAGGACAGCGGGACACTGGTGACTGAGCAAGATGGGGAGGAAGCTACCTGGAGTCCTGGGCCCTTAACACTATTTCCATCTGAGGCATCTGAGATCCTAGCATTTAGTAACATGAGGCACAGCAGGCATTGTTGAAGCTCTATAAAGGCTTAGAGCCATTAGAAAGAATAGGCAACTGAAAGTATAAACAGTTTTAATTATCTTCTGGTTTGATTTTATTGTTGGGTTTTTTTTTTTTGTAATTTTATTTGGATATATTTTCAAACTTACAGATATATAGAATAAGAATTCTGTAAGAATATTTCAAGGGGCCAGGTGCAGTGGCTCACACCTGTAATCTCAGCACTTTGGGAGGCCACGGTGGGAGGATCACTTGAGGCCAGGAGTTTGAGCTCAGCCTGGGCAACACAGCAAAAGACTCCATCTCTACAAAAAATACAAAATTAGATGGGTATAGTGGGATGTGCCTGTAGTTCCAGCTAGTTGGGAGGCTGAGACAGGAGGATTGCTTGAGCCCAGGAGGTTGAGGCTGCAGTGAGCCATAATTGCACCACTACACTCCAGTCTTGGCAACAGAGCAGGGCCTTGTCTTAAAAAAAGAAAAAGAAAAAAAGCATAGTTAGAGGAATTCTTATATATTCTTTACCTATTCATTAATTTCCTTTTTTTATCCTGTATGGTTTATCATTTTCTTTACGTACATTGTACACAGATGCGTATATGTATTTTTTCCCTGTTCAATTGAGAAGTTGAAGACCATGCACCTTTACTCCTAAATACTTCAGTATATATTTCCTAAGAACCAGAATATTCCCTTGCATAATCAGAGTATAGCTATCAAAATTATAAAATGTAACATTGAGTGATGAGCCATATTCAAATTTTATCACTTGTCCCAATATTGTCCTTTATAGTAATTTTTAGCAATTTTTTTTCCCTGACAAGGATTCCCACATTGATTTAGTCGTCAAGTCTCTTCAGTCTTATTTGAAACCATTTCTTAATTTTTCATTGTCTTTTTTGATCTTGACATCTTTGAAAAGAATAGGCCAGTTGTGTTTAAGGATGCTTCTCAGTTTATATTTGTCTAGTGCTTCCTCATGATTAGATGTAGGTTATGTGTTTTGGCAGCAACAGCACAGAAGCAGTGTTGTTAGTGCATCGTATGAGGAAGTACATGATGTCAGTTCAGATGTTTGCGATGTTAATTTTGTTGACTTGGTTAAGGAGTTATTTGCCAAGTGTCTTCACTGGAAAAAAATGCAATTTTTTTTTTTTTCTTTGAGACAGGATCTAGTTCTGTTGCCCAGGCTGGAGTGCAGTGGTGTGATCACGGCTCACTGCAGCTCACTGCAGCTTCAACCTTCCAGGCTCAAGTGATCCTCCCAGCTCAGCTTCCCAAGTAGCTGGGACCACAGGCATGCACCACCATGCCCAGCCAATTTTTTATTATTTTTTTGTACAGATGGGGGTTTCACTGTGTTTCCCGGCTAATTTATATATATATATATATTTTTTTTTTGTAGAGATGGTGGGGTTTTGCCATGTTGTCCAGTCTGGTCTTGAACTGGACTCAAGTGATCCTCTCACCTTGGCCTCCCAAAATGCTGGGATTACAGACATGAGTGACCGCACCCAGCCAGAAAAGTACTGTTTTTAAGGGTATCAATCAGAAGCTAAAAGTTTGTCTCCTTACTATTCAGCTCATCTCCCAGAGGTAGCTAGTATTGACAGTTGTGTTTTCCTTTTTTCTTAAATATTCATGAAGACCTTTTTTTTACCCATAATCTTTTTTGTTGTAATCTAGCTTTTAAAAATGTTTCTTAAAGTCATAATTACACATAGTTTAAAGAAAATCGTTCTGTAATAAAACATTCTTCTGCCCCCCACCCAACATCATTTTTCTGCCCTACCAGAGGCAACATTCATTTCTTTTAACTATTTTAATTATTTGGGCTTTTATTGCTATGTCTCTGAAAAATATACTCATGTAACTGTTAGTAATTCCAGGCTGGAGTGCCATGGCATGATCTTGGCTCACTGCAACCTCCTCCTCCCGGGTTCAAGTGATTCACCTGCTTCAGCCTCCCAAGTAGCTGGGATTACAGGCGCCTGCCACGATGCCCGGCTGGTTTTGTATTTTTAGTAGAGACAGGGTTACACCATGTTGACCAGGCTGGTCTCGAACTCCTGACCTCAGGTGATCCACCCACCTCTGCCTCCCAAAGCGCTGGGATTACAGGTGTGAGCCATGGCGCCTGGCCTCCCTCCTCTACTATCCATTTTAGATACCTCTCATCCTTACCTCAGCTGGCTCCTCTGCTAATCTAAATGGCTTATCTGCTGGGGTGACCTAGACCTTTGTCTGTGGGGATTTGAGCTCCTGGTCATTATATACCTTCTCAGGTCATGGCTGCCTAGCACAATTGGATAGGGGAGTCCAAGTGTTTATTCAGTTGTCTTAAGAGCAGTTTATAGAAAGTCCATCTTTGCCCCAGTGATTTAAGATGCCAAGCTTTATGAAATACTTAATATACTTAATTCCTTTACATATATATATATATATATTTTTTTTTTTTTTTTTTTTTTAAAAAGGGCCACTCTTGTTGCCCGGGCTGGAGTGCAATGGCATGATCTCAGCTTACTGCAGCCTCCGCCTCCCGGGTTCAAGTGATTCTCCTGCCTCAGCCTCCTGAGTAGCTGGAATTACAGGTGCATGCCACCACACTTAGCTAATTTTCTGTATTTTTAGTAGAGACAGGGTTTCACCGCGTTGGTCAGGCTGGTCTCGAACTCCTAACCTCAGGTGATCCACCTGCCTTGGCCTGCCAAAGTGCTGGGATTACAGACCTGAGCCACCACACCTGGCCTATGTATATATTTTAATAGAGATGAGGTCTTGCCATGTTGCCCAGGCTGGTCTCCAACTTCTCTGCTCAGGCAATCCTCCTGCCTTGGCCTCCCCAAGTACTGAGATTACAGATGTGAGCCACCATGCCCAGCTGAAATACTGAATTTTCATACGTATCTGGGTCTATTTCTGGACTTTCTCTTCTTTTCACCTAGTCTGTTCAATCTATTTGTGTGCCACTTCCACAATTAAGCATTTAGTTTAAATAAAGGTACTATGTACTTTTTTTGATTTGGAGAGCTGGAGTTTGCGGGGGGTGTGTGTATTTTATTTCAGAGACAGGGTCTCACTTTGTCACCTAGGAGTGTGCCACCACACCTGGCTAATTTCTGTATTTTTAGTAGAGATGGGGTTTTGCCGTGTTGGCCAGGCTGGTCTCGAACTCCTGACCTCAGGTGATCCACCCACCTCAGCCTCCCAAAGTGCTGGGATTACAGGCATGAGCCACCATGGCTGGGACCCAACTAATTATTTGTGTTTTTGTAGAGATGGTGTGTTACAGAGAGCTGGAGTTTTAATGATCTAGTTAGATATTCTTACCTCAGACCTTTCCCTTTCTCAATCCCAGAGAATTTCTACTACCCGCGCACCCATTTAAAGGACTCAGCTTCAAGAGAAGCAGCTTCCACCGCATTATCCCCCAGTTTATGTGCCAGGGCAGTGATTTCACAAACCACAGCGGCACCAGGGGCAAGTCCATCTACAAGAAGAAGTTTGATGATGAAAACTTTATCTTCAAACACACAGGACCAGGTAGGAACTACTCATCTGTGGTGACAAGGGAGGCTGGGTAAGGGCAGCTGGCTGTGCAGGATGGAAGGATGAGCCGTGGTTCTGGCTGAGAAACGGAGTCTGGAGGAGACCCAGCCACCAGCCACAGAAGGACCGTTCAGCCTTGCTAGGGTGGAGTTAACTTTGGGCTTTGAAAAGCTTTTTTTGTTTTTTATTTTGGCTTATTTCAGTTCCCATTTGTCTCCTTTCATTAAAAGAGGAAGACACATAAATGCCTGGGTCTGCTCCTACAGTGGTGTCTTGTTATTGTTTTTGTAACTTTTTATTTTATGTAATGTCAAGCTCACGGAAGAGTTACAAGAATATTATGATGAACCCCACATACCTTTGCTCGCATTTACTCAGGTTCACCAGTTGTTTATATTGGTGAACATCATTTCCTATTTATTCTCCTTCTGTATATATTTATAGACAGTGTGTATTTTTTTAGAGCCATTTGAGAGTAAGTTGGAGAGTTCATGTTCATCCACCACTAAATACTTCAGCTTGTATTTCATAAGAAACAGGGTATTTTTAATATTACCAGGACATAGTTCTCAAAATCAGAAAATGAACACTGCTACAATACTATTCTCTCATCTGCAGTGCATATTCAGATTTCCTCATGTGATACCACATCATCCTTTTGGGGGTTTTCATGGTTGGCACATGTCCTAGACTCATAGATGCACTGCCCATCCACCCGCACCACAATGCCCTGTTGCCTCACTCACATCCCACGCACCGTCACTGGACACACTCTCCTTCCTCTTGTGAAGGAGCCTGCTGCCTCTGTCTCATGCTCCTTACCTAGTGCAGAACTCAGTGTGCTGGAGAAAAGCACAGCCCTGAGCTATCTGGTCCCTCTTGAGTTGAGGGGCTCAGGTCTTAAGGGCACCTTGAGCAATACCCAGTGGTCCTCCCAGATTGCTGGAAGTACTTGTCATCCATGGTCTGAATGGAAAACACACCTTTTCTTCACTCCTCAGCCCTCCAGCATTGCTTCATACACTCTCCCTCTCAACTGATGGTGTCACTTATTTATAGAAACAATCATAAGAGAACTATTTAGTCTTCCCACAGCCAGATCTAATCCCCTGCCTGCATCATTCTCTCCTGCCTGGCCTGCTTGCCTTCCTGTGACAATGGTGGCCTCCCTCTTCTCTTACCTTTTGCCCCATGGTGTCTTCCCTCAGTCTCTTCCCTTGTCTCTTCCTCCTCCTAGTCTCTAAATTTTTGGAGGGACCCAGTGCTCACCATGGCTTTTCTTTATCTGTATTCACTCTTGTTTTTGTTTTTGTTTTTGTTTTTGTTTTTTTTTTTTTTGAGACGGAGTCTCGCTCTGTCACCCAGGCTGGAGTGCAGTGGCCGGATCTCAGCTCACTGCAAGCTCCGCCTCCCGGGTTCACGCCATTCTCCTGCCTCAGCCTCCCAAGTAGCTGGGACTACAGGCGCCCGCCAACACGCCCGGCTAATTTTTTGTATTTTTAGTAGAGACGGGGTTTCACCGTGTTAGCCAGGATGGTCTCGATCTCCTGACCTTGTGATCCGCCCGTCTCGGCCTCCCAAAGTGCTGGGATTACAGGCTTGAGCCACCGCGCCCGGCCCTCTGTATTCACTCTTTACCTTAATAGTTCTCACCCTTTTAGCCTAGCACCTGCCTCTTACAGCTCATGCTCTAGTGTGCTGAGATGGAAGTCTCAGCTCTATACCCTTCCAGTGAATGCCTAATTAAAAACACGGTATTGGCTGGGTGCAGTGGCTCATGCCTGTAATCCCAGCACTTTGGGAGGCTGAGGTGGGAGGATTGCTTGAACCCAGGAGTTTGAGACCAGCTTGGGCAACATGGCAAGACCCCATCTCTACAGAAAATACAAAAATCAGTTAGGCATTGTGGCGAACACCTGTAGTCCCAGCTACTCAGGAGGCTGAGGTGGGAGGATGGCTTGAGCTGGGGGAGGTGGAGGTTGCAATGAGCCAAGATTGCACCATTTGGACTCCAGCCTGGGTGATAGAGTGAGACTCTGTCTCAAACAAAAAACCCCACAGTATTATGCCATAGTTGTAATATAAAGGGAAATTAAAGGAAAATAATTTGTAATAACATAATATGCATTTCAGTATTCAAATGCTTGGACACAACTACATGTATGAAGTACTTGAACATGTGTACTTATGCCTAGAGCCGCACTTGGTAGTGTGGATTGATTCAGGTATGTTGTTTTGGCAGAATCAAAGTAACATGATGTTTTGAAATAGTAAAAATCTCTTAGTAAAATTCTGAACAAAAAGAAATGAAAAAAATTGATACAAAAAAATTATTTGGATTTATATGGAACGTGGAGTTAGGTTCTAGGCTCAGATCATTATAAATAGATTTTTCTTATCTACGTGAATGTTATTCAGGGCTTTTGAAAGTACAGGTTTTAGAATAACTCTCCATTAGGTAGGAGACTGCAGGACATCTAGAGCCCTCCCTGATCCCTTCCTTCTAATGCCAGTAGCACCCTATTACCACCAAAAATAGACTGCAATTTCTGGTAGCCCCTAGGGGGCAGTATGACACCACTGAGAACCCATGCCCTGGGCAATCACGCTGCCCAGTCCCAGGACTTTCAGTGAAATCACTGAGTTAAGTTTGTCCACATGGGTCTCCATGCTGATGGCTCCCTGAGTTCCAGACTCCTGTCCAACCACCTACCTGTCACCTTTGCTGGATATCCCACAAGCATCTCACACTTCACATGTCCAAAATGTGGCCTTGGCCTTCTCCTCCACACCCTTCCTCCCCCTTTTCTCTGTTTCAGTAAATGACTCCACCATCCACTTAGCTGCTTGGTCATAAACTTAGGAGTCATCATGGACTCCTGTGTCACCTACAGGTCACATCTATCTGACTTCATGTCATCTCCTGGCCCAGCCACTCTTCACCCGTCCACCATGACCACCAAGTCCTGTTTCCAGCCTGGTTGCTTCACCCTCATAGTCTGATCTTCACCTGGCAGTCAGAGTGATTTTTTTTTTTTTTTTTTTATGATTATACATAATATTGAACTCGGAGCTACCCAGTATCCATGACAACATTAAGAAAATAAAATAAATCTAAAAATGTTGTTTCTCAGGAGGA
>NW_012117376.1:664107-668767 GCF_000951035.1 Colobus angolensis palliatus
TACGAAAAATACAAAAATTAGCCAGGCATGGTGGTGTGCGCCTATAGTCCCAGCTACTCGGGAGGCTGAGGCTGGAGAATTGCTTGAACCCAGGAGGCGGATGTTGCAGTGAAATGAGATCCTGCCACTGCACTCCAGCCTGGGCCACAGAGTGAGACTCTTATCTCAAAAAAAAAAAAAAAAAATATATATGTGTGGTGGTGGGTACATGTAATCTCAGCTACTTGGGAGGCTGAGGCAGTAGAATTTCTTAAACCCAGGAGGCGGAGGTTGCAGTGAGCCAAGATCACGCCACTGCACTCCAGCCTGGGCGACAGAGCAAGACTCCATCTCAAAAAAAAAGTTATTAACAGGCTGCTCTGTTAAGTGCCAGGCTCTCTGATTGACTCTGGGAATCAGGTGGAATGGAGCCAGGTGTGGTGGCTCATGCCGGTAATCCCAGCACTTTAGGCCTAGGCAGGCAGATTGCTTGAGCCCTGGAGTTTGACACCAGCCTGGGCAACATGGCAAAACCCCGTCTCTATAAAAAATACAAAATTAGCTGGGCGTGGTGGTGTGTGCCTGGTCACAGCTACTTGAGACCCTGTGGCGGGAGGATCGCTTGATCCTGGGAGGTTGAGGCTGCAGTGAGCTATGACTGGGCCACAGCACTCCAGCCTGGATGACAGAGTGAGATCATGTCTCAGAAAACAAACAAAAAGAGTAGAATGGGACATGGTTCCCCTATGAAGGGGGTACCCAGTCTAGAGGCCCAGCCATGAAGAGGGGAGTTTCTTATTGCCACAATCAGCTGTAGCTCCTTATCCTATGCCCCCTAGTCCCCTGGCAAACCCAGGCTTTTTATTTGTTTGTTTTGTTGTTGAGGCAGAGTCTTGCTCTGTCTGCCAAGCTGCAGTGCAGTGGCATGATCTTGGCTCACTTGCAGCCTCAACCTCCTGAGCTCAAGCGATCCTCCTGCCTCAGCCTCCCAAGTAGCTGGGACTAGTAGGTACATACCACCACACCTGGCTAGTTTTAATTTTTTTTTTTTTTTTTTTTTTTTGAGATGGAGTTTTGCTCTGTCGCTCAGGCTGGAGTACAGTGGCGCGATCTGGGCTCACTGCAAACTCCGCCTCCCAGGTTCATGCCATTCTCCTGCCTCAACCTCCCAAGTAGCTGGGACTATAGGCGCCCGCCACCGTGCCCGGCTAATTTTTTGTATTTTTAGTAGAGACGGGGTTTCACTGTGTTAGCCAGGATGGTCTCGATCTCCTGACCTCGTGATCCACCTGCCTTGGCCTCCCAAAGTGCTGGGATTACAGGCGTGAGCCACCGTGCCCAGCCGTTTTAAATTTTTTGTAGAGATGGGAGTTTTCTCTGTTGCCCAGGCTGGTCTTGTATTCCTGGGCTCAAGTGATCCTCCTGCCTTGGCCTGCCAAAGTGCTGGGATTACAGGCGTGAGCCACCGTGCCCAGCCGTTTTAAATTTTTTGTAGAGATGGGAGTTTTCTCTGTTGCCCAGGCTGGTCTTGTATTCCTGGGCTCAAGTGATCCTCCTGCCTTGGCCTGCCAAAGTGCTGGGATTACAGGCGTGAGCCACCGTGCCCAGCCGTTTTAAATTTTTTGTAGAGATGGGAGTTTTCTCTGTTGCCCAGGCTGGTCTTGTATTCCTGGGCTCAAGTGATCCTCCTGCCTTGGCCTGCCAAAGTGCTGGGATTACAGGCGTGAGCCACCGTGCCCAGCCGTTTTAAATTTTTTGTAGAGATGGGAGTTTTCTCTGTTGCCCAGGCTGGTCTTGTATTCCTGGGCTCAAGTGATCCTCCTGCCTTGGCCTGCCAAAGTGCTGGGATTACAGGCGTGAGCCACCGTGCCCAGCCGTTTTAAATTTTTTGTAGAGATGGGAGTTTTCTCTGTTGCCCAGGCTGGTCTTGTATTCCTGGGCTCAAGTGATCCTCCTGCCTTGGCCTGCCAAAGTGCTGGGATTACAGGCGTGAGCCACCGTGCCCAGCCGTTTTAAATTTTTTGTAGAGATGGGAGTTTTCTCTGTTGCCCAGGCTGGTCTTGTATTCCTGGGCTCAAGTGATCCTCCTGCCTTGGCCTGCCAAAGTGCTGGGATTACAGGCGTGAGCCACCGTGCCCAGCCGTTTTAAATTTTTTGTAGAGATGGGAGTTTTCTCTGTTGCCCAGGCTGGTCTTGTATTCCTGGGCTCAAGTGATCCTCCTGCCTTGGCCTGCCAAAGTGCTGGGATTACAGGCGTGAGCCACCGTGCCCAGCCGTTTTAAATTTTTTGTAGAGATGGGAGTTTTCTCTGTTGCCCAGGCTGGTCTTGTATTCCTGGGCTCAAGTGATCCTCCTGCCTTGGCCTGCCAAAGTGCTGGGATTACAGGCGTGAGCCACCGTGCCCAGCCGTTTTAAATTTTTTGTAGAGATGGGAGTTTTCTCTGTTGCCCAGGCTGGTCTTGTATTCCTGGGCTCAAGTGATCCTCCTGCCTTGGCCTGCCAAAGTGCTGGGATTACAGGCGTGAGCCACCGTGCCCAGCCGTTTTAAATTTTTTGTAGAGATGGGAGTTTTCTCTGTTGCCCAGGCTGGTCTTGTATTCCTGGGCTCAAGTGATCCTCCTGCCTTGGCCTGCCAAAGTGCTGGGATTACAGGCGTGAGCCACCGTGCCCAGCCGTTTTAAATTTTTTGTAGAGATGGGAGTTTTCTCTGTTGCCCAGGCTGGTCTTGTATTCCTGGGCTCAAGTGATCCTCCTGCCTTGGCCTGCCAAAGTGCTGGGATTACAGGCGTGAGCCACCGTGCCCAGCCGTTTTAAATTTTTTGTAGAGATGGGAGTTTTCTCTGTTGCCCAGGCTGGTCTTGTATTCCTGGGCTCAAGTGATCCTCCTGCCTTGGCCTGCCAAAGTGCTGGGATTACAGGCGTGAGCCACCGTGCCCAGCCGTTTTAAATTTTTTGTAGAGATGGGAGTTTTCTCTGTTGCCCAGGCTGGTCTTGTATTCCTGGGCTCAAGTGATCCTCCTGCCTTGGCCTGCCAAAGTGCTGGGATTACAGGCGTGAGCCACCGTGCCCAGCCGTTTTAAATTTTTTGTAGAGATGGGAGTTTTCTCTGTTGCCCAGGCTGGTCTTGTATTCCTGGGCTCAAGTGATCCTCCTGCCTTGGCCTGCCAAAGTGCTGGGATTACAGGCGTGAGCCACCGTGCCCAGCCGTTTTAAATTTTTTGTAGAGATGGGAGTTTTCTCTGTTGCCCAGGCTGGTCTTGTATTCCTGGGCTCAAGTGATCCTCCTGCCTTGGCCTGCCAAAGTGCTGGGATTACAGGCGTGAGCCACCGTGCCCAGCCGTTTTAAATTTTTTGTAGAGATGGGAGTTTTCTCTGTTGCCCAGGCTGGTCTTGTATTCCTGGGCTCAAGTGATCCTCCTGCCTTGGCCTGCCAAAGTGCTGGGATTACAGGCGTGAGCCACCGTGCCCAGCCGTTTTAAATTTTTTGTAGAGATGGGAGTTTTCTCTGTTGCCCAGGCTGGTCTTGTATTCCTGGGCTCAAGTGATCCTCCTGCCTTGGCCTGCCAAAGTGCTGGGATTACAGGCGTGAGCCACCGTGCCCAGCCGTTTTAAATTTTTTGTAGAGATGGGAGTTTTCTCTGTTGCCCAGGCTGGTCTTGTATTCCTGGGCTCAAGTGATCCTCCTGCCTTGGCCTGCCAAAGTGCTGGGATTACAGGCGTGAGCCACCGTGCCCAGCCGTTTTAAATTTTTTGTAGAGATGGGAGTTTTCTCTGTTGCCCAGGCTGGTCTTGTATTCCTGGGCTCAAGTGATCCTCCTGCCTTGGCCTGCCAAAGTGCTGGGATTACAGGCGTGAGCCACCGTGCCCAGCCGTTTTAAATTTTTTGTAGAGATGGGAGTTTTCTCTGTTGCCCAGGCTGGTCTTGTATTCCTGGGCTCAAGTGATCCTCCTGCCTTGGCCTGCCAAAGTGCTGGGATTACAGGCGTGAGCCACCGTGCCCAGCCGTTTTAAATTTTTTGTAGAGATGGGAGTTTTCTCTGTTGCCCAGGCTGGTCTTGTATTCCTGGGCTCAAGTGATCCTCCTGCCTTGGCCTGCCAAAGTGCTGGGATTACAGGCGTGAGCCATGGTGCCTGGCCCCAGGCCTTTTAGACCGAACTGACATCACCTCCTTCAGAAAGCCTTCATGATGAGTGTTTGTGTGAGTGTCTCTTTCTATTTTTCACAAACACTTACATGACTCTAGTGCTCCCATTCTATGCACAAATGTCTGTGTCACTGGGTTGTGCCATTTTGTAGTGTAATTATCTTTTTAACAGCTTTAGTAGGATATTATTTACATACCATCCAGTTTGCCCATTTAAATTACACATTTTAATGGTTTTTAATGTATTACAGAGTTGTGCGACCATCACTACAAGTAATTTTAGAACATTTTATCACCCCAAAAGGCAGCTTCATACCCTTTAGCACTTGCTCCCTATCCTGTTGGTCCCCTGCCCTGGGAAACCCCAATTCACTTTATGTCTTTATAGATTTTCCCATTCTAGGCATTTAATATATAAGTGGAATCATACAATATGTAGGGTTTTGTGAGTGTCTTCTTTCACTTAGCATAATGTTTTCAAGGTTCATCCATGATGTAGCATGGATGAAGAAGCATTCCTTGTTTTTTTTGTTTTG
>NW_012117376.1:668912-670112 GCF_000951035.1 Colobus angolensis palliatus
TCCACCTCCCGGGTTCACACCATTCTCCTGCCTCAGCCTCCCGAGTCGCTGAGTCTACAGACGCCCGCCACCACACCCAGCTGATTTTTTTAAATTTTTAGTAGAGACCAGGTTTCACTGTGTTAGCCAGGATGATGTTGATCTCCTGACCTCATGATCCGCCCACCTCGGCCTCCCAAAGTGCTGGGATTACAGGCGTGAGCCGCTGGACCCGGCCTTTTCTCTCATTCTGTGGGTTGTCTATTCACTTTTTTTGATGGCGTCATTTGAAGCACAAAATATTTTAATTTTGATAAAGTCTAATTTATTTTTTTTTGTTACTTGTACTTTTGGTGTAGTGAATATGAAGATTTACTCCTACATTTTCTATTAAGTATTTTATGGTTTTCTCTTTTAGATTCAAGTCTTTGCTCCATTTGGGGTTAATTTTTGTGTATAGTATGAGGAAAGTGGTCCAGTGTTACTCTTTTGCAGGGAGATATTCAGTCATCCTAGCACCATTTGTTGAAAAGGCTAGTTTTTTCCTGTTTTAATTGTCTTGGTATCCTTGGTGAATATAGTTGACCATAAATGTAAGGGTTTCTTCTGGATTCTAAATTATATTTTGTTGATCTATATGTCTGTCATTAGGCCATTACTACTGTGTCTTAAATTCTGTAGCTTTGTAGTAAGTTTTTAATTCCGGAAATGCTAGTCCTCCAACTTTATTTTTCCTTTCAAGATTGTTTTGGTTATCCTGAGTCTCTTACATTTCTTATGAATTTTGAGATAAGCTTGTCAACTTGTACGAAAAAAGCCAGCTAGGATTTTAATACAGATTGCACTGAATGTGTAGATCAATTTAGGAGTATTGTCATCTTAACAATATTAAGTCTTCTAATCCCATGAACACAGGGTATCTTTTCATTTGTTTAGGTCTTCTTCAGTGTTTTTCAATAATATTGTGTGGTTTTCTTTTTCTTTTTTTTTAATTGGGATCTTGCTATGTTATCCAGGCTGGTCTGGAACTCCAGGGCTCAAGCAATCCTCCCATCTTGTCCTCCCAAAATGCTGGGATTATAGGTGTGAGCCACCTTGCCTAGCGAGTGAGAATTCTTTAAATATTCTAGATACAGGTCTCTTATCAGATGTATAATTTGCAAACAGTTTCTCTCATTTTTTTTTTTTTTTTTGACAGGGTGTCACTCTGTCACCCAGGCT
>NW_012117376.1:670550-685162 GCF_000951035.1 Colobus angolensis palliatus
CCCGCCACCATGCCTGGCTAATTTTTTGTATTTTTAGTAGAGGTGGGGCTTCACTGCATTAGCCAGGATGGTCTCGATCTCCTGACCTTGTGATCTGCCCACCTCAGCCTCCCAAAGTGCTGGGATTACAGGCGTGAGCCACCGCACCTGGCCATATATATAGCAATTATATTTCTATACATTAGCAGTGAACAACCTGAAAACAGAATAAAAAGAAAAACAATTATACTTACGATAGCATAAAAAAGAGTAAAATATTTAGGCATAAGTTTAAGAGATGTATACAGCTTATACTTTGAAAACCACAAAACAGGCCAGGCATGGTGGTTCACACTCGTAATCCCAGCACACTGGGAGACTGAGGTGGGAAAATCACTTGAGTCCAGGAGTTTGAGACCAGCCTGAGGCAACATAATGAGACCTTGTCTCTACAAAAATATATATAATCAATTGTATATTGATTGTGTATTCTGCAACATTGCTAAACTTGTTTATTAGTTCTAATAGTTTTTTTGTGGATTTTTTAGGATTTTCTATATGCAAGAGTGTGTCGTCATCTGCAAATAGAAATAGCTTTACATTTTCCTTGCTGATTGGATGCCTTTCATTTCATTTTTTTCACCTAATTACCCTGGCTAGAACCTTTAGTACAATGTTGAATAGAAATGTCAAAGACAGATATCCTCATCTTGTTCCTGAACTTAGGGGGAAAGCATCTTATTTTTCACCATGTAGTTTTCTGTTAATACCTTTTATCAGATTGAGAAAGTTCCCCCTTCCATTCCTAGTTTATTGAATTTTCATTATGCAAAGGTATTGGATTTTGTCTACTGCTTTTTCTGTATCTGAGATGATTATGTGGGTTTTGTCCCTTATACTATTGATAATTGTCTGTTACACTGATTGATTTTTAGATGTTAAACCAACTTTGCATTCCTGAGATGAGATTAATCCACATCTTTTTTAGGTGACTCTATTTCACTAGATTGTGAGCTCCACCACGGTTAGGGCCAGTGTCCCCAGGGGGCAGGTAGGGGTGGATGTCCCTGAAGTCTATCTTTATTCTGCTCTTTCACTCCCCTGAGTGTCCCCTCTTCTATTCTGTCCGCAAAGGCAAGGATGGGAAGCCAAGGCAGAGGTGATCATTGGCAACTGTGGGGAGTACGTGTGGCACTCTCTCTGCTCTCCATTCTGCTCTTGCCCCTGCACATCCAGGAAGGAGCTGCCAGCCTCAGAGGAGGCAGCACGGAGGGTGCCCTGTTTGAAGCAAGCAGCATTTGTGGCATGAGGCCTGCCTTAGGGTCAGCTTGGAGCATCTCTGTAGGCACAGCCTGGACTGTTCCCAAGTGCAGCTGTGGTCCCAGGAGCCAGCACAGGTGCTCCTTCACCAACCACCACTTTTCCCGGCTTTTGCTGCTGGGTCTGCTGTGGGCCCACCACTGTGGCTCCTGGATGTTTTGTTCTGTTTGGTTTGCTAAAATAAATCCTAGTTCTTATACTGCTGCCTGCCAGCCAGGTCCCAGGTGTTTTCAGAGATTGCTGCTGGGACAGGCCATAGCATCTCTGCTGTTGCTCTTCTGCTTTAGGCCAAGTCCCTTAGGAGATGCCCTCGTCAGCCCATTGTGGGGCAGTAGAAGTGAAAGCCATGTAAAAGTGCCTCTGTCTTCTCTTTCTGGTTGGTTACCATTCCTGCTGTCACACCAGCTGGTCCTGTGCCTGATGGGCATCTGTCCTCAGTCTCACTGACCTGGCACTCACTATGTACTCCCTGAACCGACAGAACTGTATTACTGAGGAGCACCCAGGGCCCTTCTTTAGTCAGCAGATGTGCTTGGTGCTGGGGAGAAACGAGCCAGGGGTGGCTCCTACTTCCTCCTCCCAACCCCAGGCCTACCTGGAAACTGCAGTGTGGTGCATGGTGCGCAGCCTGTGCTAGGATGGCCTCTCGCCCTGCACCGGTTTGGGGCCAGCCAGGCCACCTCATGGCCTCCTTCAGGTGTTGAAGCTGAGTCCTATCAGTCTCCAAAAACCTCCCCCAGGGCTCCCCACTGGCTCCCATGACATGTCCTAGGAGCTCTGTCTGCATCAAGTATTTTTTTCTTTTTTTGAGACGGAGTTTTCCTCTTGTCACTCAGGCTGGAGTGCAATAGCGTGATCTCAGCTCACTACAACCTCCGCCTCCCAGGTTCACGTAATTCTCCTGCCTCAGCCTCCCAAGAAGCTGGGATTACAGGCATCCGCCACAGGCACCCGCCACCATGCCCAGCTAATTTTTGTATTTTCAGAAGAGATGGGGGTTTTGCCATGTTGGCCAGGCTGGTCTTGAACCTTAGGTGATCCACCCACCTCAGCCTCCCAAAGTGCTGGCTGAATCAAGTCTTGATGTTTAGAATCCACCAGGGTGAGGTTGGTGGGGAAAGGAGAAGCCTATTGCCCTGGCCCCAGTGACCCCAAGCCAGCTCCATCTCTGGTACCCTGGGTGGGGCTTTGCCCCCTGGATCAGCTTGGGCTGGCAGCGCTCCCAGCAGGACTCATTCCTCAATGTCGATGTCATTACTGCTGGTCAGTCATGGCCGTCAGGACAGGCAGCATTGAGGACAGGATAAGGCAGCTACGCAGGGCTGCCATGAAGCCCAGGAGAGAAGAGGATGTGTGTGAAGTGCTCAACATGGTGGATTCTGGGGTGAAGAGGGATGTGTGTGAAGTGCTCAAAATGGTGACAGGCAGGCTGGCTGGAGGCCCCGGGAGGGAGAACTGGTCCCATAACCTTGTGAAACAAGGGAGGACCTTATTGCTGTGCTTGCCTGATTACCCTGGGAAGGAGGGACCAAGGGACCAGCCAGAGGCCAGTGGGCGAAGAACCATCAGGGTGTCCTCAGAAGCTATCCCGGTGGGTCCACTTGTGACCCTTGTACTCCGAGGTCACCTGCCCCTACTTGTGCCAAGTGTTGCACAGAGAAGGAGAGGAGGTTCTTGGCCCAAGGATTCCAGACCAGTGGCCAGCCTCGTGGCCATGCGATCTGAGCACCGGGCTGCCTGCTGCCCTGCTCACAGGAGCCCCACCCCGGCCTCTGAGGAAGGGAACGCAAGACCAGACATACAAGGGAGAAGCTAAAGCAGAACTCAAGGGATGGAAGGCTACTAATAGTTATGTTTTCAAAGAACATTTAATCAGAGGAACTTTCAAAATGTTTCATACATTGAATAGATCCGATCACCAAGCAGTGCATAGAGTAGGATCCTAACTTTGTAAAATATCCATATGTCCTATATAAAGACAAATGTGTATGTGCCAAGAAAAAAGACTGGAGAAGGAATTATGAACAGTGGTTATCTCTGTGATTGATTTTGGGTGTTTGTATTCTGGTTTTTGTTATTTTCAAAATTTTCCCCAGCACACAGATAACATTTTCTTATGTGAGAAAAAACATTTTTTAAAAAGCAGGGGATGGAGAGCGGCAACTGTTTGCTCAAGACTTCTCAGTAAGGAAAGGAACCTGGGGTAGAAAGCTCCCGCTTCAGCTGCCCATGAGGGCACAGGTGGGCCCCACACACAGTACGGGGCCAGGTCAGGGCTACACACATGCCACTTCTTCAGCAGAGACCCTAGTGCAGGTCAGGACCCAGACTCCTTCCACAAGCAGGCGAGGGTGCAGGGCCACACCTCATCCAAGAGATGACCACGTTTAGGTTTTTTGAAGAAAAGCACAGCTCTCAGGTAAATACAGCAGCACCTCCAAGCACATTCTGGGAGGAGTGGGTTTTATGAGGAAGGCACACAAGGAAGGCCCAAATTTGCAAGTCCCTTGAAAAGGAGCCTGCTCAGAAGTGCTGTTTATTCCACAGGTCTGTGCAGGCATGGCACTAAGTGTCCCGTGGCACATTTGGCCCTCATGGAGGCCTCAAAAGGGCAGGACTAGCACCCTCTTCTACAGAGTGTGAGGAAGTAGCAGGCGCAGCAGGTACATGATGTGGTCAAATTAAGAAGAGGCAGAGGCCGGGTGCAGTGGCTCATGCCTGTAATCCTAGCACTTTGGGAGACTGAGGCAGGAGGATTGCTTGAGCTCAGGAGTTCAAGACTGGCCTGGGCAAAGTTAAAGACTGGCCTGGGCAACATAGTGAGACCTGGTTTCTGCAAAAAATATAAAAATTAACTGGGTGTGGTGGCGTGTGCCTGTCATCCCAGCGACTTGTACTGAGGTGGGAGGATTGCTTGAGCCCCGCAGATTGAGGCTGCAGTGAGCCATGATACTGCCACTGCACTCCAGCCTGGGTGACATAGCAAGACCCTGTCTTAAAAAAAAAAAAAAAAAAAAAGAAGGCAGCCAGGACTTGATGCCAGGTTGACTTGGCTCCACAACCTGCCCTTTCCTGTTCGCAGCCTCCTTTCCTGTGAAATAATAGGGAATTTCTCTAAAGCACATCGCCCAGGTCCCTACGTAAAGACAAAGAAACAGGACTTTGTGCGCTCGCCTGGCATTAGGGCCAGCACTGTGCTGCAGTTGTGAAGATGGCCACTGGGTTGGGGGATTGTTCTGCACCGAATGGCCCCAGACTCCCTGTCAGTGGCTACTTGGTGCAGCCAGTGGGCCTGAGTTGACCACCCTTATTCATGCTCCTGATCTGCAGCCTTGAATGCATCCTTGGCTATGGGAGGCAACCAGGCCAGAAGATGACCTTGGTAGCTGAGCACTGACCCCTCATCAGCTGTGTGTCCATACGACCTCCTCCTTTTCTGAGGCCTTCTCTATGTGACGTCATTTGGTGGCTGTGTGAGTGGCTAAAGTTACTAGAAGTCTGGCCACCAGGAAGGCCATGACTCTCATACTTTGTGCTTTGCTGCATAAAAAGGGAGTCTCATCATGATCCTCAGGCCTACTCTGCACACCTGATGGCAGCATTTGTGTCTTGAAAACATTCATTTCACAAACTCCTAGCACACCCAAACCATGCCAGGTTACACACTGGGCACTGAAGAGACCACACATTTGTCAGTTTCAAAAACTCTACTGCCCAGTATTGGAAGAAGAGAGCTGTTAAATCAGGTCCTGTGGCCGGGCGCGGTGGCTCAAGCCTGTAATCCCAGCACTTTGGGAGGCCGAGACGGGCGGATCACGAGGTCAGGAGATCGAGACCATCCTGGCTAACATGGTGAAACCCCGTCTCTACTAAAAAATACAAAAAACTAGCCGGGCGAGGTGGCGGGCGCCTGTAGTCCCAGCTGCTCGGGAGGCTGAGGCAGGAGAATGGCGTGAACCCGGGAGGCAGAGCTTGCAGTGAGCCGAGATCGTGCCACTGCACTCCAGCCCAGCCCGGGCGACAGAGCGAGACTCCGTCTCAAAAAAAAAAAAAAAAAATCAGGTCCTGCAATGGCAGACAGGCCCCAAGTCCTGTGGCAGCTGGGGGCTGAGGCCACGTCTCAAGCTTTGGGAGAAGGTCATGGGGGCAGACGGGTTCTCTGGGTTGGAAGAGCCTCTGGAATGAAAGAGTCCTATGTCCTCATGTCGCAGGTGAGAAACTGAAGCATGAATAAGAAAGGGAACACCAAGTCGGTGCCTGAGCTGGAACTAGAATACCTGTCTCCTGACACTCAGGCCACTGCCTCTTCCAATCCCTGCTAGCTGAGCTTGAAGTCCTAGACTAATGGGGAACTCACCAACTTCCAGACAGCCTGGGCCCACCCTTTATGTACATGGGAAGGCCTCTTCCTCTGCGCTTGCATGCGGAGGCCCTCCCTGGTCCAGGTGGAGGGGCTGCTGTCCTGCAGCGTGGCCCCAGGCTCCACCCCTGCTGCCAGATCAGCTCTCCCTAGTCCCCTCCCTGGGGGTGCAGCATGTGAACTCCAGAGAGGCGCATCCTTGGGCACATGGGGAGGTGGAGCCACCCCGCCGGGCTGTGCCTGTGGATGGGGCGGATCCAGGATCTGCTTTTAATGACACGGTTTGGGCAGCTGGACTCTGTCTGTTCCAGCAGGTAAATTACAGGCTTAGCAAGTCAGAAATCAAATAAACACTCCAACTCCCAGTGGCTGCTTCAAGGAGAACAGCGGTTTCCGGGAACAACAGAGGCTGAGACAAACCTCCCCACCCAACTCAGCCTAATTACTGCCTGTCACTCCCTGGGACAGGGACCTTTTCTTTGACTCACAGGCCCAAGACACAGGACAGTGCTGGTGGGCACCCAGGGTGACGCCAGTTTTGGTGGCCAGCTTGTTCGTAACTCGTAGACACAAGCAAACACTGGCAGTCCCCACCCTTGCCCCATGCCTGGCCAGAGACTGCCAGTCACCCTGCTCTGGATGGAATGGATTGCTCTGCAGTGGGGCAGGCGCGGGAACTGAGGTCTCGTTGACAATGCCTGGTGGTGGCTGTCTGCAGTTCTATGCTGAGGCCCCAGGCCCTGTCCAGGTTCAGTGGAAAAGGTACATAGGTTGATTACTGACGTGAGCCATGGGCAAGGGGAGTAGGCTGCGGGGGCATCTGCTCTCTGCCAGCCTAGACCACACATTGGAGCTGCTGGTTTTGTCTCTGTCTCAATGCTGAGCCCCAAATAGGTCAGCGTGGTAGAGATGGTGGAGGGAACTGGAAGCCCACAGGATTCTTTGCTCCTCTGGGAGTCATACCTCTTTCCTAGGCAGGAAACGGGGCAGGCCCAGGGCAAGGGAACATACATGACATAAAATATCCCCAGTGGCCAGGCACAGTGGCTCATGCCTATAATCCCAGCACTTTGGGAGGCCAGGCGGGTGGATCACTTGAGGTCAGGAGTTCAAGACCAGCCTGGCCAATATGGTGAAACCCCGTCTCTACTAAAAACACAAAAATGAGCCGGGCATGGTGGCGGGCTCCTGTAATCCCAGCTACTCAGGAGGCTGAGGCATGAGAATTGCTTGAACCTGGGAGGCAGAGGTTGCAGTGAGCTGGGATTGCACCACTGCACCCCAGCCTGGGCAACAGAGTGAGACTCCATCTCAAAAAAAAAAAAAAACAATCCCCAGTGGCTTTGTGGAGATGTCCAGCTTATTCTTTTTCTAATATGCTAACTGTACCCTGGACCAAATGAGAAGAATCCCAGAACACACTGCTGAGAACATGAGTGTGTCCAATGATGCCCAGAAGTGACCAGTATTGTACCTGGGAAGGGGCAGAGCCCTTCTCCCCACACCTAAACCCTCTGGTGAATGGAGAAAAGCTCGGGTCAGCCAACCTCAGACCATCCAGGGCCAGCCACAGTCTGACAGGTCCTAAGATAGGACTTCTGTGCTGACTCCAAACAGTGCAGTCAGCACAGGCTCTGAGGCTGCTGTGTGCCTTAGGCCACCAAAGTGTTGGACAGGGTGACAGCCACAAACCCCAGGGGAGGGGCACAGAGGGACACAGAAAGGACCAGAAGAAGCCTGACAGGAAGTAGGCACAGAGAGTGAGGGCCCCTGACACTCCTGCTTGAGCTGTGACAGCATTTAAGGGTTTTCTGCCTCTGCGGGGCCCGATCCGGATGAGAAGGGCGGCTGCAGAAGGGCCGGGCAGGCGGGTGGGCTCAGTGGCAGCCGCAGGCCTTGACCACCATGTTGCGGTGCTTGCGCAGGATGACGTTGTTGCTGCTGTCATAGTAGAGCACAGAGGTGGCGCTGAGCTTGGTGGGCGCGCAGCATGCCTTGGGGACTGCGTCTGGCTTCATCAGGTGCACCTGGCCAGGGAGGGGGATACAGGCAGGGGCATAAGCCCAGTAGCCTCCTCCGAGGACCCACCCAGTCCTGCCCCGGCTCCACCTGTGCCCCGCCCTGGCCATCTCCAAGCCACATGGGAGCAGCACAATAAGAAATATTAACAGGAATAAGAGCAGCTCTGAGGGCTCTGAGAGCAGGAGCCGTGGTGACCTGCAGTGCTCAGGGAGGGACATATGGCAGCCCCGGGGTGTGGGGCAGGTGGGCAGGGCACTAATGAGGGGCCTCAAGTCCCAGGCCAAGGGCTCAGACTTCCTCCTGGGGATAATGGGAAGGAGAACTGCATGGCCAGGTTTGTACCTTAGTGAGGTCCCCAAGGGGGAGCCTGGAAGGACCACTTTCTTCTTTTGGCCCTTTGGGCCCCCAGAGGCTCTGCCTCCCCACATCCCAGCCTCCCTCCCCAGGCTCTGGGAGGCCAAGCCTCAGCCCCTCTCCTGTGCTGCTGCTTCCCCCAGAGGCCCGCATCTGCCCTCAGCACTTCAGGGCCCTGCATGTGCCCGCGCCTCTCTACTCCCCGGGCTCAGCTCGGACCTCTCTTCTGAACTCCAGACTTGCGGATCCTGCTCCCCTCCCTAATTCTGCACTTGGGGTCTAATTGGACCTCAGCAGAACACGGAGTTCCTCCTGTCCTGACATCATAGCCCCCACCTGGGAGGCCTCCTGGATGACTCCTCTCACCTTCTCCCTTCACCGGGAGCAGCCCCTGGCTCAACCTCCACCTCCATGCTGCCTTGGACCACCTGCCCCGTCCAGCTGCCATCACCTGCTAGGTGACCACAGCAGCCCTCACTTGTCCCCTGCTCCTCTGCCTTCCACTGCCGCCACCATCAGCCTCCCCAAGCCAGAAAGGTCCTTCTGGAGGGTGATGCGGACCAGGTCACTGCTTTGTTAAACACCTCTGACAGCCTTTCGGGTTGCTTGGAATAAAATCCACCCTCATTCTCAGGGACCCCCAGGCCCTAGGGGAGACAGCCCTGCCCACTCCCGGCATCACCTCCTTCCGCTCTCCTCCCCTTCACTGCACCCAGCCCCTCCTCCCTGCTGACCCTGAACTTGGGGCCAACTTGCTACTGTCTTAGGGCCTTGCACTTGCTCCTTCTGATGGAACATTCCTCCTCCAGCTGCTGACGTGCCCCTCCTTGTGCAGGGAGGCCGGGCCCAGTCTCACTCCACTGATGGCACAGCCGCTCTGCTCTTCCTCACAGGAGGCGTCAGCTCCATGGTTGGTTTGCTTCTGTGCCCACTGACAGCCTCCCCTAGAGCACAGCGCCTGTCTGTTTGCTGCCCAGCAGGCTGTGAGCGCTCACTTTAGTTGAGCCCCTGAGGGGCCGGGATAGAGAGGATGGAGTCTGGGAGCTGCAGGTGCAGTCACTTTCCCTTGTGCCTCCCACACATGCAGCTGTGAGAACCACACAGCATAAAGAGTGGCTGGGCGGGGCCGCCCCACGTGTCCTCATCACCCCCGGGCCTTTCCAAGGAGGTGGCTCCAGGTGTCCAGCAAACGCCATTTGACTGCCCAGAAAGGAAGCATTATCATAGGCTCAGAGCAGCTTTTGGTAATTTCTTTCCTCTCACACCAAGGCGTTACATGCACACGTGTGTGTGTGTGTGTGTTTTAATTTTTATTTTAGAGACAGGGTTTCGCTATGTTGCCCAGGCTTGTCTCGAACTTCTGGGCTCATGTGCTGCGATTACAGGGTGAGCCACCACGCCTGATCCAGGCATCACCGTTGAACCTCCTAAGAGGAAAACATAAGGCTGTGGAATGCCAGGAACTGGAATTCTAGGTAAAAAGTTCTAGAAGGAAGCCTCGGTGCCAGAATCCACAAACACACAGAGCACTCCATGGTGAACAGCACCAGTGATCCCATCAGAAGCCTGCTTTCATCATTGAAGGTTGCCCCAGACAGCGAGGCATCAAAAGCCAGGGGATCCAGAGAAAACACAAATGGCCAAGAGAGAAACTGGGGGAAAGGCCAAAGGGTTGAGAGCCAAACCGTCTAGATGCTTCCTGCCTGCGGTGCGGCACAGGTGGGTGCACACACCCGTCCTGCACACTGTGCGCACATATCATGGGTGGACAGACCTGCTAGTGTACTCGGGGGCCCATGTGTTAAGATCACACAGCCCCCACACAGTCTGTTTCATGCGCTGTGCCTCTGTCTGGGCACCACACGCAGGTGTGTAAGTGTCCCACAGGAGCATGTGCGATGCATGGAACAGGCACGTGTATACAACTGTTCAGTGTCAGTGTGGAGTGTGTCTGTGTTCGGGTGCGAGTCTATGTGTGCTAGTGTGGTTGTATGAGGACCAGTTCCTGCAGAGCTGTGGGAAGTTAGCAACGTTACTGACTCTGTGCAGAGAAATCCCCCTGAGACACGGAGCAGGTGGCCTCACTGTCCTCCCGGCTGGCTGGACCAGACCCCTCTCTGCAGGGTCCCCCACCCCAGGGGGCTTGGCAGGATGGGCACGGTACTGACCAGGGACTGCAGGATGGCGTGGTTGGTGGCGTTCATGCAGGAGCCCAGCGGGAAGGAGCACTCCCCCTCACAGTAATAGGCCGAGTAGCCTTGGGGGGCGATGACCCAGTCCTAGGGGACATGGGAGAAGGTGAGTCCCATCCATGTGCCTGTCCGAGCCCCCCATCCTGTCACTGGACTTGTCACAGGACAGCCCAGGGCTGCCCCTGAACCTCCCTGAGCGTCAGGGCCCAAACCCACCCTCGGTCCCTGCAAGGCAGTCTCCCCCAGGAGGTCTGAATCCACCTAGGAACCCCAGCAGACAGGGCTGGGTGGGAGCTCAGGCCCGACATCCCCCATCCTCGCTCTGCATCCCCCTTCCCAGCCAGCCCTCTCCTGCCTGCACCTCCCAGAGCTGCAGTTGCAGCCGATGCAGGGAGCCACTGCCAGCCTGGCCTCAGTTTCCCTGCTGCAAAGCTGACAGCTTAGTTGCAGTCTTCATTTTCATGGTTAAAAAATAAAATGCCCTTTCTCACCGTATTCCCTCTTTAGAAAACTTGGAAAACACAGAAAAAAAATAAAGAAGAAAAACTGAAGTCACTCATGATTCTATGTCCTCCCTGCAGATTCACTTCTGATCTACAGGTGGTGATTGTCATTTCAGAAACAAGGAGAGTCAGCAATTACCAGCCAGCCAAGGTCCTGGAAGCTGACGTAGAGCTCGTGCCGACGGCAGACCTGCCGCCCGTGGGAGCCGTGGATGTCATCTGCAGGGACAGAAGGGCAAGGTCTTTTCTGGGGTTCCTGCTCTGTGCAGCTACTACGGGGTACCAGGGTGGGGGATGCCCTGATTTGTCATTTGTCAAATAAACGAATGACAGGAAACCATTTGGTCTCATAAAGCCCATCCCTGGAACTCTGCTTGTACCGTGACCCAGCTGAAGAGCCTGCCATGGCTCCCGACGGCCGGAGTGACACTGTGCTCAGCACTCCCCTGTCCTCCAGCCTGGGAGCGTCTTGATGCGCCAGTAAACAGCCCAGCAGGACCCTCGGCCATCCTGTGCCGCCTCCTCTCTAGAGACCCCTGTGACTCCGGCCCACCCTCTCCTGCCACACCCGTTCCTCAGGTTCAGGTGCCTCATGACGAGGCCAGTCAAGGGCCGACTCCCTGGGAAGGAGGCCACAGGGTCGGGTCAGGCCTGTCCCTGATCCTGAAGGGCTTGGCCCAGTTGGGGAGAAAACTTCACATAAGCAGCCGAGGATGGTGCGGGGTGCCCAGGCACAACCGCGGGTCACGAGGGGCTGCGGCTCCCAGGGAAGGGGCAGCTGATTCCGATGGAGGCTCCTGGGAAAGACCTGGAGGAGCCAGGGAGAGAGAAGGGGCCTTCTGGGTGGCAGGGACAGGCAGGACAGGCCTCTGGAGTGCCGGTCGCCAGGGTGCATCAGGGCAAAAGATGGGGTCAGGAAAGGTGGCTGGAGAGCGGCCGTCAGCTTGAACCGACCTGAGCCTGAGGGCTCTGGGCCACCACTTGGTTCTCACCCTGCCTCTCTCAACTGGAAGCCCGCAGGGCCTCGGCCCCACCCCGCCCAGCCCTCACCAAAGATCCCTGGGAGTCGGTTGGCCTGCGGCAGCTCGTTGGTTTTCTTCGGCTGCCTCCTCCTCAGTGGCCTCACTGCCCGAGGGGTGCGGATGGGACTCGGACTGGCCCTGAAGAAAGTAACCACGAAAGGCTGTCGGGAGCGCGGGGCCCGTTGACCCAGCAGGCCAGCCAGGCCAGGATCCACGCTGTGCCCTGTGACAGAAAGGAGAGAGGGGTCACTCGCGGGCAGTGGCCCTGCAGCAGACACAGCAGGGATCTCTCTGCCGGGGCCTGGGCAGGTCCAGGAGCGTGAAGGCTGAGGACCCGAGGGTCCCTGCTGAGCCTCAGTTTCCACATCTGAAGCCTGGAGTCCTTGGTCCAGCCCCAGCCAGTCCACATCTCCTGGGGGCAGATCTGGAGGAGGTGGGAGGGGGGCCTTGGTGAGCTGCGTGCGGGTGGTGTTATTAGTGACAGCTGTGACACAGACACTTGTGAAGCGTTTTACAAGTTTGAAGATTTTTCCCATGGATCACCTCATTGGGTCCTTACAGTAATCCTGCAGCTCCTTCTTCATAGGAGACCCAGAGTCCTACTGCCAGTGACTTCGAGAACCAGCGCTCCCACCTCGGTCCAAGGACCCCGAGGCCTGTGTTCTGTCTTCCATCCCGCACTTTCTGGGATGAGAATGTCGAATTTATGACTGAGACAGCTCGTGGTAGCATCTGCCAGGTTTAGCGAGTGCTTCTCTGCTGGGCACAGCCCAAGAGCAGGGCATTAACTGTCTCCCTGATGCCTACAAGGGAGATGCCAGGCAGAGCAGAGACACTGGAACCAAGTCCCAGAGCCCAGGTTTCAGCCTGCGGCAGTCCCATTCCAGAGCCCAAGTTCTTATGCATGAGCTGAGTTTATGGAGAAAAAAGAAAAGGCTGAAGCAGAGATCTGACTTGGGCCTCAGCTGCAGGAGGAGTGAAGCCTGTAAACAGGGGATTGTCCCCCACAGTCGCTTCCAGACAGGATGCTGCTAAAACACATGATAACTAGCCCTTCACCAATAAAACGGCACCCTCCTGTGCTTGTTTGGATTTCAGTAACCTTTCTATTGTAAAAGCAGTTAACCATGATACAGTTTTGAGAAAAAAATACCATTTTAAAGCCTTTCCAACTCCCATACATTTTCATTTTTCTGGGCTACTCTGTCAGTTTAAGTTTTACACAGTTGTCAGCCCAGCAAAAACATCCTCATTTTTTTTTTTTCAACTTTCAAGTAGCCAGGTTTGGTAGCTCACACCTGGAATCCCAGCACTTTGGGAAGCTAAGGCTGGAGGACGGCTTCAGCACCGGAGTTCAAAGCCCTGGAACTCGTCATCAGATAACATAGGTTATTACCTGCTTTTCACGATAAAGATGGAGTGCAATGGAGCCTCTTCACTCTGTGCATGGGTGAAATTTCCTGATACTGAATTGCAGAAGCATGATTACCAGTTCATTTTCTTGTCTCTTTAAACAGTGCCAGTTCTTCAGTTTACACAAAAGCACGTTTCACCTCCACTTTACAAGCACAGATGTACACACGTATGTACACACATGCATATATGTGGGTCTGTATTAACACACAGATGCACATACGCTTAGACACTACACATACAGATGTATTTATTCCTACGTAGTTCTCCAGTACACCCTGCAGGTCAAGGACACTGCCTGCCCCACCCTCAGTCCCACTCAAAGGTCAGCCTTTAAGCAACTGTGCCTCAGTCCCCCGGTATCCACTGGCCAGTTGATTGAACAACCAGTGAATCCAGAGACCAACCTTTGACCTGTGTCGTCATCTGCCACAAACAGGAGCGTGGACAAGAGCTGCTAAGACAGGGAGGCTGTGAGCTGCAGGCACTGACAGCAAGGAGGCCCAGAGAGAAGCCACTGGGCAGAGCTTGGTTCACGGTGAGTCAAGGTTATGGGGAAGCAGCAGAAATACAAGGACCAGAGCCAGGGTGCAGAGGAAAAGGCAAGACAGGTCACAACGAGGAGAGAACAGAGCAGCCTGAGTGGGGCGGTGACGGTCACCAGCCCGGGCACTGGAGTGTCACTCTGTGGACTGGCTGACACATGGGGACGACCTGGGGCCCAGGGCAGCCCTCCAGGCTGCATGTGCGGCTCTGTCCTGTGATTCCCTGGGGAGCCCTGGCAGCGCTGGGGCCAGAGGGGCCATCAGTCCTGCATGCTTTGCTCGCTATTTGTTTCTGTGCAGCTGTGTTCAAGGGTCTTATGGGGTCTCCCAGACACAGGATAGAATGTCGCATTAGATCAGTCACACCACAGACCCTCACAGAGCCTCTCTGAGCCAGGCCTGGCTTGGGTGCTGGGAACCCCTCTGTAGGCCTCACAGGCCAGGCGAGCCTGACTGGGGACCCTTGAAGTAGCTAATCCCAGGTTCCCATTTTACAGAAGCAGAAACTAAGGCCCAGAGGGAGCAGCAACTGTTCAGGGTCCCAGAGCAAGGTGGGTCAGAGCCAGGATTATCATATACTTTCCAAGCAAATTGCAGGGGGGCCTGGCTGGGTGTGGCTCGGGGAGACGAGGGTGGCAAAAGGGGACTAGCAGCAGGTCTAGGTTCAGAGCCCTGCATCTGGCAGGCCTGGAGAAGCTCCCCCACCCTACTCCTCTCCTTTTAGTGCTCCAGGAACACAGTGAGGATGTGATCTGTTTTCAATTAAAGTCGCAGCTCTCTAGGGGAGCACCGTCCACCTAGGGAGGAAAGTCGGAGGCCAGCAGCAAACGCGCCTCCAAGCGCTGGGTAAATGCATTCCTGCGGTAACCGAAGTCCCCCGGGGAACCCGGTGGGACCCCCCC
>NW_012117376.1:687242-709656 GCF_000951035.1 Colobus angolensis palliatus
CACAAACTCCAACCGCCCCGCCCAAGCTTCCCCAGCTCATTAGAGACACCAAATATCTAATGAGCAGGCGCTGCTGGGTGAGACCGTCGGTCATGACAACCTCACTGGGCATCACTCTGTGCCAAGCACCCTCCTTTAATCCTGTGACAACACGGAGAGTGAGTGTCCCCCCAGTACAGCCCCCCAGAGCTCAGGTTCACCCCTCACTGTGACAGTGGGGACGCTATCCCTCACCTTCATCAGGAAGGGTCGCCGCTCTGAAGAGGCTCCAGCCTTGTCCTCTGCACCCCCCTGCCCTCTCCACCTCCCCCACTCCAGCTCCCTGCTCCAACTTGTGCAGAATTTTGCAGTTTTCTCCCCTCTGCACAGAATCACTCCATCACCACAGCAGTGTGCAGGCCTCTCCTCACCTGTAAAGGACCGGCCGTGTCTGGGGTTCTCTCCAGCCCCAGCCCATGTCTCTGCTCCCCTTCCCCAGCAAGGGTTCTGGAAAGAGCTGTCTCCTGCCTCCACTGCCTGTCTCCCTCCACCTCCCCAGTCAGACCCACACTCCACGGAGATTTGGGCCATCAACAACCTCTGTGATGGCAAAACCCTCGGTCACTTCTCTGTTCTTGCCTTCAGTGCCCACAGCTGGACACAAGTGACAAACCCTTGCTTCTGGAAACACTTGACTCTGGCGTCTTGGTCACCTCATCCTCCAGGTGTCCTGCTCCCTCCCTGGCTGGTCTCTGTGGGCTTGCTGCGGCCCCTCCTTGTGAGGTCTCTGGATGTTGGAGGTCCCAGCGCTCTGGGCCAGGCCCTCTTTCTTCTCCATCACTACCTCCTTCCCTAGATGATCTGGTCCCACCCCACGCTTTAAATCCACTTACATGCCAGCACTTCCCTCGCCTGGGTCTTCACGCTCGCCTGTCCCTGGAATGGCATTTCCATGAGGACCAGTGATCTCAGTAACATCCCAGGGGGCTCAGTAATATTCCAGCCAAAAAAGAACCCTTGGCCACACACCTCAAATGTGCCCTTCATCTATCTTTCCCCAAAAAGAAAAATCTATTGAAAAAAATCCACTGGTTCCATCCACACATCATTCAGACTTCCTCCCGTTCCCTCACCTCCTCACCAGCTATAAGCATGTCCTGACACTGAAATCGACTCATCTTTCTCCATCTCCACTGCTACCAACAGGCCGCTCACAGCGCCCACCTGGACCACTGTGGGGCCCCCACGAGTCTCTGTGACTTCACTCTTGTCCCTCTCAGTCTGCTCTCCCCACTGAAGTCAGGGGGTTCCTTATTTTATGCATATATTCAGTAAAGTTTTAATTTTACAACAGTTGATAGTTACATAAAAATTTGCAAAGATAGTACAGAGGCTGAGGTGGGAGGATCGCCGGAGCCCAGGGGTTGGAGGTTACCGTGAGCTGCGATTGTGCCACTGCACTCCACCCTGAGCAGCAGAGCCAAACCCTGTCTCAAAGAAAAAAAAAACCACACAAGGAGTTCCCATATCCCTGGACCCAGTTTCCCCTGGGAAATGTTAGCATTTTACGCTAGTAGGGTACCTTTCTCATAACTAATGGACCAGTACTGATATCTTATTATTAAGTAAACACCATGATTGATCTGGATTTCCTAACTTTCCCCTAATGCCCTTTTGCTGGTCCAGGATTCCAGCCAGGACCCCACATGCACCGAGCTGGTCATCTTAGGTGCCTCTGGGCTCCTCCAGTTTCCCAACCTTCCCTTTTTTTTTGATGAGCTTGGCGGTTTTGAGAAGTGTTTGCCAGGTATTCTGCGGAAAGCCTTTCTCTTTGGGTTTGATGGTCTTCTTGTGGTTGGACTGGGGTTTCGGGTTCACAGCCGGGGGGCCTCTGAAGCTCAGTGGTCTGCTCCTTCCCTTACACCCAGTGCACATGCTAGCCCCGTGCGGGTCGCTGCAGTGGGCCTTCCTCACCTGGCTGAGGCGCTGCGCGTCAGGTCCCCACACCCTGCCCACACCGCACTTTCGGGAAGCAAGTCATTGTGCGGCCCACGCAAGGGGTGGGGAGCTCTGCTGCACCCTGAGAGGGGGGCATCTCAGAGGGCTCTCTTTTAAAACCTGAATCAGATCCTGTCGTCCACCACTGCTATTAAATAAAATAAACGATGCTAAGAACCCCACCACCTGGCCCTGGTTTACCCTGACTCAGAATGGCCTCTGGGACCCCCGCCCTCACCGCTGCTCCATGGCGCCCCCTTGCTGGGCCTCAAACACGCCCATCTCGTGCCCACTTTGGCCTTTGTATTCCTACTGCCTGGCATAAAAGAGGCTCTCCCCAGTTTCACCTGTGGAATGAACAAGGGCATGAATCCCTGTCTTGTAGAAGAGAAGACAGGGTCTGGAAAGGTAAGTCCCAGCCAAGGTCACTGAGGCAGGGCACTGCCGAGCTGGGCTTCAAACCCAGCCTCCTGGCCTCAGTGTCTGAGGGTACAACCACTTCCCCTCCTTCCCTTCCCAGGACAGAAACTCCCAAGGTGGAGGCTGCTCCATGGGAAGAACCGCCTGCTTCCTGGGAAGCAGAGGGAGAGGAGAGAGCACCCCCACTGGGCCAGACCTTGTGCCTTGGACCTCAGTGACCCTCGCAGCGGGCACAGCTGGTGAGGCCGGGAACCCAGGGCCACAGGAAGCTGCTACTGCTGCCTGTGCTGGCACAGAGAAGCCCCAGGGGCTGCTCCCACAGAGCTCCCAGCCTCACCGTCCTCAGTCTCCACATAGAGGCGGAGTCCCAGGTCCTTGTGACGCTTCAGCAACCAGCGGTCACTGGCTGCTGTGACGTCCAGCACCAGCCAGCCCTCGTCCCCAGCTCGGAGCGTCTGAAGATCCAAAAACAACAAGTCAGACTCCCTGTGGACACGAAAGAACAATTAACCGGCGGCCGGCACAGCTGCCTCTGTGTCTCCAGGACCCGCTGGGGGCCGTCACCGGGGCATCTCCTACCTGACTCTGCCTGTGCCCCTTCTGAGCCTCATCTCACCGCCTCAGCCCACAGAGGTGTACACATGAGGAAACTGAGGCTCAGTGGTTCAATGACCTGTTCAAGTCCCCATAGCCAGGATGGCAGGGCAGGGACTTGAAGGCAGGACTGTCACTGGGGCTCTTCCCGCAGTGCAGGGGGCTCGGGCCAAGCATCTTTCCCGTCTTTGAGGGTCTCTTTCGGGTTCTCTGGGAAGTGTTCCCCCAACCCCCACTCCCTGCTGGGCTGCCTTGACCATGAGACTGTGAGGTGGGCAGGGGCAGGGGGCACCTGGGCCAAGGGGAAGGCACCTGTTGGACTGCTCCTGGACCACCTGGAACATGCTGACGTGGAGGGTCCTGTTGAGCAGGTGGATGCTGGGCACCTTGTAAATCCGGAACTCCGCAGCTGTGACCGCCTCCCCATCCGGGATCTGGGTCAGGTCAAAGCGAAACTCCTTCCAGTGGGGCTCCTGCTGGCCCAGGGCATGATCTCGCTCCACTAGAAGACAAAGCAGAGCTGGGCTGGCAACTCGGAATGGCTCGGACTTTGGAGTGGGCAGAGCTGGTGTGAGCCACCGCCCCCAGCCACCCACCACTCAATGTGGAGGGGACCCAGGGAGGCCTGGTGGGGCCAGTTTTCTTTTGTGCAAATGTTTGTTCCAGGCTTGGTCCCAGGGAACAGACAGGGCTGAGAGGCCCTGCAGCCAGGCTCAGCCTGAGCTCTGCACCTGGCTGGTGCTCAACAGACCCCAGGCTCCAAACCCCAAACTCCCATTGCGCCCCTTCTCGGTCTGGCTGGTCCTGGGACCCGGAGATGAGCAGAGGAGGGAGCCTCCTCTGGGAGCTTCCAGGCTAAAGGGAAGATGGACATTGGACCCAAGGCAGAAAAGGGCCCTGGCCCTGCAGGGAAACCTGGTAGACAGGGACATAACCGACATCACCGACAGCATCTCAGGGGACACAAGCCATCCAGAGCCTGCCCACTGCCTGGATGGGAGGTGTGGCAGGGCAGGGCTCAGGGCTGACAGCTGAGCTGGGCTGAGGCATGAGTGCAAATCTGCCATGGGTCAGGGAGACGGGCCCTGCAGGGGCAGGCCAGCCAGGACAGAGGGCCAGAGCAGAGGGGCCTGAGGGCAGGGCAGGGAAAGCAAGCACCAGGAAACAGCAGAGGGCAGGAGACCGACGTTTCCTTTCTGGAACAAGGTGGAGGAGGAAGGAGGGAAACGTGGAAAGGAACAAGAAAAACCAGGGCAGGAGTGACAACTCCCGGAGAGGCCAGTCAGGTGCTGGGGAAGTCGGAGGGTCTCACTGGGCGGTGGGATCTGAGCAGGTGGCATCTGAACTGGCTTTGAAGGGTGGGATGGGTCTTGGTAGGTGGAGAAGGTGGTGGGGAGGGTGCTCTAGGGAGAGGGGACCTCACATGTGCAGGGGTGGAGGCGCCCACAGGTCGGCAATGTTGGGGACAGCACATGAGCTCTGCTGCGGCCTGCCTGCTGGGGGTGCCAATCCTGGGCCAGGAGACTGGGCTGTGCTTCTGGCCAGTGGGGAGCACAGGTGACAGGGGCAGCAGGGGGGCGGCGGGAGGGGAGGGGAATTAGAAGACACGGTGGAGGCGAGGGTAGAGGCCAGGCTGGAGGTGAGATGGGCAGCAGGGCCCTGTGGTGGGGGCTGGCCTGACAGTCAAACAAATGCCACAGTTGCGGAATAAAGCCCACATTTCCCCAGGTGTCCGGAAATACCCGGGACGCTATATTTAGGGAAGTCTCACTTTAGCCTCCTGTCCCTTTCAAACTCTAGAAATCTGTGTTTCCGGAAAGCAGGGGTGGGAGCCGCCCAGTGCCTTCCCCAAAACCCAACACTGAGATTTCAATGATATGTTTGTGAGTCTTTTTAAAAATTCTCTCTGGTTACCGGGCTCAGTGACCACAGTCAGGTTTGGAAAAGCACCAGGCTGTGCGGGCCGAGGCGGATGTGGGGAGCACTTCCTGTCCTTGCGGTGGGGACCTCGTCCAGCCATGGGCAGGCGAACAGCTGTGTGGGGTGGGGGATGGGACCAGAAATGTGTGGGCAGGAGGAGGTGGCCGCTCATCCCAGCCCAGGACGGAGAAGAAAAGAACTTGCCTTGTTCCACAGCACCTGAGGGTGCTGGGCATGCAACAAAAGCCCACCTGAGAGCCGGGCTGCTCAGATGCCGTGATGCAAGCGATGATCTCTCCCCGTAGGCAGAGATCACTGATGGCAGAGTTCTGGACCTCTTCCCATGAATATCTACGTACATGTGCTCTCTTCCCTAACACACTCACACAACATGACTTGGGTGACAATTTCAGTGGGTTCAGGATCTGCAGAACCCCCTGTGTTACATGGCTGGGTAAGAATCCCCCATTTGCAAGATGAAATCAGTCTATGCTGTTGGCTGTCACAGGGCATGCAACAGTGACGAGCAGCTCACTCGCGGCTTCTCCTGTCCACTTTCAAAGCATGGCTGTGTGCTTGTGTCCCAGGGCACAGCAGGGCTGCCGGGTGGGTCCTGGGGCTCAGTGGTATCCCTGTCGGCAGGCCACATGCTGACTTCATGTGGGATCCGAGGACTGAGGGAACAGCCCACAAACCCATCAGCTCTGTGGGGACGCCCGTGCTCTGTGGCCTCCCTCCCTGCCTGACCTGGGGGTCTACCCAGGCTGACTCAAGAGTTTTGTTCAACTGAACCGACCCGAGTTCCAAACTTCCCCGCTGTGGGCTTGTGAAATCGATAAACCACCCAGGAATTCCAGCACAGGAAACTGCCTCCCCTGGCTGTTCCAGGCAAGCTTGGAAGTTGGGAAATTTTTAGGAAAATACTGATTTTTATCAGAAACTGATAAAACTTCCTGGGATGTGACACTGAAATAGGCATTACTGTGACCGGGTGAAGGGAGTGCCCTTTCTTTGCTGGAGCTGTGTGGGTCTGCAGCTGGCCAGTGGTTGTACCTTTGGATAGAAAAGATACTTCTCAAAAGCTGGGGCTGAGGAAGAGCATTTGTTGGGACCCAGATTCTCCCCTATGAAGGTTCGTGGGCAGATAGCGCCTGCTTTAGCTGCTAAGAGAGCATTGAAAGGGTCAATTCTCTGGCCAGTAGCTGGGTTCCTGGCCCCAGCCGTGACCCTGTGAGCATCCTGTGTGACCTCAGTCTCCTTGTCTGCAAAGTGGGGATTCTGTCCCTCCCACCCAGGGCTGTGAAGGGGCAGGGGCCATGGGATAGGAGGGCAGCCATGGCTCTGGCGGTTAACAGCTACTTTTCCAACTTAAAGTATCAAAGTGACAAACATCCAGCCAGGACCATCAGGAGGCCATGTCTGAAACTCAGCGGCCATGGTGGCGAAAGGGAGATGTTCAGTTTTCTTTTTTTCTTTTTTCTTTTTCTTTTTGAGACGGAGTCTCGCTCTGTTGCCCAGGCTGGAGTGCAGTGGCTAGATCTCAGCTCACTGCAAGCTCCGCCTCCTGGGTTCACGCCATTCTCCTGCCTCAGCCTCCCAAGTAGCTGGGACTATAGGCGCCCGCCACCTTGCCTGGCTAATTTTTGTATTTTTAGTACAGACGGGGTTTCACCATGTTAGCCAGGATGGTCTCAATCTCCTGACCTTGTGATCCGCCCCTCTCGGCCTCCCAAAGTGCTGGGATTACAGGCGTGAGCCACTGCGCCCGGCCAGTTTTCTTTTTTTTCTAAATAAAAGTGTGGAATGAGAGAAAATACACCGTGGAAATCTATCAGTTCAACTTCCAGGTGCCTCCTTTTCATCTGCCTGACCTTTGTCAAGGCACTTAACCTTCCGGGCTCAGTGTCCACGCCTGCAAAATCACACTTTGAAACAGGGTCAAATGAAAACGATGAAGAGCAAGGTTTGTTGACTGTAATCAGTTCTTGGTTTCGGTCCAGCGAATGCTTCTCCCACACTATTCGGGAACATTTCCTTGTCAGTGAATGCCCAGCCCCCACCTTCCCATAGAACCAAGGTCTGGAATCTCCCAAAGATGCCTGGCTGAGAGGCCACACCTCAGCAATGCCACTGGGACGGTCCCCCAGTTCTGGCTCAGACAGAAAGTACCAAATACAACCTCCTCCCACGCTCCCACATGTGGAAACGGAACCCTGACTCCTCGCTGGGCTCCTTCTGCTACCTGGACCACCTCCGTCTGATGCTGTGAAAAGGGGCATAAAAACCATGCTGGAATTGGCCAAAAGTGCTCGAGGCCTCTCGACAGGCCCTCAATACACAGCATGAAATGCCTGCTGCTGCCTCCCAGCGGCTGCTGATTTGAGGGTCCACGGAGGAGGGGATTCATGGGAAAGGCCTAGGTCTGCACAACGTGATTTCTTGGGTTTTCCCAGTAAAATTCTGCTGCCAGTTGTAGGGTTGGGAAGTTCATTCCAGGGCTCCCTGTCAGATTCAGATAGGCTGGGAGACCCGTGCGGGAGATGCTGTCTGTCTGGCCAATGACCTGGTCCCGGTCATCTGAGATACATCCTGCCAGGAATCCCCTCTCCATGGTGGCCCTGGGAGGAGCCATTGATGTTTGGAGCAAAGTTTCTGGGCAGCACATTTACTTCCCCTACCTGCAAAATCTGGGACAGGGATCCTATTTTTGAGCATCCCATTTCACTTTTGGGCATGAATGAGGAGGTTCCTGACTTTGTTGCCTTCTCATGATCTGAAGGCTTTATAAGAACACTGACTTTTCCTCATTCATTTTTCCTGGTCACAGCCAGGAATATGAATTAATTCATTATTCAGTACATTTTAAAGCAGTACTAATGGTCCACAAGTCATTATTTAGGTGCAGGAGACACTGCAGTAAGCAAGGTGGGGCAGCTCCTGTCCCCATGGGATTTACAGGCTTGCAGAGAAGTAACGTAACAAACATGAAAGTTAACAAACAAGATCAGCCTATGTGTTAAGTGCTAGGAAGTACACAAAGCCTGGGGGTACTGGGAATAACGCAGGGAGTGTGGGGGCTGCCTTATTTATGTTTTTAACTTGATTTTGAAATACTTTAGGATTATTTACATCTAAAGAGCAATGGCATGAACAGTGCAGACTTTCCATTCTTTCCCTGATAGCTTCCCCTAATGATAGCTTCTTACATAACCAATCTGTAGTATAAGAAAATCAGGAAATTGGGGTGGTGGGTACGGTGGCTCACGCCTGTAATCCCAGCACGTTGGGAGGCTGAGGAGGGTGGATCATGAGGTCAGGAGTTCAAGACCAGCCCAGCCAAGATGATGAAACCTTGTCTCTACTAAAAATACAAAAATTAGCTGGGTGTGGTGGTAGGTGCCTGTAATTTCAGCTACTCGGGAGGCTGAGGCACAGAACTGCTTGAACCTGGGAGGCGGAGGTTGCAGTCAGCCGAGATCACGCCACTGCACTCTAGCCTGGGTGACAGAGTGAGACTCCATTTCAAAAAAAAAAAAAAAAAACAGGAAATTGATACTGTTAACTAAATCCAGACTTTTCTCTAATTTTACCAATTGTCCTACTAATATCTTTTTCTGTCAAGGATTCAATCTGGGATCCCATGTTATTAATACATTAATACCTTTAGTGTCATTTCCCCTGGGGCCCCTCTGATGTGACTATTCCTCAGTCTTTCCTTCCCTTTCAACCTTGACACTTTTTTTTTTTTTTTTTTTTGGAGACAGGGTTTTGCTCTGTCACCCAGGCTGGAGTGCAGTGGCACAGTCACAGCTCGCTGCAGCCTCAACCACCTGGGCTCAGGTGATCCTCACACTTCAGCCTCTAGGGTAGCAGGGACCACAGGTATACCCCATCATGCCCAGCTAAGTTTTTAAAAAATTGTTTATTGAGACAAGGGCTCACTATGTTGCCCAGGCTGGTCTTGAACTCCTGGGCTCAAGCAGTCCTCTTGCCTTGGCCTCCCAGAGTGCTGGGATTACAGGCAGGAGCCACCATACCCAGCCTTGATACTTTTGAAGAGTACTGGTCAGTTATTTGTAGCACGCCCCTCAATTTGGGTTTGTCTCATGTTTTCTCATGTTTTAATTAAGTTATGGATTTTGGAGAATACCACAGAAGTATGTGGGGGAAAGAGAGATCAGACTGTTCCTGTGTCTATATAGAAAAAGGAAGACATAAGAAACTCCATTTTGATCCATATTAGGAAAAATCCTTCTGCTTTGAGATGCTGTTAATCTGTAACCCTAGCCCCAACCCTATGCTTGCAGAAACATGTGCTGTATTGACTCAAGATTTAATGGATTTAGGGCTGTGCAGGATGTGCTTTGTTAAAAATGTGTTTGTAGGCAGTATGCTTGGTAAAAGTGATCGCCATTCTCCAGTCCTGAGTACCCAGGGACACAACGCACTGCGGAAGGCCCCAGGGACCTCTGCCCAAGAAAGCCTGGGTATCGTCCAAGGTTCCCCCTACTGGGACAGCCTGAAATATGGCCTCGTGGGAAGGGAAAGACCTGACCATCCCCCAGGCTGACACCCATAAATGGTCTGTGCTGAAGAGGAGTAGTGAAAGAGGAAGACCTCTTTGAAGTTGAGATAAGAGGAAGGCATCTGTCTCCTGCTTGTCCCTGGGATTGGAATGTCTTGGTGTAAAACCCGATTGTACATTCTATTTACTGAGATAGGAGAAAATCGCCTTATGGCTGGAGGTGAGACATGCTGGCAGCAATACCGCTCTTTACTGCATTGGGATGTTTATGTAAAGTCAAACATAAATCTGGCCTATGTGCACATCAAGGCACAGCACCTTTCCTTAAACTCATTTATGACACAGAGTCCTTTGCTCACATGTTTTCCTGCTGACCCTCTCCCCACCATTACCCCATAGTCCTGCCACATTTCCCTCACCAAGATGGTAGAGATAGTGATCAGTAAATACTGACGGAACCAGTGCCGGTGCGGGTCCCCATATGCTCAGCTCTGGTCCCCTGGGCCCACTTTTCTTCTTCTATACTTTGTCTCTGTGTCTTTTTTTTTTTTTTTTTCTGAGACGGAGTCTCGCTCTGTCGCCCAGGCTGGAGTGCAGTGGCCGGATCTCAGCTCACTGCAAGCTCCGCCTCCCGGGTTCGCGCCATTCTCCTGCCTCAGCCTCCCGAGTAGCTGGGACTACAGGTGCCCGCCACCTCACCCGGCTAATTTTTTTTGTATTTTTAGTAGAGACGGGATTTCACCATGTTAGCCAGGATGGTCTCGATCTCCTGACCTCGTGATCCGCCCGTCTCAGCCTCCCAAAGTCCTGGGATTACAGGCTTGAGCCACCGCGCCCGGCCTCTGTGTCTTATTTCTTTTCTCAGTCTCTCATCTTCACCTTTTGAGAAATACCCACAGGTGTGGAGGGGCAGGCCCCCTTCATCTGGCGCCCAACAAGGGGCTTGAATCTCGACCCTGAGATTAAGAGTCTCACGCTATACCGACTGAACATGCTGGCAGCAATACTGCTCTTTATTGCATTGAGATGTTTGTGTAAAGTCAAACATAAATCTGGCCTACGTGCACATCGAGGCACAACACCTTTCCTTAAACTTATTTATGACACAGAGTCCTTTGCTCACGTTTTCCTGCTGATCTTCTCCCCACCATTACCCCATAGTCCTGCCACATCCCCCTCACCAAGGTGGTAGAGATAGTGATCAATAAATACTGAGGGAACTCAGAGACCAATGCCAGTGCAGGTCCTTTGTATGCTGAGTGCCAGTCCCCTCGGCCCACTTTTCTTCCTCTATACTTTGTCTCTCTGTGTCTTATTTCTTTTCTCAGTCTCTCGTCTCCACCTTTCAAGAAATACCCACAGGTGTGGAAGGACAGGCCCCCTTCAAAGTGATATGCCCTTCTCAGAGCATCACATGGGACAATATGATACCAATCTATCTTATTACTAGTGGCATGAACTTTGATTCCCTGGTTACTGTGGTGTCTGCCAGGTTTCTCCACTGTAATGTCACGATTTTTCATTTTGTAAATAATAAATATCATGAGGAAAATACTTTTTTTGTTTTGTTTTGTTTTTTGAGACAGGGTCTCACTCTGCCGCCCAGGCTGCAGTCCAGTGGTGTGATTATGGCTTACTGCAGCCACAACCTCCCAGACTCAAGTGATTCTCCCATCTCAGCATCCTGAGCAGTTAAGACTATAAGCAGTCCAGGCGCAGTGGTCCCTGCCTATAATCCCAGCACTTTGGGAGGTTGAGGTAGGTGGATCACGAGGTCAGGAGATTGAGACCATACTGGCCAACATGGTGAAACCTCATCTCTACTAAAAAACAAGAAATTAGCCAGGCGTGGTGGTGCGTGACTGTAGTCCCAGCTACTTAGGAGGCTGAGGCAGAGGAATCGCTTGAACCTGGGAGGCGGAGGTTGCAGCGACCCAAGATTACACCACTGCATTCCAGCCTGGGATACAGAAAAAGACTCTGTTTCAAAAAAAAAAAAATGACTGTAAGCGTAGTACCACTATGCCTGGCCTGCCTAATTTATTTTTTTGTAGAGATAAACTCTCACTATGTTGCCCAGGCTGGTCTTGAACTCCTGGCTCACCTTGCTGGGATCATAGACATGAGCCAATAGTGATTTTCTTTCTTTTTCATTTTTTGAGACAGGGTCTCACTTGGTCACCTAGGCTGCAGTGCAGTGATGCAACCTCAACCTCCCAGGGCTTAAGGGATCCTCCCACCTCAGCCTGTCGAGTAGCTGGGACTACAGTCATGCACCACCACACCTAGCTAATTTTTTGTATTTTTTGTAGAGATGGGGTCTTGCTGTTTTGTCCAGGCTGGAATAGTGATTTTCTATTTCCTTCTTTCCTTGTACATGTATTAATTGGAATTCTTTTTAAAGGAAGACTTGTTCGTTCTTCTACATTTATTTATTTATTTAAATATTTATTTTAAGGCAGAGTCTTGCTCTGTTGCCCAGGCTGGAGTGCAATGGCATGATCTCGGCTCACTGCAACCTCTGCTTCCCAGGTTCAAGTTATTCTCCGGCCTCAGCCTCCTGAGTTGTTGGGACTACAGGTGTGCACCACTATGCCTGGCTAATTTTGTATTTTTTTCAGTAGAGACAAGATTTAACCATACTGGTCAGGCTGGTCTCGAATTCCTGACCTCAGGTGATCTGCCCACCTTGGCCTCCCAAAGTGCTGGGATTACAGGTGTGAGCCACTGTGCCCAGCCTAATTATTTATTTATATCATTATGGATTCAAAGGTGTTTATTTTATTCTATGGGCTATATCCCATACTGTTGTTATTTATTTCATTGCTCAAATTGTTTCAGTTTTGGCCACTGGCAGCTCCTTTAGATTGGCTCCTGTGTCCTTCTGACCACCCCCACCATCCTTTTCTGAGCACTTCTAACTGGCACCACAAGATGCTCTAGGTATATCCTGGGAGTTCCCATCCCCACCCCTGGAATCAGCCATTTCTGCAAGGAGTTCTGTTTTGTTTTGTTTTGCTTTTAGGAGAGATATTCAGAAACCAAGATTTGGGCACTGGGCTGCTCACTGTCTTGGAGTGTCAATACTTTTAGGCCCTTTTAGTGGAGAAAGCTAGGATATATATGTGTGTACATTAATGTGTGCAAAAACACACATCTGTATGTATCTGTTTTTATAAATATATTTTGTAAATATCTAAGGTCATACTGACACCTCCAATTCCAGTCCAGTGTGGGGTTTCCTTTTCTTTCTTTTTTTTTTTGAGACAGAGTCTCACTCTGTTGGCCAGAATGGAGTGCAGTGGCGCGATCTCAGCTCACTGCAACCTCTGCTGCCTGGGTTCAAGCGATTCTCCTGTCTCAGCCTCCTGAGTAGCTGGGATTACAAGTGCCTCTCACTGAGCCCGGCTAACTTTTGTAGTTTTAGTAGAGACAGGGTTTCACCATCTTGGCCAGGCTGGTCTTGAACTCCTGACCTTGTGATCCACCCGCTTCAGCCTCCCAAAGTGCTGGGATTACAGATGTGAGCCACTACACCCGGCCCAGTGTGGGGTTTCTTTAGATGTGACGTTTGAGAAGGCCTCATGAGTAAGATACTCTAAGATCAGACCTGAACACTTCTGGGCATTGCTGGTAGGAATGCAAAGTGGCACAATCCCTGGGGTGGGAGGGAAATCTGGCAATAATCTAGCAAAACGATACATGCTGTGACTCAGAAACTGTACTTCTAAGAAAACGTCCCAGCTGGCTGTGATGGCTCACGCCTGTAACCCCATCACTTTGGGAGGCCAAGGCAGGAGGACCACTTGAGGGCAGGAGTTCAAGATCAGTCTGGGGCAACATAGGGAGACCCTGTCTCTAAAAAATTTTTTAAAATTAGCCAGGCATCAGAGGTTGCAGTGAGCTGAGATCACGTCACTGCACTTTAGCTCTTTGTTTTGAGGCAGAGTGAGAAAAGAACCTGTCTCAAAACAAAACAAACCAACAAAATTAGCCAGGCATGATGGCACTTTGCCTATAGTCTATTCAGGAGGCTAAGATAGGAGGACGGCTTGAGCCTGGGAGGTTGAGACTGCAGTGAGCTGTGATTGCACCATGGCACTCCAGGGTAAGACTCTGTCTCAAAAAAAGAAAAAGAAAAAAGCAAGGTGAACAGTACAGATAATATACCCCTTGCTACAGTTTGGATGTGGTCTATCCCTGACAAAACTCATGTTGAAATTTAATCCCCAGTATGGCTGTGATGGGAGATGGTACCTAGTGGGAGGTGTCTGGGTCATGAGGGTGAATCCCTCATAGACTAATGCCATGCTGGAGGGGGCCAGTGGTGGGTTCTCCCTCTCAGGGGGATGGATTAGTGCCCTAGATGGGGGAGGCTGTTAAAAAGTCTGGCTTGCTCTCTTGCTTCCTCTCGCCACTTGCTCTCTTTGCACAAACCCACTGTCCTGCCACTTTCTGCCATGAATTGAAGTAGCCTGAGGCTCTCACCAGATGCAGCTGCCTAGCCTTGAGCCTTTCAGCCAGTAGAATTGTATGCCAAAAAAACCACATTTCGGCTGGGCACGGTGACTTATACCTGTAATCCCAGCACTTTGGAAGGCTGAGGTGGGTGGATCACCTGAGGTCAGGAGGTCAAGACTAGCCTGGCCAATGTGGTGAAACCCCGTCTCTACTAAAAATACAAAAAATGAGCCAGGTGTGGTGGCGCGCACCTGTAGTCCCAGCTACTTGGGAGGCTGAGGCAGGAGAACCCCTTGAACCCAGGAGGTAGAGGTTGCAATAAGCTGAAATTGTACCACTGCACTCCAGCCAGGGTGACAGAGCAAGACTCTGTCTCAAAAATAAAATAAAATAAAATAAATAAACCTCTTTTTTTTTTGGTAAATTACTCAGTCTTAGGGAGTCTGTTACAGCAACACAAGACAGAATAAGACAACCTTGTATCTAATAAAGGGTGAGCCCGTCATCATCACCACCATCAAACACGGGTCACCTTGAACAAGTTTCTCAGTTGTGGCACCACTGACAGTTCGGGCCGGATACTTCTCTGTTGTGGGGGCTGTTCTGTGTGCTGCAGGATGTTTGGCAGCATCCCTGGACTCCGCCCCTTAGCCCACAGCAGCACTCCCTTCCCCTCTCCATTTGCACAACTAAAAAGGTCTACAGATATTGCCAAATGTTTCCTGGGAGGCAAGATTGTCAGTAGCGGAGAAACACTGCCTTTCAAAAGTGCTAGGGATCCATTCATTAGTCTAAAACCTGGGAAGTAAGGGGAAAATACCCTCGACTGTGGGAGAAGGAACCAGTCGTGTGAAGAGGAGGACGGCCTTCTAGGCAGAGGGAACAGTGGATACAAAGGCCCTGCATGTTCGAGAAACATCAAGGAGGCTGGTGTGGCTGGAATCTAGTGGTCAGGGGGCTGAGGTGTATGAGAGGAGGTTGCAGTGAAAGGCAAGGCCAGTCCATCTCCAAGAAATCCTGTTTCTAGCCTCCAAGAACTCAGCACAGTGATTCAAAGAGGCCCTGTGACCTGGGAAGAACTTCAGAACTTCAGTTGCTGCCAACCAATGTTGTGACAGTCCATGACCTTGGGAGGTGAGAAGTCACTTGGGCCACAGTGTGCCTGTAGAGCTTTCTGCAGCCAACAGGGACTGGTGACAGCCAGTTCCACTGAGACACATCAGCTGGGGGACTTGGCTCAGAATCCAGGACAGACAATGCCACCCCACGGAGAGGCACATGGGAGGCAGAAAAGGTTACTTTCTGAACCACCTCACCGTGGCTCTGGGAAAATAAACAATCAGAGAGCCCTCAGCCTCCTCCTCCAGCCTCTGATAAAGCAACCTCCAGATCCTGCTCTTCTAGGAAAGGCCACTGGGGGCAGGAGGTGGCCTTCACCGGGCATGGCCACCAGCTACTCCAGGCTGGGCCTCCAGATGCCAAACTCTGCGACCCTCAGCCCAACATCAACAAGGGCTCTGGCTATTTTTGTGCCCTGGGTAATTTAGTCTCACCCAGACAACCTAAATCTGTCTTATTTCTGACCAAAAAGTGAGCCTTCAAAAGACACCCTCATCCTCCAGCTCAGAACAGAATCTTGTGGTCTGTGACCCATCCCACCTCCCCTCAGACCCTCCCCAGGGCCCAAAGGGCCCACAGGAAGAGTGTCCCAGGGCCCTCCCTGTGCTGGCCCTGCCATCTGTCCCTTGGGCCTCTCGTGCCTTCTTCCTGCAGACGCCTCCCCGAGAGTCCCTCCTGGAAGCTGCTCTCCCCAGGCGGCCCTGTCCCTCTCAGTCCAGCTGAGAAGCCTCCCAGTCCTTAGACCCCACACAGGTTAGGCTTTTGGCCTCTTGTGGCCCCCATGCCAGGGCTTGCTGTCTCTGGTTCAGCTGTTCCTCTGGACAGAGAGCCCTTGGAGGGCCACGATGGAGCCACGTGGGTGGATATGGGAGACTCGCATGTCGGCTCATCGGCTGTAGTGTTCCAGGGCTCCAGAGCGGGGGTGCCCCAGCGCCTTCTTCCCAAGGGCCTCTTTTCCCCAGGACAGTGGCTCAGAGCCCTTTGGGCTGGGTATCACTGCCAGTCCGGGTGTGGCTACCATGTCCCCGTGTGACTCCATCAGAAGTCACCGACATTCCCATTGCTGTGGACCTGCCTCCTCTCCCGGCCTGGCCCCTGAGGGTGGACAGCAGCTCCCCCAGAGCCTGGGGTGCATGGGCCAGGCCGGTCTGGCTTGTCCCACGGGCAGCAAAGGCTGAGGGGGTGCCCCATTTCAGATCCAAAACAAGACTTGGGCCCCACAGCCTCTGCAGGCCAAGGGAGGGCGGGACTCATGACATGTTGGTTCTGTGTCCTGAAGGGGCTTCTCCCACCCAGAAATCTCAGTACCACCTCCAGGCAGGCCCAGGCCTCCATGCTGAGGTATTCCAGCCGGGTCTCATCACTGGCTTGCTTCAAGGGCTGTTTCCATAAATGGTGCTGCTCTCATAATTACCGGTCCAGGCCTCAGACAGCTCTGGACCCCAAATTAAAAGGGAACACCCACACATACCACCACATCAAGCCCGCCAAGGCCAAGAATAGATCCCAGGAGATGTGAGCAAGAAAGATGCAATTCCTCCAGCGAAATCCCAGGAAAGAACTGAACTGTGGGAATTTTCCAGAAAGAAGTGGTCACAGTGACACATCCTCTCTTGCCTGTGGGAAAGAGGTTCCGGGAGGAGGGGGGCTGGGAAAGAGGTTCCGGGAGGAGGGGGGCTGGGTGCACCTCCCCACCCTGTGCCTCACCCCGGAGGAGCCCCCATCAGCAGGCAGGGGGTGGGCACATTCTTTGGTCAGAGCTGGAAAGGCCTTCAGGCAACCCTGCAGAGATGGGGAAACTGAGGCCAAGAAGAGGTAGAGGGTTTCCAGGGTTAGATTAGAGGCCCGTGTCAGATTAGAGGCCCGTGATTGGATGTTCACACTTGGGGCCAGTGTGAAATGAGTGGCCCTGGAGTTCAATGGGACATATTGGGATGGGGGTCACCCGTCAACAAGGCCCTCCTGTCAACAGACACCTGAGAATGCCCGTGAAGCCACCTTCCTCCAGGCGGGGCCCTGTGGGGACTTGGGGTCCCGGGGGGAGCCCAGGGAGCTGTGGCACCCATTGTCAGCCCCCACACAGACAGGGAGGGCCGGCCCCACTCTGTCCCACCTGACCAGGCCCAGGCTCCTCCTGGCTCTCCCTGCCTCCTGCTGGGTTCCTCTTTCCCTCAACTTCCTGCCACAGGGGTTGGGGGGGCGAAGGGTGGGGGGCAGGGGCGGGGGCAGGGAAGAGTCAGACTTGGTCGTGTTCTCAGCTTGTTCAGGGGCTGCTGAGAAGTACGAGAAAGAGGGGTTAGGTGTGCCCAGGAGTTAGGTGTGCCCCTGGGTCACACAGGCAGAAAGCGACTAGAATCCTAAGAGAAGTGCATGCAAGGCAGGTGGGGCTTCTGCCTGGAAAGAGCCTGTCCCTATGGGATTGTGGGGTAGGAGCAGAGAGATTTATGGAAACCCTGACCCACCTTCATTTAAAAGTGGGTGGAGTTTTCACAAGCAAAAATGGAGGTAAGTGTATATTCTATGAAGGAGCTACCCAATGAGCAATGGTGCAGAAGTTGGGCGCGGTCAGCATCCATTTGTGAAGTTCCTCCTGTGTGTCAGCCTCCAGCTGGCTACACTGCATGCAACCCCGTGAGGCTGGCTCACTTACCTTGTCTCAAAGGTGTGGAAACTGAGTTTCAGGGACTTTAAGCAAGCTGCTCAACATCGCACAGCTCCCAAATGGCACACGCAAGATTAAAATTCCTGCTTTAATATAGCCACAGAGGGACGTGGGTCAAAGTGTTCAGAACAACCCAAATGTCCCTAACAGTGGATGGACTATGGCATGTATATTCATGCAATGGAATACAACTCAGTTAAGAAAGAAAGAACTACAGATACAACAACATGGAGGAAAATGGAAACAGAAGTATGCTGAGTCAAAGACTAGACTCAAGAGTATGCACTGTAAGATTCCATTTATGTGAAGTTCAAAGAACAGGCCATGGCAATGAAGATCAGAAAGTAGATGCTGGAGTGACTGTCTGGTAGCAGTGGGGCTCCCCAGGGGCACCCAAGTTACATGCTTCTGCAGAATCTGAATTTTGTAGAATGAGTATGCATTATTTCTATAAATCCCCCCAAAATAAAAATACTTTAACAACAGGCTTCTTAGCTTACAACACACATTCACGTTTAGTTCAATTCGACAGCACTTACTGCATCTAATGATAGGCCGGGACCTGGTGGAGGTAGCTGCTATGTCTGACATGGAGGCAGGGAGACAACCCGCTGTGTGGCCTTGGGAAAACCACCTAACTGCTCTGAGCCTCATTCTCCTCTCTTTCAAACACAGATGTGACGGCAATTGTGAGATACCAATGACGGAATAGATGCGGAGGTTCTGGGCACATGGGCATCGCTGGGTATCATCTCACACAAGCCCAGAACAGCCCCATAAGATGAGTATCTCCATTTTACAGAGGAGGAAACTGAGGCTTGGGGAGGTTGACTGGAAAGCCCAGATCACACTGAAATCAGGTGTCGGTGTCAGGATGCAAATTCCGTGTGTGTGGGTCTCAGGTCAGAAACCCCCAATCTAGCCCTGTCTGTCTCGCCATTGTTCAGCCCCTCCTGTTTCCAGGAGCCCTAATTACCTTTAGGGCTCATGTATGTATTATGTGTCTCTCGCACTACAAAGTCATCTCCCTGAGGACAGGAACTTTACTTTTTTCATTGGTTTTTTTTTTTTTTTTTTTTGAGACGGAATCTCTCTCTGTCGCCCAGGCTGGAGTGCAGTGGCGCGATCTTGGCTCACTGCAAGATCCGCCTCCCGGGTTCACGCCATTCTCCTGCCACAGCCTCCCGGAGATGCCCACCACCACACCCGGCTAATTTTTTTTGTATTTTTGGTAGAGACGGAGTTTCACCGTGTTAGCCAGGATGGTCTCGATCTCCTGACCTCGTGATCCGCCCGTTTCGGCCTCCCAAAGTGCTGGGATTACAGGCGTGATACTTTTTTCATTGTTATATTCCCAGTGACTAGAGCTGTGCCTCGTCCTTGGTAGGTGCTATAGAATGATTTGCTGAATTAATGAATGGGAAAATTAAAGAGGTCCCTAGTAAAGAAACAAAAGAAGTGGCCCCGGGGCCCATGGAGATGGTGCCACCCTTCCAGGTCACATGGCTGGCAAGGGCAGAGCAGGACCGGGCCAGGTCCTGAATTCCCACTCAGTCCTGCTTCTCCCAAATCCAGACGGCTCTGTTCATCAACACCCCGGTCCATGGCCACTGGAGACCACAGGAGCACATCCGTCTGGTTCAGGAAGGGGTCAGGACGAAAGTGAAGCTGCCTGCATTCTGATCCTGGCTGGACTTCTGCCTGCTAGTCCTGCGTATGCCTCAGTTTCTCAATCTGGAACACGGGCACCTGCCTCTCTGCTGACATGGGTGGAGAAGGATTCAGAAGGAGTGTGCAGAGGTGGTCCTTCCTGCCATCCTTCCTCCCTCAGGAGGGGCCGGGCCGGCTTGAGGCACTGGGGCCAAGGCACGGCGGTGTTGTGAGAAGGCGCCTCTGCCACAGAGCCACAGGGTCAGAGATGGGAGGCACCTTGCTTTCTGATGCCATCACCGTAGAATGGACGAGAAAGCAGAGGCTCAGGGAAGGGAAGGGCCGTGGCTCAGGGCATGCAGGAGTTAATGGCGGGCCCAGGCAGCACAAGAACCTGGGTCCTGCCTCCCAGTTCAGGGCTCTCCCCTCCCTGAGCAGAGAGACCAGGGACAGAATCCAACTGCTCCATCACTGTCCTGCCCAAGAGAGCCCAGGTCTACAGGCTGATATGGATGACAGGTCAGGCGGGGCCCCAGCTCTGACCCCAGCCCCGGCCTCCTAGTGCAGGCTCTGAACATCAGGATGCAGGCTTGCCTTCCTAAAACACCTGCTCTGCACAGAGACCTGAGCCATGGCGGGAGGCCTGTGAGAGTCCCGCCCCCTGGGTCCTACAGGCTGTCATCAACAGCTGGGCCCTAGGGGCACCAGGCCTGGCTATTCAGGAGCCAGATGAGGCTGATAGGAGCTGGTGGGAGCAGGTGTGGGAGCCTGGGTGTGGGCGGTGACACCACGGCGACGCTGCTATTAGATCCCGTGGTAGCTCTGGGGCCGCCAACCTTCAGGGGCCTCCAAACACTGACAGCATCCTGGTATGTGTCTAGCCACCCCCACCCGCCCCACGGCCTCAGTAATTACCAGTTAAAGCTACTCTAACTGAGAGAGTTCTACTAGTGCAGTTAGCAGAGCAGAATAAAGAAGCCCTTCTGACAGCTGGCCACGCCCACCCGCAGCCTGGGCTTCCACTAACAATGACCTGCTTGTTAATACCGCAGCACTGGAGGCCCCGAGTCTGCACAAAATGCGCAGAGCTGGGGTGGGAGGAAGCTGGGATTTGGAATCCACAGCCGTGGATGTCACCATGGATGGGCTGTGTGGCCCTGGGCTGGCCATTTAACCTCTCTGAGACTATGAAACAGGGCTGGCAAAAGAGTCTCACATGAATTAAATGAGGCATTGTAAGGCTGTGAAAGTTCGCCTGTAATCCCAGCACTTTGGGAGACTGAGGTGGGAGGACTGCTTGAGTTCAGGAGTTCAAGACCAGCCTGGGCAATATAGTGAGACTCCCCATCTCTACAAGAAATATTTGAAAATTATCTGGGTGTGGTGGTGTGCAACTGTAGCCCTAGCTACTGGGGAGGCTGAAGGAGGAGGACTGCTTGAGCCTGGGAATTAGAGGCCACAGTGAGCTATAATCGCACCACTACACTCCAGCCTGGGGAATGGAGCGAGACCCTGCTTCTTAAAAAAAAAAAAAAAAAAAAGAAAGAAAAAAAGAGAAGAAGTTCACATGCTACTTTTCATTTTAAAAATAAGTACAAACACCTTTGATGGGTTTTTAGAGTTCATTTCTGGGTTTCAGTTGTACAAGACATGTGGAGATGTTCCTGTCACCTCCACACTAAGGCTGGGCTACAGGTGGAAGGCTAAAAATGGCCAGGTCCAGGTTCACCCTGAGGGGAGCGGCACAGGCTTTCCATTCCTGCCCCTCTACCAACCAATCACACAACAACCCTGAGGACAGATCACCAGGCACCTCATTTTACAAGGAGCAACCAAGGCTGAGAGGGTGAGGAACTTCTCTAAGGTCACACAGAGGGGTAGGCCCTGCCCAGTTCCCAGCAACAGCCCCACCAGGCTGTGCATGTCTTGACCCAGGGGATGCCAGGGGAGCTAGGACATGGGCTGGGTAGTGACTCATTCCGATGGGCGGCTCCCTCGGGGACATTCTTGGACGACTCCATCCACAACTCTTCTTGGTCCTGAGCCCAGTGTCAGCCTGTCCTGATGACAGAGGCCCAGTCCCAACTTCACAGATGGTCTCCTCTGTCCCACATCCCCACCCTGTCCTCTAACCACAAAGGCAGCATCCAGATCCCACAGGCTGGAGACCTGTGCCTGGCTCTGGGCGCTCACCGATGGTGGACGGCTGTCTCCTGCTGCTCACCTCCACCACCAGCTCTTGGGTTGTGCGGAGCAGAGGCTTGGCCATGCCCTCTTCTGCCCTAGTGTAGGAAGCAAATGGCTGATGGCCCCACAAAACCTGCTGCGGCTCAGTCCCCCGTGTTCCTCAGCCCAGACTCCTCAGAAAGCTCTCTGCACCCTGAAAGCCTGACCTGACAACAGAAATGTCATTTCACTGAGCACCGGATGGACAGTCAGGCTTCCTGGCCCAGGGTGACAAGGCCACAGTCCCTGCCCCACTGAGCTGAGTCTGCTCCTTCCCCAGCCGCTCCCCTGAGAGCCACACCCCACCCAGGCTCCGCACAGGGAAAAGCCTGCTGTGGACTCAGGGCACTCGAGTCAGCTCTGGTCACTCTGATGATGTGACCACAGGTTTCCACGCTGAACTTTGTCCCTCTCCTCAGTACTGCCCTTATCACAGCGACAGCATCCCGGCCTCTGTTTACTCACCTGTCTCCCCAGGACCAGGCTGTCTGCCTGGGGCAGCCCAGGTGGGCAAGGACATCACCTGATTCTTACTCCTGGGTATGTCTGGGGCAGGATGAAGGCAGCCACAGTTCCCCCAACCCTGCCCCTGACCACCCCGCAGCCCAGGGGGCCCCATGATCCTTAGACTTTCCCTAATCACGGCGGTCCCACTCTCCGGTGGTTCGCGTCCACCGTCTGCGGCACCCCGTTCGGCCAGGGCCCGGCACCGCCCGCGGATGCGCTCACTCTCCCCTGCAGCCAGTTTACTCCGAGGATCCCGGCGCGGGCGGCCGCACTCACCCATGTTGACGAAGCTCATGACCAGGTCAGCGCGGCCCAGGCGCCGCTCCGCGGGCGCGCCGTCCTCGTCGTCGTCG
>NW_012117376.1:710646-713048 GCF_000951035.1 Colobus angolensis palliatus
CCCTGCCGTGGTGTGCTGGGGTCGTCACCGGGCCCGACACGCGGCCGCAGCCCCGTCTGGAGAGCCGAGCGGTGCCAGCCAAGCCCCGAGGGTGGGGCACGTTCCTCTGCCCGGAGTAGCCGGCCCGGGTTCCGGCCACCGCGGCCCCTCGCCGCCTCCTGGCGCCTTCCCCGTGGCCCCTGCATGCGCTTTTGCGGGCGCCTCCTTCCCAGCACCTGCTCGGCTGCTTCTCCATGCGTCCCCCACCTGGCTCCCGCGTGAGCTCCCGCAGCGCCCCAGGCGGGCCGCCCCGGCCAGCCCTCGCTGCGCGCCCTGCGTCCCCGGTACTGATACAGCTTTGCAGAGGAGACTCCGGTTCCTGCCTCCATCCGGGCCAGAAGCTCTGGGGCCCTTCCCGAACACTCGGGAGCCACCTGTGCACATCTTCTTAGTTGCCACAGCCCCGGTGCAGGCCTGGCAGGAGAAGGATCCCCGTGGAAACGTCTCGACTGACTCAGTCCCTTTCTGCACACCCTGCTCTTCCCTGGCTGCGCTCTCGCCTTACATAATTATTCCTGTGTGGTTCAGGCGCTGCGGAAGAAGGCACCTAGACTGCGCTGGGAAAGGTCAGTGGAGGAAAGTGCTTCAGGCAGAGGAAATAGCTTGTGCCAAGGCCCTGAGACCCCGGGGGGGAGCCTAATAATGGTAACAGTCAGCACTTCCCACGTGCGAGGCATGTTCTGAGTGTGTGTCCCGTGTCATTTCTGTGATGCACATCGTTAGGGGGTACATACCACTGGAACCTCCTCTTTTAACAAATGAGGAAACTGAGGCACACAGTGGTTAAGGGACTTACGCTATGTCACACAGCAGTGGAGCTGGGCTTGGGCAGGGGGGCAGTGGAACCTGGAGAGCCCAGGGGGCAAATGGCCAAGGCTGGAGGGGCTGGCAAGGGAGGGACCGCAAAGGGCCTCACAGGAGCTAGACGAGGGCCCTGGGCACCAGAGATTATGGTGCCCCCCCATGTGGATTGAAGATTAAACCTTGAAGCAAGTGTATAATGCCCTCAAAATCACGTTTTGAAGTCATCACCTCAATACAATTTTCTACATCAAATTAGTAATCTAAATAGTCATTTGCTGGTGGCTTAAACACATGCCTAGTTTGTCTTTTACCCAACAGGTATATTTCCACACTGCTCGTAAATTTTCTGCGTGGTTGCCAGAGCGCCACCCATGAGGCACCTGTACCGGCTCCAGGTGGAGCAGACGTGGATGCCACCGCCTAGAGGCTGGGACTTCTCTGCAGAATGGGACTGTCCCATAAGGATACTGAGCTAAGGATAATGCAGAATAACCGTTTAAAGTACCCAAGACCAGAGCATGGAAGCAGAGCGGAATATGGATCAGAGGGAGACAGGAGTCAGGGCCCTGCAGGTGGAGGCAGGTACAGTAATCAGATGTGGGAGTGGGTACAATGACAATGAGCCTCTAATGGTGATAGGGTGGAGGGGCAGAGAAAGCTGTTTAGGAGGCTGAATTCACAGGGCTTTGTCCCCATGTCATCATGGTCAGAGTCTTGGAATCTGCTGCCTACGCCCCCTTCACTGTCCTCTCTGCATGCCCCTTTTGAATCCACTGCGCATCACTTGCCCTAGATCTGGCCTGTGCAATTCTCAGGTTTGTTTTGTGCAATTCTGGGCTCCCAGCTAGACTGCAAGCTGCTCAGTGCTGGGCTGATTCTTGTAACAGAAATCATTTCTCAATTTGCGATGTGGAGATAGAGCTGTGTTTTCTAAACAACGGGCTTCACATTCCCATAAACCTAAACAGCAGATTTTAGCCATTCCAAGGGCCTCTGCCCACAATTCAGTTCAGCAACAATCACCGTGAGCTGCTCTGTGCGGTGCCCTGAGCCAGAGATGGAGCGGACAAGCCCCCTGCCCCTGAGCAGCCCCCACAGCAACAGGGGTGACAGCTGGTGAACACGGCAATTTCCCAAGGCAGAACGAAAGCTGTGCTCCCACAGAGGAGCCAACAAAGTGGCTGGAAGGGCAGAGGAGCAGGGAAGTGGGAGCAGACCATGTGGGAGTGCAATCCCAGAATACTAGGACTGGAAGGGAACTGAGGTGGGGTAGCTTTCTTGGAGAAAGTAGTGTCAAAACAAGAGCTTTCCCTAGCCACCTGGCAACTCTGTGATCTTAACCTCTCAGGCTCAGTGTCTCATCAAGAAAAGGGGGCTAATGATCATAGAAGTGTTAAGGGTATTCAGTGAGAATGTATATAGAGCACTTACCATAACCACTGGCTTACAGTAAGCACTCAAAAAACATGAGCTAGTTATTGCATCATTCAAGTCCCTAGCAGACACCAAATTTGCCCTCCTCACTTACCATTTCTATCAGAGGACTGTGATTTTACATA